>NC_083421.1:14454936-14777119 GCF_020745735.1 Hemiscyllium ocellatum | reverse complement strand
CCCTTGTGAAAGGGAAAGGGCGGCCTATGTAAAGATGAGGTGTGAAGGTTCACTTGGGGCATTGAGAGTTATAAGGTAGCCAGGAAGGATCTGAAGAGAGAGCCAAGAGCAGCGAGAAAGGGACATGAAAAGTCCTTAGTTGGTAGGATTAGGGAAAACCCAAAGGCTTTCTATAGGTATGTCAGGAATAAAAGGATGACTAGGGTAGGTATCGGTCCAGTCAAGGATAGTAGTGGGAAGTTGTGCGTGGAGGTGGAGGAGATTGGAGAGACACTAAATCAATACTTTTTGTCAGTATTCACTCAGGAACAGGACACTATTGCTGATGTGGATATTGAGTCCACAAGTGATTAGAATGGATGGCCTTGAGGTATGTAGGGAAGAAGTCTGGGGAATACTGGAAAGGATGAATATAGATAAGTCCCCTGGGCCTGATGGCATTTATCCTAAGATCCTCTGGAAGCTAGGGAGGAGATAGCAGAGCCATTGGCCTTGATTTTTATGTCGTCATTGTCTACGGGGAATAGTGCCAGAAGACTGGAGGATAGCGAATGTGGTCCCCTTGTTCCAAGAATGGGGAGTAGGGATAGCCCTAGTAACTATAGGCCAGTGAGTCTCACTTCTGTTGTGGGCAAAGTCTTAGAGAGAATTGTAAGGGATAGGATTTATGAACATCTGGTAGGAATAATGTGATCAAGGATAGTCAGCATGGTTTAGTGAAGGGCAGGTCGTGCCTCACAAACCTTATTGAGTTCTTTGAGAAGGTGACTAAGGAGGTTGACGAGGGTAAAGCAGTAGATGTGGTGTATATGGATTTTAGCAAGGCGTTCGATAAGGTACCCCATGGTAGGCTAATGCAAAAACTACGGAGGTATGGCATTGAGGGTGCATTAGAGGTTTGGATTAGGAATTGGCTGGCTGGAAGGAGACAGAGGGTAATAGTTGATGGAATAGGTTCATCTTGGAGTGCAGTTACTAGCGGTGTTCCACAAGGGTCTGTTTTGGGACCATTGCTGTTTGTCATCTTTATAAATGATCTAGAGGAGGGGCTTGAAAGCTGGGTGAGCAAGTTTGCGGATGACACGAAAGTCGGTGGAGTTGTGGACAGCGAAGAAGGATGTGGCAGGTTACAGCGGAATATAGATAAGTTGCAGAGCTGGGCAGAAAGGTGGCAAATGGAGTTCAATGTAGCTAAGTGTGAAGTCATTCACTTTGGTAGGAGTAACAAGAAGATGGATTACTGGGCTAATGGTAGGCTACTTGGTAGTGTGGGAGCAAGGGATCTTGGTGTCCATGTACACAGATCTCTGAAAGTTGCCACCCAGGTAAATAGTGCTGTGAAGAAGGCATATGGTGTACTGGGCTTTATTGGTAGAGGAATTGAGTTCCAGAGTCCTGAGGTCATGTTGCAGTTGTATAAGACTCTGGTGCAGCCTCATCTGAGTATTGTGTGCAGTTTTGGTCACCATACTATAGGAAGGATGTGGAGCATTGGAACGAGTGCAGAGGAGGTTTACCAGGATGTTGCCTGGTATGGTAGGAAGATCGTATGAGGAAAGGCTGAGGCACTTGGGGCTGTTCTCATTGGAGAAAAGAAGGTTTCGGGGAGATTTGATAGAGGTGTACAAGATGATTAGGGGTTTAGATAGGGTAGACACTGAGAACCTTTTTCTGTTAATGGATTCAGCTGTTACTAGGGGACACAGCTTTAAATTAAGGGGTGGTAGGTTTGGACAGATGTTAGGAGTAGATTCTTTACTCAGCGGGTTGTGAGTTCATGGAATGCCCTGCCAGTAGCAGTGGTGGACTCTCCCTCTTTATGGTCATTTAAGCGGGCATTGGATAAGCATATGGAGGTTATTGGGCTAGTGTAGGTTAGGTAGACTTTGGTTGGCGCAACATCGAGGGCCGAAGGGCCTGTACTGTGCTGTATTTTTCTATGTTCTATGTTCTATGAATACAGCCCCATACCTCAATAAGAGTCCGCCCAGACCCAGATTCACTGTGAATACTTGCACCACACTCCAACCAGAGATAGCTCACACCCAGATTCACTGTGAATACAGCCCCCACAATCCACCAAGGGTCAGCTAAGTGCCAGATTCTTTGTAAATACATCACCCATTCGCCAACCAGGGTCTGTTCAGACCCAGATTCACTGTGAATACAGCCCCAATACACCTCCCAGCGTCAGCTCAGATCAGGATTCACTGTGAATACAACACCCATATCAAAACCAGTTTCACCTTAGATCCTTATTACAGTGAATACAGACCCCACACCCGACCCAAGTTTAGTTCAGACCTACATTCACTGTGAATACAGTCCCCATAAACCACCCAGGGTCAGCTCAGATCCAGATTTAATGTGAATACAGCCGCCGTACTCCACCCCGAGTTAGCCCAGACCAAAATTCACTGTGAATACAGCCCCCATACACCACCCAGGGTCAGCTCAGAAACAGATTTACTGTGAATACAACCCACATACCTCACCCAGGAACAGCTCAGACACAGATTCACTGTGAATACAGTCCCCATAGCACACCCAGGGTCAGCTCATAGCCAGATTCACGTTGAATACAGCTACATAGTGCACCTAGGGTCAGCTCACACCTAGATACATTGTGAATACAAATCCCATACCAAATCCAGGGTCAGCTCAGACATAGATTCAATGTGAATACACCCCTATCTCCCAACCAGTGTCAGCTCAGGACCAGATTCACTCTGAATACAGCCCCATACCTCGGCCAGAGTCAGCCCCAACCCAGACTCACTGTGAGCACAGTCACCATATCCCAGCCAGTGTGAGTTCAGACCCAGACACACTACGAATACAACCCTCATACTCCACCAAGTTTCATGCTGCAGATCCAGATTAACTGAGAATACAGCCCCCATGGCCCACTCAGTGTCAGAGCAGTACCAGATTCACTGTGAATACAGCACTATTGCCCACCCACTGACAGCTCAGACCCACATGCACTGTGAATGCATCCCTCGGTCCCCACACAGAGGAAGGTCAGACACAGTTTCACTGAAAAATACAGACCCATACCCCAACTGGAGACAGCTCAAAGCCATATTCATTGTGAATACAGTCCCCATTCCCCACCCAGGGTTGGTCCAGACCCAGATTCATAAGACCATAAGACATAGATTAGATTAGATTAGATTAGATTACTTACAGTGTGGAAACAGGCCCTTCGGCCCAACAAGTCCCACCACCCGCCGAAGCGAAACCCACCCATACCCCTACATTTACCCCTTACCTAACACTACGGCAATGTAGCATGGCCAATTCACCTGACCCGCACATCTTTGTGACTGTGGGAGGAAACCGGAGCACCCAGAGGAGTGGAAGTAAGGTCATTCGGCCCATCGAGTCTACTCCGCCATTCAATCATGGCTGATGGGCATTTCAACACCACTTACCAGCGTTCTCCCCGTAGCCCTTAATTCCTCGAGACAACAAGAATCTATCAACCTCTGCCTTGAAGACATTTAGCGTCCCGGCCTCCACTGCAATCCGTGGCAATGAATTCCACAGGCCCACAACTCTCTGGCTGAAGAAATGTCTCCGCATTTCTGTTCTGAATTTACCCCCTCTAATTCTAAGGCTATGTCCACGGGTCCTAGTCTCCTCGCCTAATGGAAACAATTTCCTAGCGTCCACCCTTTCCAAGCCATGTATTATCTTGTATGTCTCTATTAAGTCTCCCCTTAATCTTCTAAACTCAATTAATACAATCCCAGGATCCTCAGCCGTTCCTCATATGTTAGACCTACCATTCCAGGGATCATCCGTGTGAATCTCCGCTGGACACGTTCCAGTGCCAGTATGTCCTTCCTGAGGTGTGGGGACCAAAACTGGACACAGTAATCTAAATGGGGCCTAACCAGAGCTTTATAAAGTCTCAGTAGCACATCTCTGCTTTTATATTCCAACCCTCTTGAGATAAGAGACAGTGTGAATACAGCTCCCATACACAGCCCAGGGAGAGCACAGACATAGATTCACTGCAAATACAACAACCATTCCACACCCAGGGTCAGCTCAGACACAGACTCACTGTCAGTGCAGCACCCACACGCAACCCAGGGATAGCTCAGTCCCTGATTCACTGTAAATACAGCCCCCATACCCCATCCAGGATCAGCTGAGACACAGATTCTTTGTAAGTACATCCCCCATTCCCCAACCAGGATCTATTGAGACCCAGAATCACTGTGAATACAGCCCCAATACACATTCCAGCGTTAGCTCAGACAGGGATTCACTGTGAATTCATTCCCCATAAACCACCCAGGGACAGCTCAGATCCAGATTCAATGTGAATACAGCCCCCATACTCCACCCAGGGTTAGCCCAGACCAAAATTCACTGTGAATGCAGCTCTGATATCCCACCCTAGATCAATTCAGACACAGATTCACTGTAAGTACAAATCCCATAACCCACTCAGGGTCAGTTCAAACCCAGATTCAATGTGAATACAGCCCACATTTCCCACCCACAGTCAGCTCAGACCCAGATTCATTGTGAATACAGCTCCCATTCCCCACCCAACATCAATTCAGACACAGCTTCACTGTGAATATAGCTCCCTTTCCGCCCCCCAAGATCAATTCAGACACAGATGCACTCTAAGTACAACCCCCGTAACCAACTCAGGGTCAGCGCAAACCTAGAGTCAGTGTGAATACAGTCCCCACACTCCACCCAGGGTCAGCTCAGACTCAGATTCACTGTAAGTACTGCCCCCATATCCCACAAGGATCAGTTCAGAACCAAATTCACTGTGAATACATCCTCCTTTAGCCTACACAGGGAAAGCTCAGACACAAATTCACTGTGAATACAGCACCATTCCCCTCCCAGGGACAGCTCAGCCACAGATTCACTGTGAATACATCCTCCCTACCCTACTCAGGGTCAGCTCAGACTCAGATTCATTCTGGCTACATCCCCCTGCCA
Organism: Hemiscyllium ocellatum; assembly: GCF_020745735.1. Classification (NCBI taxonomy): domain Eukaryota; kingdom Metazoa; phylum Chordata; class Chondrichthyes; order Orectolobiformes; family Hemiscylliidae; genus Hemiscyllium; species Hemiscyllium ocellatum. Next base: position 14,772,139 of record NC_083421.1, on the reverse strand, counting down.
TCACATGGAGTTAGTTCAGACCCAAATTCACTGCAAATAAAACCCCCCTACACCACTCAGGGTCAACTTCACTGTGAAAACATCACCCATACCACAGCCAGGGTCAGCTCAGACCAAGACTCACTGTGATTACAGCTCTGATATTCCACAGCCAGGGTCAGCTCAGACCAAGACTCATTGTGATTACAGTCCGATATCCCACCCAGGGTCAGCACAGATCAACACTCACTGAGAGTACAGCTCTAATATCCCACCCAGGGTCCACATAGATCAAGACTCACTGTGATTACAGCTCCGATATCCCACCCAGAGTCAGCTCAGACTAAGACTCACTGTGATGATTGCTCTGATATCTCACAGCCAGGGTCAGCTCAGTCCAAGACTCAGTGTAATTACAGCTCCGATATCCCACCCAGGGTCAGCTCAGACCAAGAATTTTCCAACAAAGTCTGTTTCACTGAATTTCATTCTCCGTCATTTGCCTGAGCCTGATGTTCCGAGAAGCCCTGATCTATGTTCATAAAAACTGCTTTGAGTGAGACTTGATCTGACAACTGCGGCATTTTCACACGCCTCCTTGTAAAGGTTTGATTGCAATATTAATTGATTCCCAAACTGTGTTCCGGCTGCACATGTTAAGAGAAAGAAAATGGAGCAGTACACACGATCATGACCAGGATTTGAAACAACAGAGAAATACCAACTATTGTACAATCTCGGCGCCATGCAATCTGCCGCCAGGAAACATCAAATAAGTGCAGGGCTGGAGGGGATGCCAAGATCAGCACCAGAGACACAACACCAGAAAAACTCATCAAATCCAGCACTGAGATGAGGGAACTCAGATTGGGAAGAATCTATGCAATTCGGGGCCTCAGAGGTTGCAGATGAGATTAGTAGTTTTTGACGGATTGAAAACACCAAGAGCTCAGGGGATAGTACAGAAAAGTAGCGATGATTAGGAGGCCGCCCATGATCTCACTGAACAGTGAGGCGGGGCTCGATGGGCTGAGTGGCTGCATGTGTTATTTGCATTTGTTAAGTTTAAAATGAAAATATTCTTTCATATGTTCACTTGGTGAACAGACCGTAAGACTGTTAGACAAAGGAGCAGAAATCAGGCCATTCAGCCCATCGAGTACACTCCTCCATTCAATCATGGCTGATAAGTTTCTCAACCCCATTCTCCCTCTTTCTCCCTGTAATCCTTGATCCCCTTGATACTCAAGAACCAATCTATCTCAGTCTTAAATGTACTCAATCACCTAGTGGCCTCCACAGCTTTTTGAATTCCATAGATTCACCACTCTCTGGCTGAAGAGGTTTCTCCTTATCTTCAATCTAAAAGGTCTTTCCGTTACTCTACGGTTATGTCCTCCGGTCCTCACCTCTATTACCAATGGAAACATCTTCGTAACATCTTCTCGATACATGCCATTCAGTTTTCTGTATGTTTCACATAGATTCCCCCTCATGCTTCTAAACTCCATTGAGTATAAACTCAGAGTCCTCACACGGTCCTCTTATGTTAGATTTCACATTCCTGGGACAACAGTGGGTGGCATGGTGGCACAGTGGTTAGCACTGCTGCCTCATAGTGCCAGAGACCAGGTTTCAATTCCTGCCTCAGGCGACTGACTGTGCGGAGTTTGCACATTCTCGCCATGTCTGCGTGGGTTTCCTCCGGGTGCTCCGGTTTCCTCCCAAGTCCAAAAATGTGCAGGTTAATGAATTGGCCATGCTAAATTGCCTGTAGTGTTAGGTGAAGGGGTAAATGTAAGGGGATGGCTTGTGGGTCGGTGAGGACTTGTTGGGCCGAAGGGCCTATTTCCACACTGTAAGTAATCTAATCTAATTCTTATGAACCTCCTCTGAAGATGCTTCAGGGCCAGTAGATTCTTCATGTGATATGGGGCCACAGCTGCATACAATACCCCACATGTGGTGTGGCCAGAGCCACATAGAGACTCCGAAGCATACCCCTGCTGTTGTATTTAAGTCCTGTCAAAATCAATGCCATCATTGCATTTGTCTTCCTCACGACTGACTCAACCTGCAAGTTGACCTCATCAGGTGGAAATCATATAAATCTACTGGGGTACAATCTTGGAGAAAGTCAGGACTGCGGGTGTTCGAGATCAGAGTCAAAAAATGTGACGCTGGAAAAGCACATCTGGTCAGGCATCTTCCGAGGAGCAGGAGAATATGCTTTTCGAGCATAAGCCCATTATCAGGAATGGCTCACTCCCGAAACATCAATTTTCCCACTCCTCGGATGATGCCTGACCTGCTGTGCTTTTGCAGCACCACACTTCTGAAATTACAATCTTGGATGCATTTTTCAGTAAACAACTAAGTTTTTCATGTGTTACTTCACCAGTTTCCTTACACTGCTGCAGACTGTCATATAATCCTGTTTCTGATGCTCGCAACCAGAGGAACTCAGTGCCCCAACATTCGACATTTTCAGGGCTACTCTGATTCTAACCCGAAATCCCTGTACTCGCCTCTACATGATAAACTTTAAATCCCTTGCTTTTCAGAATTTATCTCCATCTGCCTGAAAATATATTCAAGGACGTGTCCTGTATGGACTCCACTAAGGCACTTGACAAGGTTCCTCATGATGGACTGGTTAGCAAGGTTCAATCTCAGGGAATGCAGGGACAACTAGCTACTTGGCTAAAAGGTTTGGGAGAAGATTTGTAGTTCGGGTGCTCGTTGTTGTAGTTCTGTTCGCCGAGTTGGGAATTTGTATTGCAGACGTTTTGTCGCCTGTCTAGGTGACATCCTCAGTGCTTTGGAGCCTCCTGTGAAGCGATTCTGTGATGTTTCCTCCGGCATTTATAGTGATTTGTACCTGCTGCTTCTGGTTGTCAGTTCCAGCTGTCCGCTGCAGTGGCCGATATATTGGGTCCAGGTCGATGTGCTTATTGATTGAATCTGTGGATGAGTGCCATACCTCTAGGAATTCCCTGGCTGTTCTCTGTTTGGCTTGTCCTATAATAGTAGTGTTGTCCCAGTCGAACTCATGTTGCTTGTCATCGGAGTGTGTGGCTACTAAGGATAGCTGGTCATGTCGTTTCGTGGCTAGTTGGTGTTCATGGATGTGGATCGTTAGCTGTCTTCCTGTTTGTCCTAAGTAGCGTTTTGTGCAGTCCTTATCTGGGATTTGGTACACTACATTGGTTTTGCTCAAGCTGGGTATTGGGTCCTTCGTCCTGGTGAGTTGTTGTCTGAGAGTGGCTGTTGGTTTGTGTGCTGTTATGAGTCTTAGTGGTTGCAGTAGTCTTGCTGTCCATTCAGAAATGTTTTTGATGTATGGTAGTGTGGCTAGTCCTTGGGTTGTGGCATGTCCTTATTCCGTTGTCTTTCCCTTAGGCATCTGTTGATGAAATTGCGTGGGTATCCGTTTCTGGCGAATATATTGTATAGTTGTTCTTCTTCCTCTTTTTGCAGTTCTGGTGTACTGCAGTGTGTTGTGGCCCTTTTGAACAGTGTCTTGATTCAACTTCTTTTGTGTGTGTTGGGGTGGTTGCTTTTGTAGTTTAGGACTTGGTCTCTGTGTATGGCTTTCCTGTATACCTTCATGGTGTTCTCCGTTCAGTTTTCTCTGTACCATCACGTCTGGAATGGGAGTTGCTTGTCCTTTTCTTCCTCTCTAGTGAATCTAGTGGAGAAGATGAGAAACAACATGAGTTCGACTGGGACAACACCACTATTATAGGACAAGCCAAACAGAGAACAGCCAGGGAATTCCTAGAGGTATGGCACTCATCCACAGATTCAATCAATAAGCACATCGACCTGGACCCAATATACCGGCCCCTGCAGCGGACAGCTGGAACTGACAACCAGAAGCGGCAGATACAAATCACTATAAATGCCGGAGAAAAGATCACAGAAGCGCTTCACAGGAGGCTTCAAAGCACTGAGGATGTCACCCAGACAGGGGACGAAACGTCTGCAACACCAATTCCCAGCTCAGCAAACAGAACCACAACATGGCTACAGAATTGGCTCGAAAGTAGAAGATGGAGGGTGCTGGTGGAGGGTTCCCTTCCAGACTGGAGGTTGTGACCATCGGTGTGACACGAGGATCGGTGCTGGCTGCGCTGGTTTTCATCTTTTATATAATTGATTTGGATGTGAAAATAGTTTCGTCATTTTGCAAATGATACCAAAATTGTTATGCTTTCCTTTATTGGTCAGAATATTGAGTACAGGAGTTGGGAGGTCATGTTGCGACTGTTAAGGACATTGGTTGAGCCACTTTTGGAATATTGTGTGCAATTCTGGTCTCCTTCCCATCGGAAAGATGTTATGAACCTTGAAATGGTGCAGAAAAGATTTATAATGATATTGTCAGGGTTGGAGGAGTTGAGATATAGAGAGAGGTTGCATAGGCTGGGGCTGTTTTCCCTGGAGCGTTGGAGGCTGAGGGGTGACTTTATAGAGGTTTACAAAATTATGAGGGGCATGGATGGATATACATAGACAAAGCCTTTTCCCTGGGATGGGGGAGTCCAGAATGAGAGGGCATAGATTTGGGGTGAGAGGAGGAAGATATAAAAGAGACCTAGGGGCAATATTTTCACCGCGGAGAGCGGCGCGAGCCGGGCGGAAGTGAGGTCGGAGCGCAGAGCTGGTCGGGAAGGTGAATGAGTAGTATTTGAGTGGGTGTGTTCTAGACCCCAAGCCCTACTTCCTAGGGCCTCCCTCCCACCCTCCTCCTCTAACCTAACTTTAAAGTCCACAGGTAAGCGACTCAGTGTTATTGACTCAGTGTTCTTGTTTTGGAGACAAAGTGTACAGTCATGGCAGTGCAGGCAGTAGAATGTTCCTCCTGCAGGATGTTTGAGGTAGGGGTGACCACCGATACTCCTGCCGACTTCGTCTGCAGGAAATGCAGTCAGATCCTGCTCCTCACCGAACGAGTTAGGGAACTGGAACTGGAGTTGGATGAACTGAGGATTATTCGAGAGGCTGAGAGGGTGATTGATAGAAGCTACAGGGACATAGTTACGCCAGAGAACAGAGGTAGCTGGGTAACAGTTAGAGGTGGGAAGGGGAAGAAGCAGGCAGTGCAGGGTTCCCCTGTGGTCGTTCCCCTAAAAAATAGATATACAGCTTTGGAAACTGTTGGAGGGGACAGCCTTGCAGGTGTAAGCTGCAGTGAAGGGGTCAGTGGCGTGAAGTCTGGCTCTGAGACTAAGAAGGGAAAGGGGGAGAGCAGGAGAGCGCTAGTTATAGGAGACTCTCTAGTTAGAGGGATGGACAGGCGGTTCTGTGGACGTGGGTGAGACTCTCGAATGGTTTGTTGCCTCCCGGGTGCCAGGGTCCGAGACGTCTCGGACCGTGTCTTCAGAATCCTTAAGGGGGAGGGTGTGCAGCCAGAAGTCGTGGTACACATTGGCACCAACGACATAGGTAGGAAGAGGGGTGGTGGGGAGGTCATTCAAGAACTCAGGGAGTTAGGCTGGAAGCTGAAAGCTAGGACAGACAGAGTCGTCATCTCTGGGTTGTTGCCGGTGCCACGTGACAGTGAGGCAAGGAATAGGGAGAGAGTGCAGTTGAACACGTGGCTGCAAGGATGGTGTAGGAGGGAGGGCTTCAGGTATTTGGACAATTGGACTGCATTCTGGGGAAGGTGGGACCTGTGCAAACAGGACGGGTTGCACCTGAACCAGAAGGGCACCAATATCCTGGGGGGTAGGTTTGCTAGCACTCTTCGGGGGGGTTTAAACTAATTTGGCAGGGGGATGGGATCCGGACTTGTAGTCCAGCAAGTAAGCTAGCTGTGTTTCAGGATGTCCAAGAATGTAGGGAGGCTGTGGAGAAGGTAGCACTGACAGGGAATACTTGCAGACACAGAGATGGGCTCAAGTGCATATACTTCAACGCAAGAAGTATCAGAAATAAGGTGGGTGAACTTAAGGCATGGATCGGTACCTGGGACTATGATGTTGTGGCCATCACGGAAATGTGGATAGATGAGGGACAGGAATGGTTGTTGGAGGTTCCTGGTTACAGATGGTTCAGTAAGATTAGGGAGGGTGGTAAAAAAGGAGGGGGGGGGTGGCATTGCTAATTAGAAATGGTATAACGGCTGCAGAAAGGAAGTTTGAGGGGGATCTGCCTTTGGAGGTAGCATGGGCTGAAGTCAGAAATAGGAAAGGTGCAGTCACCTTGTTGGGTGTTCACTATAGGCCCCCCAATAGCAGCAGAGATGTGGAGGAACAGATTGGGAAACAGATTTTGGAAAGGTGCAGAAGCTACAGGGTTGTAGTCATGGGCGACTTCAACTTCCCAAATATTGATTGGAAGCTCTTTAGATCAAGTAGATTGGATGGGGCGGTGTTTGTGCAGTGTGTCCAGGAAGCTTTTCTAACTCAGTATGTAGATTGTCCAACCAGAGGGGAGGCCAGATTGGATTTGGTACTCGGTAATGAGCCGGGACAAGTGATGGGCTTGTTAGTGAGTGAACATTTTGGTGATGGTGACCAGAATTCTGGGACTTTCACCTTGGTCATGGAGAGAGATAGGTGTGCACAACAGGGTAGATTTTACAATTGGGGGAAGGGAAATTACGATGCTGTAAGACAGGATTTGAGGAGCATAAGTTGGGAGCATAGGCTGTCAGGGAAGGATGTGGTGGAAATGTGGAACTTTTTCAAGAAGCAGATACGACGTGTCCTTGATATGTATGTACCTATCAGGCAGGAAAGAAATGGTCGTGTGAGGGAGCCTTGGTTGACGAGGGAGGTTGAATGTCTAGTAAAGAGGAAGAAGGAGGCTTACATAAGGTTGAGGAAACAGGGTTCAGACAGAGCAGTGGAGGGATACAGGATAGCCAGGAGGGAGCTGAAGAAAGGGATTAGGAGAGCTAAGAGAGGGCATGAAAAATCCTTGGCGGATAGGATCAAGGATAACCCCAAGGCATTTTATGCGTATGTGAGAAACATGAGAATGACAAGAACGAGGGTAGGTCCGATCAAGGACAGTAGTGGGAGATTGTGTATTGAGTCGGAAGAGATAGAAGAGGTCTTGAACGAGTACTTTTCTTCAGTATTTATGAACGAGAGGGACCGTATTGTTGAAGAGGAGAGTGTGAAACGGACTGGTAAGCTAGAAGAGATACTTGTTAGGAAGGAAGATGTGTTGGACATTTTGAACAACTTGAGGATAGACAAGTCCCCCGGGTCTGACGGGATATATCCTAGGATTATGTGGGAAGCAAGAGAGGAAATTGCAGTACCGTTGGCAATGATCTTTTCGTCTTCACTGTCAACGGGAGTGGTACCAGGGGACTGGAGAGTAGCGAATGTTGTGCCCCTGTTCAAAAAAGGGAATAGGGATAACCCCAGGAATTACAGGCCAGTTAGTCTTACTTCGGTGGTAGGCAAAGTAATGGAAAGGGTACTGAGGGATAGGATTTATGAGTATCTGGAAAGACACTGCTTGATTAGGGACAGCCAGCACGGATTTGTGAAGGGTAGGTCTTGCCTTACAAGTCTTATTGAATTCTTTGAGGAGGTGACCAAGCATGTGGATGAGGGTAGAGCAGTGGATGTAGTGTACATGGATTTTAGTAAGGCATTTGATAAGGTTCCCCATGGTAGGCTTATGCAGAAAGTCAGGAGGCATGGGATAGAGGGAAACTTGGCCAATTGGATTGAAAACTGGCTAACAGGTCGAAGTCAGAGAGTGGTGGTAGATGGTAAATATTCAGCCTGGAGCCCAGTTACAAGTTGAGTTCTGCAGGGATCAGTTCTGGGTCCTCTGCTGTTTGTAATTTTTATTAATGACTTGGATGAGGGAGTCGAAGGGTGGGTCAGTAAATTTGCAGATGATACAAAGATTGGTGGAGTTGTGGACAGTGAGGAGGGCTGTTGTCGGCTGCAAAGGGACTTAGATATGATGCAGAGCTGGGCTGAGGAGTGGCAGATGGAGTTCAACCCTGCCAAGTCTGAGGTTGTCCATTTTGGAAGAACAAATAAGAATGCGGAATACAGGGTTAACGGTAGAGTTCTTAGTCAGGTGGAGGAACAGAGGGATCTTGGGTTCTATTTACATATATTTTTGAAAGTTGCCACTCAGGTGGATAGAGCTTGTAAGAAGGCCTATGGTGTATTAGCGTTCATTAGCAGAGGGATTGAATTCAAGAGTCGTGAAGTGATGTTGCAGCTGTGCAGGACTTTGGTTAGGCCACATTTGGAGTACTGTGTGCAGTTCTGGTCGCCTCACTTTAGGAAAGATTAGATTAGATTAGACTTACAGTGTGGAAACAGGCCCTTCGGCCCAACAAGTCCACACCGACCCGCCGAAGCGCAACCCACCCATACCCCTACATTTACCCCTTACCTAACACTACGGGCAATTTAGCTTGGCCAATTCACCTGACCCGCACATCTTTGGACTGTGGGAGGAAACCGGAGCACCCGGAGGAAACCCACGCAGACACGGGGAGATCGTGCAAACTCCACACAGTCAGTCGCCTGAGTCAGGAATTGAACCCGGGTCTACAGGCGCTGTGAGGCAGCAGTGCTAACCACTGTGCCACCATGCCGCCCACTGATGTGGAAGCTTTGGAGAGGGTGCAGAGAAGATTTACCAGGATGTTGCCTGGAATGGAGAATAGGTCGTACGAGGACAGGTTGAGAGTTCTCGGCCTCTTCTCGTTGGAACGGCGAAGGATGAGGGGTGACTTGATAGAGGTTTATAAGATGATCAGAGGAATAGATAGAGTAGACAGTCAGAAACTTTTTCCCCGGGTACAACAGAGTATTACAAGGGGACATAAATTTAAGGTGAAGGGTGGAAGGTATAGGGGTGATGTCAGGGGTGGGTTCTTTAATCAGAGAGTGGTGGGGGCATGGAATGCGCTGCCCGTGGCAGTGGTAGAGTCAGAATCATTGACAACCTTTAAGCGGCAATTGGATAGGTACATGGATGGGTGCTTAATCTAGGATAGATGTTCGGCACAACATCGTGGGCCGAAGGGCCTGTTCTGTGCTGTATTGTTCTATGTTCCATGTTCTATATTTTCACACAGTGGGTGTTACGTGGATTATCTGAGCTGCCAGAGGAAGTGGTGGAGGTTTGTGCAATTGCACCATTTAAAAAGCATCTGTATGGGTATATGTATATGAGGGGATTGGAAGGGTTTAGGCCAGGTCCTGGCAGGTGGGACTGGATTGGGTCAGAATATCTGGTCAGCATGGACGAGTTGGACTGAAGGGTCTGATTCCTTGCTGTACATCTCGATGACTCTTTCACTCTGTGGAGGTGTAATGGGCAGCAAAGAAGGTTACCTCAGAATCCAATGGATCTTGAACAGATGGGCCAATGGGCTGAGGAGTTTCAGACCGAGTTTAATTGAGATAAATGTGGGGTGCTGCATTTTGGAAAGGCAAATCACAGCAGGACATATAATGCCTTTAAAATGTTGGAATTGTATCAGCCTCCACCACTTTGTCTGGCAGCTCATTCCTTACATGCACCACGTGAAAACGTTGCCCGTTAAGTGCCTTTTAAATTTTCCGCTCTAACCCTAACACTATCCCCTCTAATTCTGGTCACCCTCGCCTCAGTGAAAATACTTTGTCTATTTACCTTATCCATGCCCCTCGTGATTTTACAAACCTCACAACGTCACTTCCGTAAGGTCACCACTCAGCCTCCGATGCTCGAGGGAAAACAGCCCCAGCCTATTCAGCCTCTGAACCTGGCAATATCCTTGTCCAGGTAAAAACAATGACTGCAGATGCTGGAAACCAGATACTGGATTAGTGGTGCTGGAAGAGCACAGCAGTTCAGGCAGCATCCAAGGAGCAGTAAAATCTGCTCCTCGGATGCTGCCTGAACTGCTGTGCTCTTCCAGCTCCACTTATCCAGAGTATTCTTGTTCATTTTTTCTGAAACCATTTGCATATGAATAGGAAGGGTTGAGAGGGATATGGGCCCTGTGCTGGCAAATGAACTATCTGGATATCTGGTCAGTGTGGACGAATTGAATCGAAGGGTCTGTTTCCGTGTTGTACGTCTCTCGGACTCTATGATTCCATAATTCAGAGCAAGGTGAACCTCTGGAACTCGGTGCCCCGACACGGTGATGGTCAGTCATTGAGTCTGCCCAAGAATGAGATTCACAGCTTTCTGCAGACTAAAGACATCAATGGCTCAGAGGACAGTCAGGGAAAATGCATTTTTCAATACCAACCCAGTGTAACACTGTGTAGTTAAACAAGATCCGCAAATAAGTTCGGAGCCACCGGTGAAGAAAACCCGGAAAATCTCACATCGCAGCCAATTCGCCAAAGGCTGAGGGGAAATTGGGGATATTGAGAAAGTAGGTAGTGTGTAGCTCCTGTGGCGCAATCGGTCAGCATGTGGTACTTATATGTCAGTATGGAAACATGTGCAATGCCGAGGTTGTGAGTTCGAGCCTCACCTGGAGCAGTTTTATCTTCTCACAGTCAAATACCAACATTGAGCATCTCCGAGTTTGTTGGAAAATACCAGTATCTCTGGATTGAGAAACCATCTTCCCTGAGGAATGTTTCGGTGATGAAGCAACATGCCCCGATAGCGATTAAAACGTGAAGAAATATCTGGGGAGAAACAAGAGCAGGTGATCTTGTTCAGCTCGAAGATGGTTCTGAAACAACGGACAGCATTGAGTTAAATTGCACGTAAAAGCTGTTTAGCTGGCTTTTTAAATTCAATTTGCTACAAACTCGCACAGGTCGCTGTAACAATCTAAAAGTAATTAGATTTATATCATTGAACTATGTGAATGGTGTATTTAACTTTGTTTGGAACATTTATCTGATTAAAATAAAGACCTGCTGAGGAGAAGAGGATTCAAAATGTAAAACGACAGAGCCTTGTTTGTGGGTTTCTTGGGTGGAGATCAGAGTGTACCAAATGGACCCAGCATCATCTGAATGTGATCAAACTTTTAAGGTACCAGGGTAAAGCAGGAATGGTGTCTCCAGGAGATGGTTCACTTCTGACTCACGGGGGTCTAACCTTTCTTTCCAATTAAAACAAGAAAGTTCTGTTCCATTTGTAATGCTTCACAGGGAATAAAACGCCACACGTTTCAAAACTATCAGCTTTTTTCATCCTCAATCTTACTCAGCTGCACATGTACAATAAACTTCTTCACAAGTGAAGTCAAATCAATTTGAAAGTGTTCCCCATCCACCCACAGACATTTGCTCACTGTTAAATTCCCTCCTTAGGTATCCAGGGGTGGAGGCACATAATTGTTTGAAGTTTGAGGCACACTGGGACAGGTTGTTTAAACAGGCCTTTGGCACGTTTGCCTTCATTGGCTCAGTCTTTGAGTATAGGATGTGGGAAGTCATGCTGAGATTGTGCAGGACACGGGTGAGACCTCTTCTGGAACACTGTGCCCTGTTCTGCTGACCCAGGTATAGGAAGGGCATTATCCAACTATCGAGGGTTCAGAAGAGATTTACCAGGATGTTGCCTGGTATGGAAGGTTTGAGATATGAAGAAAGGGGGGAGAAACTGAGTCTTTTTTCACACTTGTTTAGGAGATGGATAGGGAGCTTGGGAGAAGTTTCTGAAATAATGAGAGTTATAGTTGGTGTTAACGATAGTTGTCTTTTCCCTGGATTGGGAGCTTTCAAGATGAGAAGCCCCATTTTTAAATTGAAAGGAGTGATATTTTAAAAAGACAGGAGAGGCATTATTTGTTACACAGAGGGCGGTTTGCGGGTGGAATGAACGTCTTGAGGAAGTGTGGATGTGGGTACAATTCCAACGGTAAAAAGCCATTTGAACAAGTACATTAAAAGGGAAGGTTTGGAGGGACATAGACCAGGATTTGGCAGGTAGGACTAGTTTAGTTTTGGATTGTGTTTGGACGGAAGCGTTTGTTTCCGTGCTGTATGACTCTATGACTCTGTGCTTGTGCATCTTTTAAACCGTTCTGGGATCAGCTTATGGATGTTGTTTCTGAGATAAAAACATTCAGGAATTAAATAATTCCCTGACTGAAAGAAACTATGTTCTAATCCTTTATTTATCATACACCGTTTTAAATCTCTGACTCTGATTATTGATTCATCTGAAAGAGGGCATTTACTTCCCATTCAGTTAGTTCGAACCTCATATCATCGGGAAAATATCCGTTGGTTTACTTCCCAATCTTTCCGGTTTCTGGGACAGGATTTTCAACATCGTGGGCCAAAGGGCCTGTTCTGTGCTGTACGTTTCTATGTTCTATGTTCTATAATCCTCACCTCTTTCTATCAACAACATCTTCCAGATGAGGACACAATCTCGATCACAGTGAACAGGATTTAAAGGACACAGGTGACCCAGCAGGAAGTCACCACGTGACTCTTTGTGTATTCACACTAAATTAGACTCAGTACCATCCCAGGAGCTGTCAGGTGCTCGAATAATATTCCACCCTCATTAATATCCATGGTGTATGTTGCAAATGGAGGTTTCAGTGCCGAGAGAAACCAAGGTGAGAATCATCCCACTGATGACAAATAAACCTACCAGGCCTCTGTAAATGATCAAATGAAAGAGAACTTGAGTGGGGACCAGAAATGGTTAAATGAGTAAATGATACATTAAGAAACAAACGTCAGTGTTCGAGAGTGAAATAGACAACCTCACAGAGAATTGGATCATCCCTTTTTTGTATTTACGATGTTGGAATTCAAAGGGACATTCTGCACACAATACATGTCAGTCACAGCTGGGAGGAGTGGAGGCAAGCTCCTGTATTGTGACCATTAATGGTACTTCTGATTACAAATGTAGAAATCTCTGTACCTCTCACTCTATACAAGAAAGCGGGCGGTACGGTGGCACTGCTGCCTCACAGCGCCAGAGATCGGGGTTTAATTCCTGCCTCAGGCGACTCTCTGTGTGGAAACCGGGCGCTCCGGTTTCCTCCCACAATCCAAAAATGTGCAGGTTAAGTGAATTGGCCACGCTAAATTGCCCATAGTGTTAGGTGAAGGGGTAAATGGGTCTGGGTGGGTTACACTTCGGTGGGTCAGTGTGGACTTGTTGGGAAGGGCTTGTTTCCACACTGTAAGGAATCTCATCTAGAAAGATTAAACACATTAAAATCTGAGATTACAGAAAGTATATATGAAAGATGAGCAGCTTTGTTTTCTGAAATAAAGAATATTAAATTTGGGAGGGCGAGTAGCTTGCGCTCTTGTCCTATTGGAGTAAAAGGGTCTTTCTATCTAAATGCAAATTTCTCAAATATTCATATTCATTGAAATAAGTATTAACCCTTTACAATCTGAACTTACATGTATTTGTAATGCGGGTCTTATTTGAAATCGGTTTAGATTTCCATTGTTTCTCTTGGCCCCCTGCACGTTGGAGGGCACTTTCATGCAGTGAGTTTATAACTTACAGGACATCATAGTTCATGGATGCATGGAAATGTGAAAGTTAGATGTGAATCTGTTGTTCCTGTGCCAGTTCTAAACACAGGGATGTCAGGTTAACTTGAAGAGTGTAGTGTTTGAAAAGCACAGCTGGTCATGCAGCGTCCGAGGAGCAGGAGAGTTAACGTTTCAAACATAAGATCTTCATCAGGAATGACACAGCAGCTGCAGACCATACAATATACACTTGAATTTGAATTGAATGGAATCCCCAGGACAACTGGGAACATCGAGTTGTTTGCCAGACACAGGGATCCCTCATGCCCTTATTTGGAGAGGGCTACCTGACCTATGTGCACCCAGCACCTCCAGGAATGGATGAGCAGGTACTACCCTGCCATCCACATGTCACTGCCTGGTTGGGTTCAATCGATCAGGTGACCAAGTCCTCATCGATCTATTGGAGGACACTAAAGACCTTCCCAAAAGGCTGGACAACACCTGAGTAGAAGAATTGCTGCAACACCATGGTCAGGAATGTGGAGTGGTAAGGGGTGTGAGAGATAAATAGAGGGGTGAGGCTGGGGGGAGGTCAGTGCAAAGGTGATGGGTGGATGCAGGTAGGGGTAATTGTGTTAGGTTGGAGGGGAGAGAGGAGCAGTTAGCTGGGAAGGAAGATGGACAGGTCATGAGGGCGGTGCTGACCTGGAAGTTTGGAACTGGGATAAGGTGCGGGGAGGGGAAATGAGGAAACTGGTGAAATCCACATTGATACCATGGGGTTAGAGTGTCCCAAGACTGAAAATGAGGCCTCCTTCCTCCAGATGTTGTGTGGTTGGGGAGTTGCGATGGAGGAAGCCCAGTACCTGCATGTCCTCACTGGAGTCGGAGGGGGTGTTGAAGTGTTCAGCCACAGGGCGGTGGGGTTGGTGGGTGCGGGTGTCCCAGACATGTTATCTGAAGCGCACTGTGAGGAGGCGTCCTGTCTCCTCAGTGTAGAGCAGAAAACATCAGGAGCAATGGATATGATAATGACATGTGTGGAAGTGCAGGTAAAACTTTGATGGAAGTGGAAGGCTCCTTTGGGACCTTGGACATTGGTTTTACAATTCCTGCAGTGGTGGGGAAGATGCCAGGAGGGGAGGTTGGGTTATTAGTGGGCATGGACCTGACGAGGAAACCGTGGAGGGAATGTTCTTTACAGAAAGCTGATAAGGGTGGGGAGGGAATTATGTCTCTGGTGGTAGGGTCCATTTGTAGGTGGCGGAAATGTTGGCAGATGATGCGTAGTATATGAATGTTGGTGGGTGGGGGGGGGTGGTGGTGGAAGGTGAGGACTGTGGGGTTCCATCCTTGTTGCTGTTGGAGGGATCGGTTCAAGGGTGGAGGTGTGGGAAGACGTTGAGATGCACTGGAGGGCATCATCAACCATGTGAGAAGGGAAATTGCTGTCTTTGTAGAAGGATGCCATCTGGTAAGTTCTGTGTGGAACTGGTCCTCCTGGGAGCAGATGCAGTGGAGGTGGAGGAATTGGGAATAAGGAATAGCATTTTTACAGGAGGCAGGGTGGGAGGAGATGTAATCCAGGTGTTCTCATTGCAGAAATGCAGATATAGTGATACAAATGTACTAATACAGGAACATACATAACACACACACACATAGACAGACGCACACAGACACATAGCAGACATACAAATACACATGGAGTTACATAGCACAGAAACAGAACCTTCAGTCCAACTTGCCCATACTGACCATAATCTAAAACTAAACTAGTCTCATCTGCCTCTCCCCATATTTTACCAAACCTTCTCTTATTTATGAATTGATCGAAATATCTTTTAATCATTTCACTGGACTCGCTTCCACCACATTCTCTGGAAATTCATCTTACACACGAGCCTCTCTGTTTTAAAAAAACCCCACATGTCTTTTTGTAATACTTCTCCTCTCACCTTATAAATGTCCCCTCGCCTTGTAATCTCCCAGCCCACGGGAGAGACATCTGCCACTCACCTAATCTGTCCTCCTCATGATATTATACATCTCTATTAGTTCACCTAAATCCCACAACCTGTTCTGCTCCAGTGAACATATCTCACCTAATATTGTAAATCAAACCCACCATTTCTGGCAAAATCGTGGTAAATCTCCCCTGGACCCCCTAAGGTTAATGATACCTGATCTATGACAGGGTGACCACAACTGGACACAATACTCCCGCAGATGTGTCACCTTGCATAACCTTAAGATTATGTTCCCACTCGGATATTCAAAGGTCTGAGTGAGGAAGGCATGATAGATAAATGCTTCCTGAACAATCCTTTCCATATGTGATGCAAAATTCAAAAAATAGTACTTGAACATCTCTGTTCTACAACACCAAAGCCCCATTTAATCTAAAAATCAGAGCTAGGCTATTAAAGATGTTCATAGTTTATCTCGATGGCACAGCATGTACACCCAATGTCCTACAGTTGAAGTAAATACCCTGCATCTGTTTAACAATGAGAAATATCCATTGTGTCATTCAGTAAAGTTAACCAGATTGTATATACCCCTACCGAGGTGAAAGCTAGCACTTAAAAAGGTGATCCAAAATCTGGGCAAGGTTCAGGTGTTGTGTAGTGTGCAGCACCCATGCCTCTTGAGTCACAGCTCAGGATTCGACTCCAATTCCTGAACTTGTGCTGGTGTCCCTATCTCCAGACCAGAAGGTCTGGATTCAACCCTATTTATCTTGGAGGTGTGTCACAGCATGTCAGAACTGGGTGATGAACAAAACACACAGGGGAATAATGTTACAGATTTGGGGCTTTAGGACAGTTAATGGTACTGTCCCACCTCTGGACTCAAAGGGCTACATTCAAATCGTATAGAGTTGTTTCACAATATATCTGAAGAAGTTGATTTAAATTATTTTAGAATTGTGGCTTGATTGAGTAGGAAGAGGTGTCAGTATTGAATTTCAGAACTTAGATCTGGGATGACTGAAAACACAGTCAATCGTATTGATTGGAGTCAAATTTACAACTTCTAGAAGTTTATAAAATCATGAGGGGCAAGGATAGATTGAACAGTCAAAGTGTTTTCTCCAGAGTTGGTTGGGGGAGGATGCAAAATCTAGAGGGCATAGGTTTAGGTGAATGGAAAAGATTTAAATGGGACCTAAAGGGCATATGTCTTGGGCAGAGGGTGTATGGAATGAGCTGCCAGAGGATGTTGTGGAGGCTGCTACAATTATAACATTTAAAAGATATCTGGATGGGGACATGAAAGGGAAGGGTTTATAGGAAAATGAGCCAAATCGTGGTAAATAGGACCAGATTAATTTCAGAGATCTGGTAATCATGGATGAGTTGGACTGAAGGGTCTGTTTCCGCGCTGTACAACTCTATACCTCAGTGATCCAATTGATCAAGAATTATTTGTAATCTTAGACAACGTTCTTCACTCTCCACTGTACAGCTAACCTGGGTGGCATCTACAGACTTGCTAATCATGCCTGCTATATTCTTACCTCAGTCATTGATATAAATGACAAGCAAAAGTGGATGCAGCACTGATCCCTGTGGCTCACCGTTGGTCACAGGCCTCCAGTCTGAAAAACAGTCCGGCATGACCAAGACCATGCTCTGTGTTCTGTCATTAGCAGAAACACACCGAAACAGACACACGCACATAGCATATTCAGACAGAGACACAGACACACTTATGTCTTTAAGGCTGTAGTAGATATATTTTGATTATTAAGGAAATTGGGGTTACAGTGAGAAGGCAGAATAATTGTACTGTGAAACATGTCAGCCACGAACAAACAGCGAATCCGACTCAATGGGCCAAATGGCCTAATTCTGCTCCCAATTTCTCGTGCTCTATGGTCTTAGGGTTGGTATATAAAAGCACTGTTGTGCTACTGAGACTTTATAAAGCTCTGGTTAGGCCCCATTTGGAGTACTGTGTCCAGTTTTGGTCCCCACATCTCAGTAAGGACACACTGGCACCGGAGCATGTCTAATGGAGATTCACACGGATGATCCCTGGAATGGTAGATCTAACATATGAGGAACGGCTGAGGATCCTGGGATTGTATTCATTGGAGTTTAGACGATTAAGGGGAGATCTAATAGAAACTTACAAGATAGTACATGGCTTGGAAAGGGTGGACGCTAGGAAATTGTTTCTGTTATGCGAGGAGACTAGGACCCGTGGACACAGCCTTAGAATTAGAGGGGGTAAATTCAGAACAGAAATGCAGAGACACTTCTTCAGCCAGAGAGTGGTGGGCCTGTGGAATTCATTGCCACGGAGTGCTATGGAGGTCGGGACGCTAAATGTCTTCAAGGCAGAGATTGATAAATTCTTGATGTCACAAGGAATTAAGGGCGACAGGGAGAATGCAGGTAAGTGGAGTTGAAATGCCCATCAGCCATGATTGAATGGTAGAGTGGACTTGATGGGCCAAATGGCCTTACTTCCACTCCTATGTCTTATGGTCTTAAAGTAGTACAAATGTCCTCTGTGAAGAAAAATGTAGATTGAGTTTGGTAAATGTTACTGAATAGGGTCAATGGGAATATAGGATAGTTTTGAGGGGCTGAATGGTCCAAGTCTTTTCCTATTTGATGTGCACTTATTTCTCAAAAGAGGAGCTGACTTGCTGTGTAGTCAGCAGAAATAAAAATTAAGGGGCCTCCCATTGAAGATGATGATAAGGATGTTTGTTTATCATTTGGGCTGTGCTGTCCATGGTGTCCTCATTCCCAGGGAACAGTGAAGATTGGGTCATTGAAGATATTCAAGGCTGAATTCGATTGACCTTTGATGGACAGGAGAGTGAAAGTTTGTTGGGAATTGACAGGAAAGGGGTGTTCAGCCGCAATGAGATCAGACCAGACGTGATCTTTCAAAATCGAGCAGCAGGCTGGAGGGGGCGAATGGCTAACAGCAGCTCCTTACCCTTGCGTTGCTCTCTCAGTAACAGAGGTTGGGGAAGACTCCATTCAGCCCATCAGGATGATTGCAATGAGACAGAAGGAGACCACTCTATCCCTCAAAGTAATTGGTCAGGAATAGAACAAATTATTTGAGTACATTATACATCACAGGAGGAGGCCATGCAACCTTCCTGGGTTTCTACACAGGAACAGGGGATCCTTGGTGAGCTAACAGGAAATACAGGGTAGAGATTATTATTTGTTTTCAGGTTGGAAAGCTGTTAGTAGTGGAATGTCTCCGGGATCAGTATAAGGTCACCAACAATTTATAATGTAAATGAATGATTTGGATGACGGGGCTGAATGATTTGGAGCTCAATTTGCTAAGGCGCAAGAATAATCATTTGATAAGACGTCAAGTGGAGGCTGAGCATCTGCAATGGGATACAGACAGGGGAGGTTAATGAGCAAACCTTCAGCAAAAAAACACACACAATGTGGGTGATGGGAAGTTTTTATTTTGGTGATAAGATGAAACAACCATAAATTATTTAACTGGTGAGAAATTTCAG
The DNA here is from genome assembly GCF_020745735.1 of Hemiscyllium ocellatum. Lineage (NCBI taxonomy): Eukaryota > Metazoa > Chordata > Chondrichthyes > Orectolobiformes > Hemiscylliidae > Hemiscyllium > Hemiscyllium ocellatum. The sequence goes on along the minus strand of NC_083421.1, from coordinate 14,753,227 downwards.
AACACGGTGGTCCAGATGGATTTGCGTATCCTTGTACATAAATTACATCATATTATTCCGAAAATGCAGCAAACGATTTGGATGGTAAATGGAATGATGCTTTTTTATAAAAAGAGTATCATGTTTGATCTGAGGGGTATTTTTGAACATCTGTACAGAAAAATTGCTGAGACCACATCCGAGGCAGAATGTTAGGTTATGCTCCCCTGAACTGAAAAAAAACACAATTGGATTTGAAGCTTTTCAGGGATGTTTGTCTTTCCTCAGTATTGGGATGAAGGCATTCTGTTCTGAAGGATTAATAGTTCAGACCTGAGAATGCGAAATGTTCTTATTGATCATATAAAGTCTTGAGGCGAGGGGAGCTGGTAAATAGCTAATGGATATTTCCCCTTGCATGGGAGAATAAAACTGGGGAAGTAATTTAAGAATACAATGCAGTCATTTTAACAGAGACATTGCAAAGACATTAAGTGTTTTAGTTTTAAATTACGTGGTACATATAAACACATCTTTAAATCAAAAGTGGGCATTTGTTGCTAACGAAATGGTGCTGTGTACAACAGCAACAATGATACAGCTAAATGGAGCAGGGGATGTGACGGAGTCATACAGTTCAGACAATGTGCAGGGAGACTTCACATGGTTCAGTTTGGCTTCAGATAACATTATTGTGTGATTGAACTCAGAAAGGGAAAAATGTAACTTTCCAGAGTATGAATGGCCTCTTGCTCCCTCTCTCTTTTCCTCTTCCTACTCACAGCAATGTGTGCAAGCTTATACACTTGATATTCATCTTTACCCCTCTTGGAGGTTTCCTGATAAGCATTGATTGCAATCTTCCCACTGCCTAAAGCAAAGCAAATTCAGCCAAATCCAACTGTTCCAGGAAGATATCCCATTGACAGCAGCTTGTGTAAGCAGGAAAATATCAGATGCTGAATAATGTTTTGGATAATCTGTTTGTTTTCCTTTTATCTTGAGGTCAACTAATAGTTGGCCAAAGTTCTTTCAACTTAGCACTCTCTATATTTAGTTTTTCTGTTTGCCATCAGATGTGTGTATGTGTGTGACTTTTTTGTATGTGGGACTGAGTGTATGACAGACGATGTATTGTGATGATGTTCTCCCTTTAACAAGGCTATTTTGCCCCTTTTTTTATTGAGAGAGGTCATAAAAACAAAGGTGAAGAAATGTCTACTTTAACAATGGCAGAGGGGAGGCCAGTTCTCCCAGTTCAGGTTTACTTCTAGTTTGGTTCAATTGTAGCAGAGAAGCTGCTGCAGAAAGAAAAGATTCCAAGCTTCAGCAGATGAGTCTTGGCTGACTTTTCACTCTGCAATCTCTCCTGCCTGTAAGAACCTGTGTTGGCATTTACCTTTATCCACGGGGTGTGTTTACAGGATATTATATGAACTGGAACAGTTCCTTAGGTAATTTTCTGAATCGGGTCAGTTGAGTTCTCAAATAGTTAAATTCTTCTAAATTCTGTTTTCCTTTCTTCGTGTTTAGCTGTAGATTTTAAATAAATTCTGTTTTCTGAAAGCTGAGTGGTTTGATCACACCTGAAATACCCACTTCACATCTGCCTTCACAATAACAAAAAGTTAAAATTTACGTCACCTTCTTAAAATACTTTAAGGGGAGTCTGGCCTGTCCATAACAGAATGTGTGTGTGTGTGTGTGTGTGTGTGTGTGTGTGTTTTTGTGATTTTGTCTGGGTGTGTCTGTGTGTGAGTTTCTGTGTGTGACTGTGTGTGTTTGTATGTGTGTGTGTCTAAGTGACTTTGTGTATGTGTGCTTGAGTGTGTGTAAGAGACTGTGTGTGTGCGTCTAACTGCATGGGTGTGGTGTGTGTGTATTATCTCGAGCATTTTTAGATAAATATAAATGTATATATTTGTGATGTTACATTTGCAATATCTAATCTGTCATTCATCTTTCCATCATATTTTGAGTAAATTTGCTTTGATCATAAACTGGCTGTTTTAGCAGATTAAAGAAACCTACCCACTTTGTTTCTAACAATGAACCTGACCCACTCTCAGAACCATATCACCAAGCTGGTTACAATGAAAATTTGTTGTAATCAATGGAAGAATGGGATAAGAAATGGAAACAGTGACTGTAAAATCTAGAGAACTACAGACCGGTGAGCCTGACATCAGCGTTGGGTAAGCTGTTGGAAGGGACTTGGACCAAGGATTTACATGTATTTGGAAAGACAATGACTGATTAGAGATAGTCAGCATAGATTAGTGCGTGGGTAATCGTGTCTCACTAATTTGATTGAGTTTCTTGAAGAGGTGACAAAGAAGATTGATGAGGCAGTGTGGGAGATGCTGTTTATATGGACTTCATCAAACCTTTCAAGAAGGTTTTGCATGGGAGACAGATTATTAAGGTTAGATCATATGGGATTCAGGAAATCTAGACAATTGAATACAAAGTTGGGATAAGGGTAAACAACAGAGGATGGTGGTGGAAGATTGTTTTTCAGATTGGAGGTCTGTGACCAAGGGTATGCCACAATAATCCGTGCTGAGTTCACTGTCTTTCATCATTGGTAAACATGAAGTGGATGTGAATATTAGAGGCATGGTTAGCAAGTTTGCAGATGACATCAAAACAGGTGGTGTAGTGGGCAGCGAGTAATATCTCAGAGTAAAACGGGAGGTTGATCAGATGGAACAATGGGCCAAGGAGTGGCAGGTGGAGTCTAACTTAGTGAAGTGAAGTTTTGCATTTATGAAAGACAAACCAGGGCAGGACTGATACAGTTAATGGGGAGTGCTGCAGAACAAAGAGACCTTGGAGTGCAGGTTCACAGTTCGTGGAAAGTGGAATCGAGGGTATACAGTATAGTGAAGAACACATTGGCACGCTTGCCTTCATTGGTCAGTGCATTGAGTATCGGAGCTGTGATGTCATGTTACAGCCGTACAGGACCCTGTAGAGGCCATTTTGCAAAACCTGAGCATGGTTTGGTTGGCTCTGTTAAAGAAAGGATATTGTTAAACTTGAGACAGTGCAGGAAAGGTTGACTGGGATATTTTTCCATGGAGTGTCGAAGGCTGAGCTGTGACTTTACAGAAGTTTATAAAATCATGAGAGGCATGAGTAGAGTAAATAGAGAAGGTCAATTTCCTAGGGAGTGGAGGCGTTCAAAACTAGAAAGCATAGCTTTAAGGTGAGAGGTGAAAAAGTTTAAAAGGACCTTCAGGTCAATATTTTCACATGGATGGTGGTGAGTGTATGGAATGAGCTGCCAGAGGACCTGGTGGAGGCTGATGCAGTTACATTGAAAAGACATCTGGATGGGTACTTGAGCAGGAAGGATTTAGAGAGATATGGACCAATTACTGGCAATTGAGAGTAGATTAGGTTAGGATACCTGGTCAGCATGGACAGGTTACACCGAAGGGTCTGTTTCCATTCTACATCTCTCTATAAGAGGGATTAGGAGAATTTCTAAAAGGGTGGTTTGAGTGAGAATTCTCTTCCCCTGATGTTTGTGGTATGTCTTTGTTTATTTTTATTCAACGCTGAGCTAGTTAAATATTTGACATGAATCATGGATAATGGGATACAGACAGGCATGTGGGGTTGAGACCACAACCTGATCAGCCACAATTTTAATGCCTAATGGGCAAGGCCCACAGTGTCTAATGACCCACTCCTGCTCCACAGTCCCATGTTCCTGTGTTCCATTCAGCCCCTCAAACCAGCTAGAAAGGAACAGTTGGAGGTCCACTTGCTCCTATAACCTGGTATATAGAAGTAGAGAAGACCATTCACCCCTCAAGACTGTCAGACACAGTTTGGGGTTGTTTGGAAAAAGTAACTGGAAAACGCAAGGTGAATTTGAAAGAGGTCCTTCATCTCTCTTTCCTGAGCATCCTCTCTCTGCAACATGCTTCATTTGTTGGTGATGTTATAGACCCAGATTCACTGTGTGTATAGGCCCCATAGCTCAGCCAGAGATGGCTCACTAAATCCTCTGGTCTCCCTGATCGCAACATTCAATAATAGAACATCCAGGTAAATAGCACCCACTACATTTCCAATAACAGCATGTGTGAATATCAGAAACAGGAGCAGGCCGCTCACCCCCACATCACCCCCAAGCTTGCCTTGCCTTCACCTGGATCATGGCTGATCTGCTCTCGGTTGCAAATGCTCTTTAATGACCAATTCTTCAACACCATCAACGCTCTACAGGTCAAAGTCCTTCCACCTCCTCTTTAAGTACCTTCAGTAATCTCATTCCCTAACTCTTTGAAAGAGAGGATTTCTAACATTCGTTAATCTCTGTTTGAAGAAACCACTCCCTGCTCCTCCACAGTGACCTCTTGATATGAATGAAGAGGTGAATACAAGGGTTCAGGTAACGGTGACTGGCCTGATAACAAGACAGCATTTGACTGAGGATGGCATCAAGGAACCTGAACAAAACTGAACATAATGGGAAAGAGTTGTTAAAATCCTCACTGCTGGAGTGATGTAAAGCAGTGATTCTCAAACCTTTTTTGGCCACAGACCCCCAGGAGCTCGTCTCCAGTTTTCTTATTTTAAAGGCAAATATAAATTGCCTGTTCCCGTGTGTGTGACGAATCAACTTACTCGACGTTAAGTAAAACCTGACTTATTTAAACACTGTAGCTGAAATATAACCAAACAAAGGAATTTAGAAAAACTTAACTCTATTGGAAAATTTAATACAATAATTGGTACAGTAAGCAGTACTGATTAACTGTTCCAAAACAGAAACAGCCCATAAACACATCCCATCCCCTGGCAAAAAGGAAAATTCACACACAGATTCTCAGATGCATTTCTACAATCCTATAAGAAAAAAAGACTTCCAGAGGAAATTGAGAGAGAGTAGCAGTCAGGTGCACACACTGAATCTTCCAACAACTTCAACAACTTCTGATGTGACTGAAAAACCAAACCTAGAAATCCTAATCTGTAAGAGCTGGCCCCACCCATTCAGGCTGCACTAGAGATAACCCAAGGCCACCCAATGTGTTTACTCAAGTGCTCTTAACTGGCCGGTGTTGTACCTCTTGTTCAATCTCTCTCTTCAAAGAGATTATGGGCGGCACGGTGGCACAATGGTTAGCATTGCTGCCTCACAGCGCCTGTAGACCTGGGTTCAATTCCCGACTCAGGCTACTGACTGTGTGGAGTTTGCACGTTCTCCCCGTGTCTGCGTGGGTTTCCTCCGGGTGCTCCGGTTTCCTCCCACAGTCCAAAGATGTGCGGGTCAGGTGAATTGGCCAAGCTAAAATTGCCCGTAGTGTTAGGTAAGGGGTAAATGTAGGGGTATGGGTAGGTTGCGCTTCGGCGGGTCGGTGTGGACTTGTTGGGCCGAAGGGCCTGTTTCCACACTGTAAGTCTAATCTAATCAAAAAAAAAACCAGGACAAAATAACCATTGAAAGCTACAGCATTGTCACACCAGTTAGCACACAGAGCAGTTAAACAGAAACCATGGGGAGCCGAATAATGCTCTTGGCCATTTCCAGTCGGGCAAAGAAGAAGCTATTCAGTACCTTCAGTTACTTACACAGGAACACGAGGAGGCCGTTCAGTCCCTCGGGTCACTTGTACAGGGAAAGAATGAGGTAATTGATGTTCAAATTACCTCAAAACTTTTAAATGTTAAAAAAAAGCTGAGCGCAGTTCTGGCAAAATGCATAGAAACAGAGATAGCTACTTGGAACCTGTGTTTCAGCACGAAACTCAAATTCGCACCTCAACTCTAAAAGACCAATTAACCAGACCGAACAGTCGAGACTGAAAATTAAGTTTACACTTTGGCCTACCCCAAACCAGACATTAGGAGGGCTATGTAAATACCAAAATATTAAACTCCATCAGTATTCATGCACAGAGATACCGGATATTCCACTTATCCCAAATCCATACACTAAACATGATACTCATTACATTGACTATAAATGTGCAAACATGCACAATTACAGTCTGTTGTACTCCTCCCACCGAATGCCTCCATCTCTCATTTGAGTCTCTACAATGTGTAGGCAGTCACACTTGCTTGTGCTGCACAGGCACAAGTTTTAAATTGAATGTTTGTAACAACAAGCTCCATCTAAACAGTTGAGCATTTTTGTCCTTAGATTTCTCCACAAACTTCAATCGGTTATGATCAGTGTATAGAGAGTCATAGAGATATACAGCATGGAAACAAACCCTTGGGTACATCCCGTCCATTCTGACCAGATATCCCAACCCAATCTTATCCCACCTGCCAGCACCTGGCCCATATCCCTTCAAAACCTTCCTATTCATATACCCATCCAAATGCCTCTTAAATGTTGTAATTGTACCAATGTGCACCACTTTGTCTGGCAGCCCATCAGGTCTCTTTTATATCTTTTCCCTTTCACCCTAAACCTATGCCCTCAAGTTCTGGACTCGCCGACCCCAGGGAAAAGATTTTGTCTATTTATCCCATCCATGCCCCTCATAATTTTGTAAACCTCTATAAGGGCACCACTCAGCCTTCGATGTTCCAGGGAAAACAGCCCCAGCCTGTTCAGCCTGTCCCTAGAGCTCAAATCCTCCAACCCTGGCAACATTCTTGTAAATCTTTTCTGAACCGTTTCAAGTTGCACAATACCTTTCTGATAAGAAGGTGACCAGAATTACACGCAATATTCCAACAGTAGCCTAACCAATGTCCTTTACAGCTGCAACATGACCTCCCAACTCGTCTACTCAATATTCTGACAAATAAAGGAAAGCATACCTAACGCCTTCTTCACTATCCTATCTACCTGTGACTCCACTTTCAAGGGGCTATGAACCTGCACTTCAAGGTCTCTTTGTTCAACAACACTCTCTAATACCTTACCATTGAGTGTATAAGTCCTGCTAAGATTTGCTTTCCCAAAATGCAGCACCTTGCATTTATCTGAATTAAATTCCATCTGCTACTTCTCAGCCCTTTCGCCCATCTGGTCAAGATCCAGTTGTAACCTATTGCAACCCTCTTCGCTGTCTACGACACCTCCAATTTTGGTGTCATCTGCAAACTTAATAACTGTACCTCTTATGCTTGCATCCAAATCATTTATGTAAATGACAAAAAGTAGACGACCCAGCGCCGATCCTTGTGGCACTCCACTGGTCACAGGCCTCCAGTCTGAAACACAACCCTCCACCACCACCCTCTGTCTTCTACCTTTGAGCCTGTTCTGTATCCAAATGGCTAGTTCTCTCTGTATTCCATGAGATCCAACCTTGCTAATCAGTCTCCCAAGGGGAACCTTGTCGAACGCCTTACTGAAATCCAAACATCTACTGTTCTGCCCTCACCAATCCTCTTTGTTACTTCTTCAAAACACTCAATCAACTTTGTGAGACATGATTTCCCATGCACAAAGCCATGTTGACTATCTCTAATCACTCCTTGCCTTTCCAAATACATGTACATCCTGTCCCTCAGGATTCCCTTCAACAACTAGCCCACTGCCGAGGTCAGGCTCACCGGTCTCTAGTTCCCTGGCTTGTCCTTACAGCCGTTCTTAAACAGTGGCACCACATTTGCCAACCTCCAGTCTTCCAGCACCTCATCGGTGACTTTTGATGATACAAATATCTCAGCAAGAGGCCCAGCAATCACTTCCCTAGATTCCCATAGAGTTCTCAGGTACACCTTATCAGGTCCTGGGGATATATCCACATTTACCCGTTTCAAGGCATCCAGCACTTCCTCCTCTGTAATATGGACATTTTGCATCTATTTCCCTACAGTCTATATCCCTTATCCTTTTCCACAGTAAATATGATTGTGGCAGGTATGTTACTGGTAAGATAAACACTGAAATATTGCAAAGCTAATACTAAGATCAAAGTCTCCTTCTCAACCGTCGAATATTTTGTTGATGAATGTTCAACTTCCTGGAGAAATTCCCAATCTGTCTTTCTATCTTCTCATTGTCTTCCTGTAAGATCACATCACCAAATCCACATCACTTGCATCAATGGTCACCTTGAAAGCCTTTGCACATTTAGGTATGTCTAACACTGGGGCAGTGGGGAACACAGCTTTCAGGGTCTCAAATGTCTTCTGACAGTCTGCTGCCCACTGACACTTCTTGCCTTTCTTAAACAATTCAATGAGTGGAGCAGCTACACTGCTAAAATTTGGCACAAATTTTGATAAAGTCCCAAGTCATGATCCACAGAGACACCAACGCCATAGGTAGGAAGAGAGATGGGGATATAAGGCAGAAATTCAGGGAGCTAGGATGGAAGCTTAGAGCTGGGATGAACAGAGTTGTTGTCTCTGGTTTGTTGCCCGTGCCATGTGCTAGTGAGGCAAGGAATAGGGAGAGAGCGAGATGGCTACAGGGATGGTGCAGGAGGGAGGGTTTTGGATTCATGGATAATTGGGGCTCTTCCTCGGGTAGTTGGGACTTCAGCTGAAAAATGTGTTGCTGGAAAAGCGCAGCAGGTCAAGCAGCATCCAAGGAACAGGGGAATCGACGTTCTTGGCATAAGAAGATGGGCTCCTTGGATGCTGCATGACCTGCTGCGCTTTTCCAGCAACATATTTTTCAGCTCTGATCTCCCGCTTCTGCAGTCCTCACTTTCTCGTAGTTGGGACCTCTACAAGCAGGATGGTCTTCATCTGAACCAGAAGCGTACCTATATCCTGGGGGGGGAGTTCCCTAAGTCTATTGGGGTAGGTTTAAACTAATCCAGCAGGGGGATGGGAAACAAAATTGTAGTTTGGGTATAGAAAAGGTTGAGAGTAGGGAGGTCCGAAATCAGGTTTCAGGGACGCAAGATGGCACCGGCAAGCAAGAAGTTGGTTTGAAGTGTGTCTCCTTCAATGCCAGGAGCATCTGGAATAAGGTGGATGAACTTGCAGCATGGGTTGGTACCTGGGACTTCTTTGTTATGGCCATTTTGGGGACATGGATAGAGCAGGGACAGGAGCACTATAGATGGGTCAGTTTTTGTCCAGTGTGTGCAGTAGGGTTTCCTGACACAGTATGTGGACAGGCCAACAAGGGGTGAATCCACATTAGATTTGGCACTGTGCAACGAGCTGGCCAGGTGTTAGACTTGGATGTAGGTGAGCACTTCGGTATTAGCAATCACAATTCTGTTATGTTTACTTTAGTGATAGAGAGGGAGAGGTGTACACCACAGGGCAAGAGTTACAGCTGAGGGAAAGGCAATTACAATGCGATTAGACAAGATTTAGGAAGCATAGGATGGGGAAGGAAACTGCAGGGGATGGGCACATTAGAAATGTGGAGCTTATTCAAGGAAAAGCTCCTGTGTGACCTCGATAAGTATGTACATGTCAGGCAGGGAAGAGACTGTAGAGCGCGGGAGCCGTGGTTTACGAAGGAAGTGGAATCTCTGGTCAAGAAGAAGAAGACTTATGTTAGGATGAGATCTGAAGGCACAGTTAGGGCGCTTGAGGATGACAAGGCAGCCAGGAAAGACCTAAAGAGAGGGCTCAGAAGAGCCAGAAGGAGACATGAGAAGTTGTTGGCGGATAGGATCACGGTAAACCCTACGGCTTTCTATAGGTATTTAAGGAATAAAAGAATGACGAGAGCAAGATTAGGGCCAATCAAGGATAGTAGTGGGAAGTTGTATGTGGAATTAGAGGAGATGGGGAAGCACTAAATGAATATTTTTTGACTGTATTCACTCTAGAAAATGACAATATTGTTGAGGAGAATACTGAGATACAGGCTACTAGACTAGGTGGGATTGAGGTTGACAAGGAAGAGGTATTAGAAATCCTGCAGAGTGTGAAAATAGACAAGCCCCCTGGGCCAGATAGGATTTATCCCAGGATCCTTTGGGAAGCCAGGGAGGAGATTGCCGAGCCTTTGGCATTGATCTTTAAATTGTCATTGTTGATAAGAATAGCGCCTAAAGACCGGAGGATAGCAAATGTGGTTCCCCTGTTCAAGAAGGGGAGTAGAGACAACCCTGGTAATTATAGACCAGTAAGCCTTACTTCAGTTGTTGGTAAAGTGTTGGAAAAGGTTATAAGAGATAGGATTTATAATCATCTGGAAAGTAGTGTTAGGTAAAGGGGTAATGTAGGGGTATGGGTGGGTTGCGCTTCGGCGGGTCGGTGTGGACTTGTTGGGCCAAAGGGCCTGTATCCACACTGTAAGTAATCTAATCTAAAAATAATTTGATTAGGGATAGTCACCACGGTTTTGGGAAGGGTAGGTCATGTCTCACACACCTTATGGAGTTCTTTGAGAAGGTGACCAAACAGGTAGATGAGAGTAAATCAGTAGATGTGGTGTATATGGATTTCAGCAACGTGTCCGATAAGGTTCCCACAGTAGGCTATTGTACAAAATGCCGAGGAATGGGATTGTGGGAGATAAAGCAGTTTGGATCAGTAATTGGCTTGCTGAAAGAAGACAGAGGGTGGTGGTTGATGGGAAATGTTCATCCTGAGTCCATTTCCTAGTGGTGTACCGCAAGGGTTGGTGTTAGATCCACTGCTGTTCATCATTTTTATAAATGACCTGAAGGAGGGCGTAGAAGGATGGGTTAGTAAATTCGCAGACGACAATAAGGTCGGTGGAGTTGTGGACAGTGAAGGATATTGTAGGTTACAGAGCGATATAGATTAGCTGCAGAGCTGGGCTGAGAAGTGGCAAATGGAGTTTAATGCGGACAAGTGTGAGGTGATTCACTTTGGTTGGTGTAACCGGAATGCAAAGTACTGGGTTAATGGTTAGATTCTTGGTGGTGTAGATGAGCATAGAGATCTAGGTGTCCATGTACACAAGTTCCGGAACCATGAGATTATGCTGCAGCTGCACAAAACTCTGGTGCAGCCACACTTGGTGTATTGTGTGCAATTCTGATCACCACACTATAAGAAGGATGTTCAAGCTTTGGAAAGGGTGCAGAGGAGATTTACTAGGATGTTGCCTGGTATTGAGGGGAGGTCTTATGAGGAAAGGCTGAGGGACTTGAGGCTGTTTTCATTGGAGAGAAGAAGGTTGAGAGGTGACTTAATAGGGCCATGTAAGATAATCAGAGGGTTAGATAGGGTGGAAAGGGAGAGTCTTTTTCCAAGTATGGTGATAGTGAGCACGAGGGGCATAGCTTTAAATTGATGGGAGATAGATATAGGACAGATGTTAGAGGTAGTTTCTTTACTCAGAGAGTAGTAAGGGTATGGAATGCTTTGCCTGCAACGGTAGTAGATTCGTCAACTTTAAGTGCATTCAAGTCGTCATTGGACAAACATATGGACGTACATGGAATAGTGTAGGTTAGATGGGCTTCAGATTGGTATGACAGGTCGGCGCAACATCGAGGGCTGAAGGGCCTGTACTACGCTGTAATGTTCTATGTTCTATGTTCTAATCCCAGAATCTGTAGTACTGCACTTTTTGTCAATGGTTTGGGAAACTCCCCAGTTACTTTGTTTGTACTTCCCCGGGACCATTTGTCCATGTCCAATGACATGGCCCAGGAAGGTGACTTGGACTTTGGCAAATTCACTTTTAGCCAGGTTTGTCACCAAGTCTGCCTTGCAAAGTTAATCGAATAAGTCTGATAAATGTTTTAAGTGTTCCTTCCATGAGTGACTAAAAATTGCCAGGTCATTGATATATATGACACAGTTGGGTAATCTGGCAATGACTTGATTGGTTAATCTCTGAAATATGGCCGATGTGTTTTTCATACCAAATCACAGGAGTTTAAACTTACACAGTCCATTTGGCATTATGAAAACCGAAATTACTTTCCTCTTTCTCACAAAGGTACCTGCCAATATCCGCTGAGTAAATCTAAATTAGAAATGTAAGTTGCTTGTCCCACCTTCTCAACACAGTCTTCCAAATGGGGAATCAGATATGCATCAGTCTTTGTAACTGTATTGACTTTGCGATAGTTCACACAAAACTGTTGGGTACCATCTGGTTTTGACACCATTACTATGGGTGAACTCCAGTCACTGTAACTCAGTTTGAATATGTCATCTTGGAACATGCGTTCAATCTCCTTTTGAACCTGTATCAACTTTAGAGGGTTATGCCTATAAGAATGTTACTTAATCAGAACAGCATCTCCCATATCTACATCATGTACAAATAGATTGTTACTTCACAGCTTATTTCCACAAACCTTCCCCTTTCAGGTCATTTTGATTTTCCTCAGGAAGGTAATTGAATAATTTATCCACTTTTTGACAAGCTCTTCATGGTCCAGTTTAATTTGAGGAATGTCCAATTCAGAATCCTCTGAACTAGGTTCTTCCCTCTGTGTTCTAACCAATAACACAGTCTCCTTTGACTTTTCCTGTGAAAATACCTTTTCAGCATATTCACATGACCCACTCTGTGCGATTTCTTTCCATCTGGAGTCCCCATCAAGTAGTTCCCCTCACTCAATCTCCTTTCAACTGGACAAGGTCGACTAAACCATTCTTTTAAAGGCGCACTTATCACAGGAAGTAATGCTAATATCTTATCCCCGATAGCAAAATTGAAAATTTTTGATTTCTTGTCTGCTTCCTGTTTCATTGCATGCAGTGGTACTTTTAAATGCTGCCTAGCCAACTCCCCAGCTCTATTTAATTGTTCCCTAAATTTTGACACGTAATCCAAATATGTGATCGCTGAATTCTGACTTACCAATTTCTTCTTGATCATTTTTAATTGTCCTCTCACTTCATGCCTAAAAACTAATTCACATGGATTGAATTTGGTTAATTCATTTGGTGCATCTCTGATTAAAAAAAAACACAAATGGGATTCCTTTATCCCAATCACCTGGATTGTCTTGACTATAAACCCTCAACATGGTCCTTTATGTCTGATGCCAGCTTTCTACTGCTCCCTGCGATTGTGAATAGGGTGCAGTAGATTTGAATTGTTTTATTCCTGAGCTGTCCATAGCTTCCTTGAATAATTTTGATGTGAAGTTTGCCCCTTCATCTGATTGTATCTCTGTCAGTATTCCATATCGAGTGAAACATCTGGAAAATCCTCTCCAATCCTTTCAGCTCTGATATTGCGTAATGGGACAGCCTCTGGAATTCTAGTCGATACATCCGTTATTGTGAACAAATAATGATTCCCATTTTTTAGTTTTAGGTCGGCATCATACACAATCAATGAAGACTCTTGGAAAATGATCCTCAGATGCTGGAATAGATATTGAAGGTGCAGGGTTTATTACCGCCTGTGGTTTTCCAATTACCTGACAGGTATGGCACATGTGGCAAAGCTCAACTATATCCCTGTGCAGTCCAGGCCAGTAAAAGTGTGTTTGCATTTTAGCCTGTGTTTTCCTCTCTCCTAAATGACCTCCAGTAGTAGCTCATGTGACATTCACAACACCCCATTTCAATATCTCACTGGCAATACAATGTGATGAACGTCTGCTCATTTGTCATCTGCCTGAATGTGTGATGGTCTTCATTTCCTCATTAATGTATTGCTTTTAAGGTAATAACATTCAGGGAAACATTCAGATTCTTTTGATACTATTGCTTTAAATTTTTATCATTCTGCTGTAACTCAGTTAATTTGTCTGAGCTAAAGATCTTGTCATCTATCTGTTCCTTGTTTTTCTCAACCATCTGATCAAACAGGGTGTCTGCTAATTCCACTTCAACTTTCCAATCTCTTTGATCTCTCATGTTTCAGCTGGTGGCTTTGTCACCTCGTGACCACACATTCAGGATAAATCCCAGGATATGTGTCCTGCCTGAGTTTCCATTGGATTTTCAACCGCAGTAGACAACACTCCTAACCAGCATATCCACTAACCAGCATCATTCACATGGACAAACTGTATTCCTGGAGCTGAGAGTTGTCCGGTACTCCTTCCTCAGCTTCCCCTCTCTTCTCTGGACACTCTAACCTCACCTTACATAATTATACGCTTCTTGTATCATCGTGAATTCCAATTACAGGTATCTTTCGGGCAATAGTCCTTCAGAAGTACATGTCTTCTTATCCTTCAGCAGCACAGATTAAGAGGATCCTGTGTCTCTAAATATTGTGACCTCTTTACCTGCTGCTCCTTTGCTAATAAACTTGATGTTTGCAGGTATATGGTTAAAGAAGATCTGACACTTCGTCCTGAACCAGCATACGGAACTTCCTCACTTCTCTTTCCCCTTCAAGAGTTTCCTTTTTGACCCTGTGTTCAGTTACCGTTATGACCTTCACCTAGATCTACCTTTTCTTTTCCACATGAAGATTTCCCTTTTCCCCAATTTCAATCCCTCATGGAATGGAATTCATTCTGGAAGCTAAACCGTGCTTTATGGACTAACTCATCCCCATCAGCCATTTCAGAGGCTAATCATGCCGTTTTAACACTCTGCTCTTCCACATGAGTTCCCACTACTTCAGGAAGTGATTTTTTGAACTCATCCAAAGTACTTTTTTTTCTCTCTCATAGCACCACAGGTTTGCTGTATATTTAAAACTCTTATTACCTATCAAAATTACTTGCTTGATCCTGACAAACTTAATTAGGTTTGACCAGGGTTCTTCCTCAGATTTCTGAGAGGCGATCTGTCGGCTTCTGACACAAGTTCATAAACATTTAACATTGGTTTTCCTGATGAAGGAGCGTCGCTCCGAAAGCTAGTGTGCTTCCAATTAAACCTGTTGGACTATAATCTGGTGTTGTGTGATTTTTAACTTTATTGGCCTTCAAGACCGTCTTTCATGTCTGATACCTCCTTTCTAGCACTGCCTGTGACTCTGGATGGTAAGCTGTAAATTTGAATTATTTTATTCTGAAGCTTTCCATAACTTCTTTGAATAATTTTGATGTGAAGTTTGACCCTTGATCTGATTGTATAGCCGTGGGTAGTCCATACCTAGTCCACAATTTGAGTAGTTACTCTGCAATCCTGTGAGTTCTGATACTGTGAAGCAGAATGACCTCTGGAAATTTCATCGACACATCAATCATAGCGACCCAGTATTGATTCCCACTTTTTGTTTTAGGTTGGCATCATACACATTCAATTAAGACCTTTGTAGAAGGTTCCTCAAATGCAGGAATCAATATGAAAGGTGCAGGTTTTATTACTGCCTGCCATTTTCCAATCACCTGACATGTGTGACATATCTGGCAAATTAAGTGACATCTTTGTGCAGTCCAGGCAGGTAGGAATGTTTTTGTATTTTCTCTTGAGGTTTTCTCACGACTAAATGATCCCCTAGTGGAAGATCATGCGCCACTTGCAACACGGTCTTTCGAGAGCCCACTGGCAATACGACTTGATTATCTTCTGCCCATTTCTAATCAGCCTGAATGTGTGACGGTCTCCATTTCTTCATTAAGACATCGTTTTTAACACAGTGACATTCAGCGTTATGTTCAAATTCTTCCTCTGTTTATGCCTGTTTATACAATTGCTTCAAATGTTCATCATTCCGTTGTAACTCAGTTAATTTATCTCAGCTAAAGATATGTGCGACTGGTTCATTCAACCATCTGATCAAACAGGGTCTCTGCTAATTCCACTTTATCTTTCTTATCTGAATTCTTTGATCTCTCCTGGCTCAACTGGAGACTTTGTCATCTCATTACCACATAGTCCGCAAAATTCCCAGGATACGTATCCTGAGCTTCCACTGACTTCCAACCACGGTGAGCAGCACTCCTACCTGGGAATCAGCTATTTCATTAGCAAGGATAAATTGTATTCCTGGAGCTGAGAGTTTGTCCAGGACACTGACCATGACTTCTCCACTCTTCACTGGACACTCTCACCTCATTTTGCATCAATCAGTGCTTCTTGTCTTACCGTGAATTCCCATTACTTGCACCTTTGCTGACAAATAGTGTTTCAGAGGTACATATCTATTCACCTTTTAACATCACATTTGAGAGGATCCTGTATCTCTTCAAATTGTAACATCTTCAGGTGTTGCTCTTGGCCAATTCAAGTAAACTTTACCTTCGCATGTACATCATTTAAGAAGATTTCCTCCTTAACCAACATCATTTCCTCCTTAACCAACATCATTTCCTCCTTAACCAACCTCTGACCAGGTTGGACATTCTGGTGCAGCTTTCTGGCCTCTGCTGTGCTTTCCATTACCACTCTGACTAAATTCACAGGCTGATCCTGTTTTCCTACATCTGACTTCCCAGTGCATTTCCTAACTCACTGACACTGTGGTTTCATGTGGCCTACTTTATTGCAGTGAAAACACCGGAGCTTTTCACCTTCTCTTTCCCCTTCAAGGGTTTCCTCTTTACCGTGTGGTAAGTTATCCTTATGGTCTACACCGACATCGACCTTTTCCTTTCCATGTATCTATCTTGAATGGTTGATATTGATTTTGAAAGCCAATCTTGCATTTATGGACCAACTCATAACTGTCAGCCATTTCAGCTGCTAATCTTGTGTTTTAACTCTCTGCTCTTTCTCACAAGTTGTCCCTATTTCAGGGAGTGAATTTTTTACATTCCTGTCTCAGTGCCAATTTCTGAAGTTCAAACTCCCTTTTTCTTCCTTTCTTTTCTCTTTCTTTCTCTCTCTTTCTCTTTTGATTCTTTTAACATGATTTGTTCTTTTTCTCTTTCCTCTGCTTTTAATCCGAATTCCTTGTCTTTTTTTTACTATTTATTTGTGGGACTTGGGCATCACTGGCCGAGCAGCATTGATAGCCCATCCCTATTTGCCCTTGAGAAGGGGGTGGGGGTGAGCTGCCTTCAGGAATCGCTGCAGTCCACGTGCTGTGTGTTGACCCACAATGGAGGGAGGGTGGGAATTCCAGGATTTTGACCCAATGACTGTGAAAGAACATCAATGTATTTCCACATCAGGGTGGTGAGTGGCTTAGAGGGGAACTTGCAAGTGGTGGTGTTCCCAAGTACCTGCTGCCCTTGTCCTTTGAGCCAGAAGTGGTCGTGGGTTTGGAAGGTGCCTCTAACTCAAGTTACTCCATTTTGAGTTGCATTTGTAGCCATCTCTAAAGATTCTGATGGCATTTCCAGCGAATTTAAATACTGAGCTATTGCTGTAATTATCTCTCTTTCCTCACAGAAGGAGGCAGCTCCAACCCCACTTTGTCCACTAATTCCTGCAGCTTGGCCTTAATCACCTTTTGTAAAATCCCCAAGGTCACTTCTTCTCGCCCCAGAAAACTTGTGATGACTGAAAGAGCCATTGCTATCCCAAGTGCTGTTTAAGCCAACCAACATCAATACCCAGAAGAAAAGACACAAATACCTACCACTCACTTACTTTGAGCCCAATAACCCTAACCCCAATTTGGAACTATCGAAGAAATTCTGGACGAGCCCCCAATCTGTTATGGACCAGGCCAAAACTTCCCAAAACATTTCAAGAGAGTCGGCCTCACCCGAACTTTGATATTTGCAGATATTTGAGGAGGAATGCAGTTGGTCAAACCACGTAAATTTAAACTAAACAGAATTTATTTACAAGATTACCCACTGAAACCAAAGAAAAGAGAATACAATATTGAATCACTTAGCATATCTAAAAACCCAACAGATCATCCCAACTTAATGCTGTTGTTCCAAATACTTGCAACAATCCCCATAAACATCCCTTGGTACAAAAGGTAAAATCAAACCCAGGGTCTGACAGGAGAGCACTCAGCGAGAGAGAACCAGCCTGGACCTGCTTCTTTGCCCCCAGCAGCTTCAGCTGCCTGACTGCTTTCAGTGAATAGCCAGACAGCCAAAGAAATCAAATCAAACCACAGAAAATCTGAGCTGGGAGAACTGGCCACTCCCCTTACATTGTGCAACTGGTTTTATTTTAAACTTGAAAGCCTTTTGCCTGAGGCAGTACCTATTAGCTCTACGAGTAAAAAATGAGGTCTGCAGATGCTGGAGATCACAGCTGAAAATGTGTTGCTGGTCAAAGCACAGCAGGCCAGGCAGCATCTCAGGAATAGAGAATTCCTATTCCTGAGATGCTGCCTGGCCTGCTGTGCTTTGACCAGCAACACATTTTCACCTATTAGCTCTAATCAAACTTAACCTAAAGGCTTGAACTTAGACTTTTGGAAGTCCGTCTCTTTTATGATCTCACTATAAGAAACACCAGGCCAACAGAACCTTGTTAAAGGAGCACCATCATCAAACAACAGCGTTCTGTACTGCATTTTGTCAAAGGCCTTCTGGAAATTGACACAGATCACACCTTCTGGCTCTCCTCTGTCAAACTTGCTCATTCCCTCCTCAATGAAATCTGGCAGAACCTTGAGGAAGCCTTGATGTTTCTGCCCTATTTTATCACGTACTCACCAATCGCATCCATAAAAACAAACTCTTGGGAGATCCAAGATGGCGGTGACTCAGCAAGTCTGAGTCTACAGAGCCCTTCCCAAAACCTGGGAAAAGTGGTTTACCTGCCCCCACCACACTTGCCAAACCACCCAAAAAATTTCTTTAATCTTAATTAGCTGCTGAATATTATATTTAAACAGTCTAATACTGAGTGGATAATGAGTAAATCGAAGGGACCCCGCAGCTCTCAGAAAACAAAGACCCCTCCCCCACCCTCTTCTCCTCCGGATGCAGCTGATGTAAAAACGGGCCTTATAGAGATGATTGCCAGACTGGAATCGACACTTGTCGATTTCATCGCAGAATCCTGACAGCGATGGAATGCATTCAAAGAAAAACTGCAAAAACAGAATCAAACCATCGGGGAACTACAGGGCCGAGTGGAGGGGCGGAACTAAAGGCCACGACCTCCGAGGCTGCAGCTCAAACAGCTGCAGAACAGGTGCGAAAGCTGGAGCAGAGAATCCGAACCTTTGAAATTTACATGGATGATATTGACAACAGAAATCGGAGAAAAAATATTCGGTTGCTGGGCCTTCCCGAGCAAGAAGGGAAGGAAGGAACAGCTAGCAGCATTTCTGGAGGGGTGGTTGCCGCAACTTTTAAACCTGCGAGCTGAAACTGACCGGGTAAGGCTGGAGTGGGCCTACCGGGTCGCAGTACGCGGATCTGGCCCAAACCAGCACCCACGCCCGGTCCTGTTCCGGCTGCGGAGTTATAGGGAGAGGCAGATACTCCTGGATGCCTCCAGAAAGCTTGGAAAGGATCCTAAAGCCATGATCCATGAAGGATCCAAGATTATGTTATTTCAGGACTTCTCCCCGGCTTTGGCCCGAAGAAGGAAGGCGTTTGATGAGGTGAAGAAATGTTTAAGGGACTTAGATATTCAATACACCTTACGCTACCCAGCGACGTTATGCTTTACCCACGAAGGATCCGAGTATAATTTTAGATCACCAGAAGAGGCCAAGAAACTTTTAGACTCGGTTAAATAAATCGTAAGAGACAATTTATGTTGGCTTGCCTCTCCCACACTCCGTGGGGAGAAATGGATACTTTATTCTATTTTACTTTTGCCTCTGGGAGCGGGGTTGTCTTCCTTGCTATCTTATGTTATTATACTTAACTGTAATCTGTTGGAGTTGTAATTTTATAGTTATGTGTGTTTGTACGTGGCATTGATGCTATCAGGTATACTCAGGTATGGGTGGGGAGGGGTGGGGGTGCGGCGCTCACTGTTAACTCTAGCTCGGTATTATATCTAAATCCTATTAAGGAGCGCCCGGGTCGAGGGTGGGACACTGTTTGGGAGAGGATATGGTGGAACGTTGGAAAGGTAGTAAGGCCCCCTGAGAACAAGGGGGAAGATCTCCATTCAAACATGTTTAATTTTTTGTTCTTATTGTTTGGAAATAGCTTCCTTTTTATCATACTGTTATGAGTGTATTAGAGAACATCTTCTCTTGTTTGAAGGATGTAAGCGACTCAACTATACACTCTGGATGATTGTGGATTAGTTGAATTTTGATGATTATATATTTAAGATCTATTTTCATATTAATGTTTGTGCTTGAAAATTCTGTTTATTTTTGTAAATTTGTCAAAATGTTAAATTTCCAATAAAAATATCTATAAAAAAAAACAAACTCTCAAATCTTAAAGATGACTGAGGCCATGCCATCCAGACTATAGTAATCTGTCTTCTCCCTCTCTCCCTCCTTTAACAGGGGTATTAACATTAGTCATTTTCGTTCCTCACGATCCTACCTGACACCAGTGATTCCTGAAAGATCACCACCAATACCTTTACAACCTCCTCAGCTATCTCCTTTGGAACCCTGTGATGTAACCCATCCAGTCCGGGTTATTTATCCACCTTCAAACCTTTCAGCATTCCCAGCACCTTCTCTGAAATGGTGGCCACTGCACTCAACCCTCTCCCAGACCCCTTATGGTTCTGGGATGTTACTGGCGACACGCACTGGGAAAACTGATGCAAGGTTTCTCCAGCATTTCTTTGTTACCTATTGGTACTTCTCCAGACAACTTTCCAACAGTTCAATGTCCATTCTTACCTCTCTGTTACCTTTAAGATATCTAAAGAATCTTGCAATCGTGCATAGAACATAGAACAATACAGGACAGGAACGGGCTCATTGGTACATGATATTGTGGTGAACATGATGGTAAATTAGATTAATTTCTTCTGCATGCCTTTGATCTACATACATTCAGTCCTTATGTATTCATCTGATAATCGAAAAGTCCTTTCATTGTTCCTGTTGTATTTGCTACCACCAACAAAGACTCCTACCACTCTCTGTGTAGCTTCCCTTTTCCTGTGGACTAATTTCACAACCTCTCTCATTAACCAAGTGTCCCTTACCTTGCTAATCCCGTCTTCCTCCTTACTGGAACATGCTGGTCCTGAACTCTGATCAGAAGGTTTATCTACGACTCCCACATGTCACATCTGGACTTGACCTGTAACAGATCCTCCCAATTAACACTCACTAGCTCCTGCCTAATACTGATATAATTTGCCCTTCCCCAATTGAGTCCTTTCCCATATGGTCCTGAATTATCTGTTGATCATTGGTATCTTAAAAGTAATAGGAGAAAGTGAGGACTGCATATGCTGGAGGTCAGAGCTGAAAATATGTTGCTGGAAAAGTGCAGCAGGTCAAGCAGCATCCAAGGAGCAGGAGAATCGACGTTTTGGGCATGAGCCCTTCTTCAGGAATGAGGAGAGTGTGCCAAGCAGGCTAAGATAAAACGTAGGGAGGAGGGACTTGGGAAAGGGCATTGGAAATGCGATAGGTGGAAGGAGGTCAAGGTGAGGGTGATAGGCCGCAGTGGGGGTGGGGGTGGAGAGGTCAGGAAGAAGATTGCAGGTTAGGAAGTTGGTGCTGAGTTTGAGGGTTGGGACTGAGACAAGGTGGGGGGAGGTGAAATGAGGAAACTGGAGAAATCTGAGTTCATCCCTTGTGGTTGGAGGGTTCCTAGGCGGAAGATAAGATGCTCTTCCTCCAGCCGTCGTGTTGCTATGGTCTGGCGATGGAGGAGTCCAAGGACCTGCATGTCCTTGGTGGAGTGGGAGGGGGAGTTGAAGTGTTGAGCCACGGGCAGTCAGGTTTGTGGATTTTGGGCAGGAGGTAGAAACGGGCAGTGCGGGGTTGTGGGACTATGAGGTTGGAGGTGGTGGATGGGAGATCCCCTGAGGTGATGAGGTTATGGATGGTCTGGGTGATGATGGTTTGGTGGCAAGAGGTGGGGTCATGGTCAAGGGGACAGTCTCCCACTTTCTCCAAACCAAAGGAGTTGCCATGGGCACCCGCATGGGCCCCAGCTATGCCTGCCTCTTTGTAGGATATGTGGAACAGTCCATCTTCCGCAGCTTCACTGGCACCAACCCCCACCTTTTCCTCCACTACATCGATGACAGTATCGGCGCTGCTTTGTGCTTGCATGGGGAGATTGAACAGTTCATCCACTTTACCAACACCTTCCACCCCGACCTCAAATTTACCTGGACCGTCTCAGACTCCTCCCTTCCCTTCCTAGACCTCTCCATTTCTAACTCGGGCGACCGAATCAACACGGACATTTACTATAAACAGACCGACTCCCACAGCTACCTAGACTACACGTCCTCCCACCCTGCCTCCTGTAAAAACACCATCCCATATTCCCAATTCCTTTGTCTCCGCCGCATCTGCTCCCAGGAGGACCAGTTCCAATACCGAACAACCCAGATGGCCTCCTTCTTCAAAGACCACAATTTCCCCCGAGACGTAATCGATGATGCTCTCTACTGCATCTCCTCCACTTCCCGCTCCTCTGCCCTTGAGCCCCACCCCTCCAATCACCACCAGGACAGAACCCCACTGGTCCTCACCTCCCACCCCACCAACCTCCATATACATCATATCATCCATCGTCATTTCCGCCACCTCCAATTGGAGCCCACCACAAGGGATATATTTCCCTCCCCGCCCCTATCAGCGTTCCGCAAAGACCACTCCCTTCGTGACTCCCTCGTCAGGTCCACACCCCCCACCAACCCAACCTCCACTCCCGGCACCTTCCCCTGCAACCGCAGGAAATGCAAAACTTGCACCCACACCTCCACACTCACTTCCCTCCAAGGCTCATATCCACCACAAATTCACCTGCACCTCCACACACATCATTTACTGCATCGCTGCACCCGATGTAGCCTCCTCTATATTGGGGAGACAGGCCGCCTACTTGTGGAACGTTTCAGAGAACACCTCTGGGACACCTGGACCAACCAACCCAACCACCCCGTGGTTCAACACTTCAACTCCCCCTCCCACTCCACCAAGGACATGCAGGTCCTTGACCTCCTCCATCACCAGACCATAGCAACATGACGGCTGGAGGAAGAGCGCCTTATCTTCCGTCTAGGAACCCTCCAACCACAAGGGATGAACTCAGATTTCTCCAGTTTCCTCATTTCACCTCCCCCCACCTTGTCTCAGTCCCAACCCTCGAACTCTGCACCGCCCTCCTAACCTGCAATCTTCTTCCTGACCTCTCCGCCCCCACCCCCACTCCGGCCTATCACCCTCACCTTGACCTCCTTCCACCTATCGCATTTCCAATGCCCCTTCCCCAAGTCCCTCCTCCCTACTTTTATCTTAGCCTGCTTGGCACACTCTCCTCATTCCTGAAGAAGGGCTCATGCCCGAAACGTCGATTCTCCTGCTCCTTGGATGCTGCCTGACCTGCTGTGCTTTTCCAGAAACACATTTTCAGCTCTATCTTAAAACTTAACCAGTTCTGATCACTGTTTCCGAAATGCTCTCCCACTCGTGGTCAGTCAACTGGCGAGCTCATCAGCCAATACATAGTCCAGTATGGCCCCTCCTCTATTTGGACAGACCACTTCAAGAAGCCCTCTTGCATGTACTTAAAAATATTGTCTTATCTAAGCCTCTTGCTTTAAGGGAGTCCCAGTCAATCTTGGGGGGAAGTTAAAGTCACCCACGATGACAGCTCTGTTATTATTGTATCTTTCCAGAACCTGCCGACAGAGATGTTCATCAACGTGTCGGTGCCTGTTGGGGGGCCGATAACATCATCAGATTAGAGTGATTGTACCCATCTTATTTATGAGCTGTATCCATATTGCCTCAGTGGATAAGCTCTCTTCTCTGAGAGCAGCAGTGACATTCTCCCTAATGAGTAATGCAATTCCTCCACCTCTTTTATCTTTTTGTCTTCCTCGTTTAAAACAAAAACCCTGGCAAATTGAGCAGCCAACCGTATGCCCATCTCAATCAAATCCCTGTAATGACCACAATACCATCGTCCCATGTCCTCACCCAGGCTCTGAGCTCGTCTGCCTTACTCATAGTATTCTTTGTGTTGAAATAAACACACCAGCGCATTGGTACCATTGTGTTCATTCACCTGTCTCTGACTGTCCTTCCTTTTGGAGGTACTGATTCTAACATCTACCTTCACTTCAATCCCTCCACTTCCTGACCTGCTGCTCTGGTTCCCAGCTGAAATGATCCTGTTTGTTTAGTGACTGGAATTAATGTTAGTCTCCATGGATTCGACCTGTGACACTGGAGTAATTCGCTTTGCTGTTAAAAGCAGGCTCATTTCAATGTGACATTCCACAGAGTCAGTGGCAGCTTCACCTCCGACACTCAACAGCTCCAGAGACAGGGAAAGGAGAGATTAGAATCTGAGAATAAAATCAGCTGGAATATTTCATCAATGGACCAGAATCTAGTAATACTGGATATGAATGTTACAACAATGGACAGGACTATATACTGGGATCTGTTGGCCCTTTCTGCTTTTTATGATAAGTTTCCATTATCCCTGCGAATCCAGTACATAATGTACATGACTGAATTCTTTTATTATCCCATCCTGGCTATTGTTGGCGTCCCTGGTAAGTCTCACTGCCCGGTTGTTATTTCTATAAACCATGTTTAACTGCGTTGTTATTCTTCCTGTTTATTCTACTGCCCTTGCTGCTGTTATTACATCTGATGAGACGCTGAATTCACCTTCCGCTCTGCAAACCATTGCTCACTGTCTGTCTTCTCTTTGATTCTGGGAGACATATAAGAGGGAGATTGCTCAGCTTCATTTGTAAACCACGGTTCATTTTGTTCCTGTCATCATTCTTTACAGATTAGGAACAGAAATTCACAGTCTTCTATTGTGGCAAAACAAAACTACATTTCCTTCATCTGACTCCGTTCCATCCCTGTCCAATATCTGAAAGTGCAACAGCTTTTCCACATATCCAGTGATCCCTCTCTCCCTGGGCTGGTTTCCTGGCCCCGTATCCTGACCATTATTCATTGTATTTACTAACCCCACAAGGACATCTTTCACCGGATTAACCCAGCTGCTGCTTAAAGCATGAAATGTGAAATCCAGTCTGGCTATTCCCAGGGCTCTGCTGACCCCGTTCCCGTTCCCAAAGCTGCATCAGCAACACTCATCGAAAGATTCCACAGCTTTTTCCCGAGGTGAGACCGAAATCCGTTCCCCTTCTCATTCCTTGTGAGCTTCAGTGTATGTGGCTGTTAACTCCGGCAGTGTCTCCACTTTAAAATTCTCACACACGTGATGAGATCTGCTCATGATATCCCTCTCTGTCTCGTTCTGTCTCATTTACAAATCTCTGTTAGTTGTTTATGTTTAAACTGATTTCCCTCTGCTCTGTCTCTAACAGCGATTTTCACATCTGCACTCCCTCAGTACTTGTCCTTTACTGGTGTATCGCAGATACAGAGACATGAACTCACGGAAGCTGCAAATGTCCCAGGAGGACCAATTCCAACACCGCACAACCCAGATGGCCTCCTTCTTCAAGGACCGCAGATTCCCCCCAGACGTGATCGACGATGCCCTCCACCGCATCTCCTCCACTTCCCGCTCCTCCGCCCTTGAGCCCCGCTCCTCCAACCGCCACCAAGACAGAACCCCACTGGTTCTCACCTACCACCCCACCAACCTGCGCATACAACGTATTATCCGCCGCCATTTCCGCCACCTCCAAACGGACCCCACCACCAAGGATATATTTCCCTCCCCTCCCCTATCAGCGTTCCGCAAGGACCACTCCCTTCGTGACTCCCTTGTCAGATCCACACCCCCCACCAACCCAACCTCCACCCCCGGCACCTTCCCCTGCAACCGCAGGAAATGTAAAACTTGCGCCCACACCTCCACACTCACTTCCCTCCAAGGCCCCAAGGGATCCTTCCATATCCGCCACAAGTTCACCTGTACCTCCACACACATCATCTATTGCATCCGCTGCACCCGATGTGGCCTCCTCTATATTGGTGAGACAGGCCGCTTACTTGCGGAACGCTTCAGAGAACACCTCTGGGCCGCCCGAACCAACCAACCCAATCACCCCGTGGCTCAACACTTTAACTCCCCCTCCCACTCCACCGAGGACATGCAGGTCCTTGGACTCCTCCACCGGCAGAACACAACTACACGACGGCTGGAGGAGGAGCGCCTCATCTTCCGCCTGGGAACCCTCCAACCACAAGGTATGAATTCAGATTTCTCCAGCTTCCTCATTTCCCCTCCCCCCACCTTGTCTCAGTCGGTTCCCTCAACTCAGCACCGCCCTCCTAACCTGCAATCCTCTTCCTGACCTCTCCGCCCCCACCCCACTCCGGCCTATCACCCTCACCTTGACCTCCTTCCACCTATCCCACCTCCATCGCCCCTCCCCCTAGTCCCTCCTCCCTACCTTTTATCTCAGCCTGCTTGGCTCTCTCTCTCTTATTCCTGATGAAGGGCTTATGCTCGAAACGTCGAATTCTCTATTCCTGAGATGCTGCCTGGCCTGCTGTGCTTTGACCAGCAACACATTTGCAGCTGTGATCTCCAGCATCTGCAGACCTCATTTTTTACATGAACTCACGGAAGCACTACTTCCCGTCATTTCCAGCAGAACCTGGAAATGTCCCCATGCTCGGCCATGATCTAGTGCAGGTATACCGAGCAAGAGAGTGATCAATACCTGCTTCCACGCTGCAAATATTCCACTTCACTGACCAGTGCATCAGCGTGGTCTGCAAAGTGTCTTCTGTCTGGTCTGGTTATGTCTCGACTCGTTCTGCTCTGTAGATTCAGATTAAAATATAACTGACTCTTTCACATGTTCTCACAGTCTCATTATTAAATTGTTCCATTTTGCAATTGGACTCCCGAAGGCCACACTCCTTCAGTTAGTCCGAATACTCTGATTATACCCCATATTTCGGAAACTTATACTCCAGTAAGTAATGACCCTATTCTATTTTAAGGTGAATGTTTTTCCTTGCTGTATCTTTCCCTGTCCTCGTTATTTTGCCCCTGTGATGCAGTGCTGTGTTATGAAGCTCAGAAACAATGACATTGAATGTGTTGGGTATCACCCATTTCACCGGGAGCTGGCTGTGAAGGTCCATATTGCAAAGGGATTTCAACCCCACACTGACTCCCGGGTTTGAAACTTACTCTGTGTCTGTCCACTGAGCGCCTGTGTTCGTTACTCTGAGCTGGTCACGTGTACAGCAACATGCTGAAGCCCTGCAATTATTATTGTAGTGGACCCAGCAACTAACTTGCTGGAAATAGGCATTTCAATGAATTCTGTTCCTGGAAAGATAGTGGAAGGACTTGAATGTTTTTACTGGAGGTTGTGCTGTGATCTGCTGGAGATATTTCAGGGAGACCTGAGCGTTTGACCACACAATTCAGAATGAAACTTGGGGAGGGTAGTTCCAATGTGTCTTTGTTTTGAACATTCACAAAACATGGAGCAGAGGCTGCAGAGTGTGGAAGCTGTGAGAGCACAGCCTGAGTGGGTGTGGGGAAAGAGATCTGCCGGATCCATCCCGGGTTTGCGAGGAACAGCTCCAGCAAACCCAGGAACAGCTGCAGCAAACCCAGGAACAAAGTGGAAAGGGACTCTGGAAGGATGGGTCCGAGCTCTGTGGTCACCTCTGTGCTGAATCAAACAACGTCTGAAATGAGATTCCATGATTTTGCACGAGATTATTGTTGGAAACTGTGAGAAGATCATTTCCCAGGGCCGCGGGAACACCTCTCAACAAACCCAGCCAATCCAGCAAACCCTAACACATAGTAAATGTGAGGAGGAGTAGGGTATTCAGAGCGTGCCTGAACAATGAGTATCATTCTGGCTGATTGTCTATCTCGGTAGACTGCTCCTACTTCCATCTCAGATCCTTTGATCCATTGTGATCCATAAACTATTTCGGAAGCCTTCCTGAATGGTTTGGCCTGAACATCTTTTTCAGCTGAGAATTCCACAGGCTCACCTCTCTCTGGGTGAAGAAATTGCCACTTATTTCGGTGCTGAATAGCCTATGCCCTGACCGTAGACTGTGACAGATGATTCTGGACTCACGGGTCATTCAAAACATCCTTAGTCTGTTAACCTGCTCAGGCGTATTTACAATTTGACAAATTTGATGAGATCCCCTCCCGTTCTTCTGAAGGCCAGTGAGTATAATCTTAGTTGACAGTCTCTCTTCATACCACAGTTCTGCTCTGCCAGGGGTTAATACAATAGTGGGAGTTAATTGCACTTTGTCCTGGAATCCTCTCGCTTTGAAAGCCAACATGTCACTTATCTTCTTCCCCTCCCGCTCACCTGTATGTTCACCTTCATTGCCTGGTACAGAAGAGCACTCAGGTTCATTGCAACTCCCACATTGTCAATCTATCAGTATATCGATAATAATCTGACTTTCGGATTTGCTAAATTGGTAACCTGACATTTATCCATTTTGTATGTTCTCTGCTATAAATTTGTCCATTCATTTAATTTGTACAAAACACAGGAGTTCATCTCTGCTTACTCCTCAAAGCTGACCATTCCAACCAACTTTGTATTGTCTACAGTGCCAGAGATAACATGTTAAGTTCCAACATGTAAAACATTAATATGTATTGTGAATAAATGAGGTCAATTGTTGATCCCTGTGCTACCTGACCAGTCACTACCTGTCTCTCTGACAAATTCCCATTTCTTCCTATTCTTTTCTGTTGTTCTCCAATTGGCACGTTCTTCATGACAGTACACTTCCCTCAATTCCACACCCTGTAGTTTTACATGCTTATCACTATATGGAGCTCAAAAAAGCTCTCTGAAAGTCCAATTAAGCTTGACAATGGTTCCTCCGAGCCACTTTATTTATTACGTCCATGAAACCTTCTAATAATTTTCAAGGATGAATTACTTTTCTTAAATTTGTGTTGAGTTTATCTGATCTTGTCATTGCTATCAAATGTTTTCCAGTGGACTTCAAGATTTCCCCCATTAATGGTGTCAGTCTGGTGACTGCATTTAGAAAAATAAAGTGGTGTCCCATTTCTCAACTTGCAATTCCAACAATTCCAGAATGTCAGAATTTTGAAAGACAACCACCAAGGTCAATTCCTTAAGTGTTCTGTAATGCACCTGAGGATCAGGGGGATTTATTCTCATCAGGTACCCCACCACCTTTTGTCTATAAATCATTCAGTTCCTCACCCTTCAAGGAATCTGTGTTCTCCAACAGTTGTATTGTTTGTTTGTGTCTTTCTTAGTGAAGACAAAACCATGTGAAGATGAAAAAAAAAGTGAGTTAATTGAAGACTCTGATAAAATCACCGCCTTCACAATAAGTAGTCTGTGAGATGAAGATTAAAATAAACTTAAAATAAAGAGAATAATTGAGATGTAAAGTCTGCTACTGGAATAATTGTGCAGGATTTAACTTCACAAAACTTTCACAAATCGAAATGTAAAAGGCAGAATTGAGGACTGTTTTAGATCAGTATTCTTTCTTTTGTTCATTTTGTAGAATATGGGCATCACTGGCTGGCCAGCATTCATAACCCACCCCTAGATGCTCTTGAGAAGGTGATGGTGAATTGCCTTCTTGAACCGCTGCAGTCAATGTGCAATGAGTTTAGACAAATGCCATTAGGGAGGCAATTGCAGTGTTTTGACCAAGTGACAGTGGAGGAACGGAGATATATTTTCAAGACAGAATGGAAAGTAGTTTGGCACCAGCAGTTTGGAGAGTTGGAGTGAAATTTAAAGTGCTGATGTTCCTGTGTATTTGTTGCTCTTGTCCTGGACAGAAGTGGCTGTGAGTTTAAATGCTGCTTCCTGAGGAGTCTTGGTGAATTTCTGCAGCCCATGTTGTGGATGTTATACTTTGGTGCCACTGAGCATTGGTGGTCGGGTGAGTGGATGCTCGTTGATGTAAAGCTAATCAAACCTGAATGTGTCAGGTTCCTTGACTGTTGTTGGAGCTCCACCATCCAGGCAAGTGGGATGTATTCCACCACACTTTGACTTGTTCCTTGCAGGTGATGGACAGACTTTGGGGACACAGGTGGTGAGTTATTTGAATCAGTATTCTGAGCCATGACCTGCTCTTGTAGCCAACGTTGGTAAGTTGAGTTTTCTGTTCAATAGTAATGCTCAGGCTATTGATCGCAGAAGAATCAGTGACTGTAACACCAATGAATATCACAGGGCAGTGGCTATGTTATCTCTTATTGGTCATGGTTGTAGCCTGGCATTTATGTGGCCTGATTGTTACTTGTAAGTTGTCAGGCCAAATGTCGGTACTGTCCAGAACTTATCACATTGTGCACTCATCTGGAAACATCCCATTGCTGACCATATGAGAAAGGGAAGGTCATTGATGACGCAGCTGAAGATGGTTGGGCCCAGGAACACTATTCTGAGGAACTCATATAGAGATGTCTTGGAGCTGAAACAACTGACCACCATTTACTACGACCATCAGACACTGCTGGTGCTGCTATTGCAGAGGATTACTCAGAGTTTTTTTTATTCCAAAATTGCACTGAAGTTTAGGAACAGCCACTTGTTGTCTGTTTGATGCTAATGACCATGTACTGCTCAAAATGACATACATTTAAGTTATGTATCTATCACAAGAGCAGTAAGAAAACAGGTTCAGAAAGAGAAATGACTGTTTGAATTGTTTTTTATTTGTGACATGGTCCCTGTGCACATTTTCTGTACAAATATAATCCCTACCTCAGCTCAGAATTGATGTTATTTGTCCTCAAAAGATTAAGTTTGCTCTTTCTTTATTTTTTGCAGTTAACATAATAGCAATTGCAATTCTGTCTCAGGGAAAGTGTGGACTTTCCACTTGCACCACTCCCATTGAATGTCGTGAAGCTCGCTTCTGTGTGTCGACCTCTCTATGTTATGATTCGTGTAGTCATAGACTGTTCTGTCTGGTTCACCGTGACTTTCACTTTTGATCGATTTGTTGTCATTTCTTGCCAGAAACTGAAATTGAAATATTGCACCAAGAAAACTGTGACTGTGGTTCTAGCAACAACTGGCATTCTCCTATGTGTAAAAAACATTCCCATTTACTTCAGATATAAACCTAAGTGGGTAATTAACAATGTAGAATGGCGCTGTTCTAATATGCAAATCTACTTTAGAGATCCAAAGTGGATTGGATTTAGGATGTTTGAAAAGGTTTTAACACCATTATTACCATTCGGTTTAGTTCTGTTATTCAATGCCTTGACAGTCAGACACATTTTAATGGCCAGTCGAGTCCGTATGGGACTGAAGCATCAAAACAAAGATGAAAAACACAGTGACCAAGAGATGGAGAGCAGAAGGAAGTCAATAATTTTACTCTTTACCATATCGGGCACCTTCATCCTCCTGTGGTTTGTATATATTATATATTTTTTTGATTTTGATAGTTCCATCGTCAGTTCTGATGGGATATTGGAAGTGCTTGCCTACATGCTGAGAAATTTAAATTGTTGCACAAACACATTTATTTACGTGGCTACTCAGTCCAAGTTCAGAGAGCAGTTGAGGAGCATGTTGAAATATCCCCTAATGTCTATTCATAAATTCGTGAATAGACAAAACAACTGAGAGCAGCACAAATTTCCAGACAGCAATAGACAAGTATTAACCCCCGGGTTATACAGAAAAAACTTCAAATAACTCTGAACAATGGAAAGTAAAGGGATATGCGGTGTGTTTGGTGGGGGCGGGTGGGGGGGTGCATAGTTAATAAGCCTGAACTATGGATCAGCAGCAGTGAAGAAAACTGGGTAAAGAAGAAGAATTAGTGGTGCTGGAGGAGCACCGCAGTTCAGGCAGCAAAGGAGGAGCAGTAAAATCGATGTTTGGGCAAAAGCCCTTCATCAGGAACAAAGGCAGTGAGCCTGAAGGGTGGAGAGATAGTGGAGGGTGGGGGTGGGGAGAAAGTAGCATAGAGTACAATAGGTGAGTGGGGGAGGGGATGAAGCTTACATTAGGTGAGTGGGTTACAATAGGTGAGTGAGGGGGGGGATGAAGGTTACTTTCAACCCCTCCCCCACTCACCTATTGTACTCTATGCTGCTTTCTCCCCACCCCCACCCTCCACTATCTCTCCACCCTTCAGGCACACTGCCTTTATTGCTGATGAAGGGTTTTTGCCTGAAACATTGATTTTACTGCTCCTTGGATGCTGCCTGAACTACTGTGCTCTTCCAGCACCACTAATCCAGAATCTGGTTTCCAGCATCTGCAGTCATTGTTTTTACCAAAGAAGAAGTATTGTCAACCAGAGGACAGGAAGGAAGGGAGCAGAATGAAACCACACGGCAGAGAGCTGGCAGTCAAGGGTTAGATATTCACTTCGGAGGAACAGGAGTTAAATACAGTAGGAGTCAGAGCAACACACAATGATGGGACAGGTGGCAAGAGGAGGGTTATGAGGAGACCAGTAAATAGAGAATTACTGTCGAACAAACAGCAGAGCGAATAAGGAAACCATAAGATGTGACTCTCGGAAGAGAACGCGAACAGGAATGCTGAGGAGAATGACTGGATTGTTTGGAGGGACTAATTAGGATCAAACACCCGTTTCACTTTTACACTGTCAAAACTGGGCATTTCTAAAAACAGATGAAATTTGTGAACTGTATATTCTTAAGTGTTTTACTATTGTTTTATTTTGCAAACTAGTTATTGGTGGTAATCATATGTTTAAGATAGCAATGAAGAGAATATTCATCTCTCAGACGGTAGTATATCTGTGCAACTCTTTAACACAGAGGGTTGTCAAAGTTAGAACAATGAGTATATTAAAGAGAAGACAGACAAAATTGCAATTATTCAGGGACAAAATGGCTCTGGGTCAAAGACAGGAGAGCGGATTTGAGGATTATCAGATCAACTCAATGAATGGAGAAGCAAATTCAATTGACTGAATGGTATAATTGTGCTCCAATGTCTGATGGTTTTATCATCATTGATTCCATGTATACCACTCTCCAGTATTCCTATGCTGCTGTCCCTATTCGTATCAGCAATTAACTCAAAACTTTATCTTTACCTCATTCATTTAACACAAGTCCGACAAACAATAGATCCTGATGTCATAGGGCTGCTGGAAGGTCTCTGCAAACCATGGACTTCATGTTAAAAACATTTTTTTTCACAGTTCCATAATTACAGGAAGCGTTTCATTACCTGCTTTACAATCCTCTCTTTTCCCTATCGGTAACATCTTCCAGATGTGAGGGCAACCTCTATCACAGTGAACTACATGAGGCCACACAATCTCATGCAATCTCAAGGACAAAAACGCTCCCTATTTCAGTAACGTCCTGCTTCAACTATAACTTGTACAATCTCCAGATAGTTCTCCATATTCATCTTGTTAATGAATAACCTGTCATCACTTCCACAATCCTCCATAGTGCTGCAAAGTTGTCCAGACCCTGGAGGTCTTCATATTTTTGTAAATAACTTCAGACCCTAAAATGCCATATCATTTGAGGAAGTTGCCCAAAATCATACACTCTCCTTAACACTGTAACCTTGTCTTGACCCTACAATCCTTTGTAACATTACAACCTGCTGGAGACTCAGCAAACTTCCTTCACTTTGCATCATTCTCCAGAACACCACAATTCTCCTTCTCTTTATAAACTACTTCAGATATTCAACATTCTCTGTAACCTCTCTTGTTATAGTACAGTTATGAGATGCCCCAGGGAATCCCTTATGGACTGTGACCTATAAGCCTCTCTCTTGGTTCGTCTCGGAGATCGTACTCTTTGGAAGTCTGGAATAAAAAAAACTTCTTCCAGACAAATTAGTTTAATTTTAGTCATCCCCTTTATTTATCAATAGCATCATTATTACAACATAACACTGTTATCTGTAAGCTAACCTGACTAGGTTCTGATAACCTCGGGGAGTAGGGTACCAGCTCACCAAGTGCCCCAGCAGCTACCCCGACGTACTGAGACAAAGTGGCTTCCTTTACACAGAAGTTTACAAAAACATTACATGTCCTTAATTAGACAGATAACAATGAAAGACATTAATTCGTAAGGGAGAAAAGTTAATTGACAGGTCTGTGTACGCTTGACTAATCACTTTTACAGGCCCAAGCCATCCATCGGGTGGGAAAACATACCCAGCCGAGTTAGGGACCTGCTAGTGAGATAAACCCCTATCATAAAGAAGTACCAGTCTACGCTAATTGGTGAGTTCACAAGGTAACCTTGCACAGCTCACATGTCAGATACAATTATTTTACAAATTGGCTTCTTAGCAAGGAGGGCAAACTTTTGACCATAAAGTGGCTTCCTGACACATTGCGCCAGAATCTCTTCAATGTTCGGATTATGTTCTGAGCTCAGAGCAGACTCTTTTGAAGCACTGAATCATTCTGTACCTGAGGCTGAGATATCACCATAAGGTTGCATTTAAACTGATTCATCAGTCTTTGAATTAAACATGCTTTCTTTTCAGGGTTGCAATTCAAATTCAAATAAGGCATAAGATCTGATTGGTTAGAATTGACAGTTGGGCAGTCTATAAGGTCTGTAGAGTGGTCTGCAAGAACAGCAAGTAAGTTAAAGGTTCATCAATATTCCCTTTTACAGAGTTTGTATTCAATAACTGGTAATGGCAACCCAATAAAGTCCCAAAATGCTATTAAATTTAATCTATAGAAGATAAGCACTGAGAGTTAATTTTTTTACTGGTGTCAACATCCTCAGTGCTAAAATGGTGTCTCTCTCTCTCTCTCTCTCTCTCTCTCTCTCTATCTCTGTCTTTCTTTCTCTCGTCTTTTTGAACTCTCAAGGCAGGGTCTTGTAACAGCAAAGACATTTTTTTCTCTCTGTGTCTGCCCCGCTTGCAAGGGGTTATAAGAATCCATTATTCTTGACAGGATCTGACCGTCAATTACAAGGCTTTTGATCATACTGAGTTTCATTTTGGGGTCAGAATCAAACACTGTCATTAATTTCTCAAGGGAATGTTATCACTTGGTGTCCTGTTCACACAGATTCACCGATGTTTAGGCAAATGTTCATAATTGCCTGAGGGTATCCTATTATCACTTGGTAAGCATCCTATTATCACTGACTTGGTGAGTAAAGGATGTTTTTTATCTTGTGCATTTCTTGAGTTCACCCCTTTTTCTGAGCCTTCCTACCTGTCTATTTTCTAGTGCAGTAAATGTGTTCTATAATTCAGCATTACATTTTAGTCTAAATGTTTGAAGACAGGTTTTATGGCGATAGACTTTCTCACTTCAGTTCTTCAGCACTCACCATCTTCAGGAATTCCTCCAGTCTGTGTAAAATTTCTACACTGAAGGGTGAAAGATGAGGAAGCAAAATAAAAGATAATAAAAGCTGAATGTTTTAAGTGACAGAAAGGACGTCCTGATTAAAGCAACAGAGCCCATCGTGCTGACAGAGTGCAAATACAGAGAGGATAGATGACCAAGAGCAGGAATTGAAGATGCAATGAATGGCCTTGTGCCCTCACTATACTGACAGTTATGACAGCAAAGCAGACTCTAAGTTTATTGAGATTAGGTGTAAGTAAACAAGTAGGACTCTGAAAGTTAACATTGGATCTACATCGGAGAAAGTGAGGACTGCAGATGCTGGAGATCAGAGCTGAAAATGTGTTGCTGGAAAAGTGCAGCAGGTCAAGCAGCATCCAAGGAATAGGAGAATCGACGTTTCAGGCATGAGCCCTTCTTCAGGAATGTGGAAAGTGTGTCCAGCAGGCTAAGATAAAAGGTAGGGAGGAGGGACATGGGGGAGGGGCGTTGGAAATGCGATAGGTGGAAGGAGGTCAAGGTGAGGGTGATCTTGTCTCAGTCAAATCTCTCGAACTCAGCACCGCCTTCCTAACCTGCAATCTTCTCCCTGACCTCTCCGCCCCCACCCCCACTCTGGCCTATCACCCTCACCTTGACCTCCTTCCACCTATCACATTTCCAACGCCCCTCCCCCATGTCCCTCCTCCCTACCTTCCTGTTTCCACTAAGACTCCGCCCATCCTCCGAGGACCCCTTCTCCCACCTCCAACACACCCGATCCAAGTGGACACCCCGTGCTGGTCTGTTGCCTGCCCTCAATCTCTTTATTTCGAACTGCCAGTGTGACATTAACCAGCTCAACCTCTCCACTCCCCTCACACACTACAACCTCTCACCCTCGCAACACGCAGCTCTCCACTCCCTTCACCCCGACCTCAACCTCACCATCAAACCAGCAGACAAGGCGGGGGGAGATGGGGGGGCGCGCAGTGGTATTTTGACACTCACGGGCACCTCCTCCTATTGCCACTTTGACCATGACTTCACCCTCCCATCACCAAAACATCATCTCCCAGATCATTCACAACCTTATCACCTCAGAGGATCACCTCAGGGGATCTCCCACCTACAGCTTCTAACCTCATCATCCATGAACCCCAAAGCCCCAGTTCTTCCTCTTACCGAAGATCGAAAAGCCTGACTGCCCCAGCTGACCCATCGTCTCAGCCTGCTCCTGCCCTGCTGATC
This sequence comes from Hemiscyllium ocellatum, assembly GCF_020745735.1. NCBI lineage: Eukaryota > Metazoa > Chordata > Chondrichthyes > Orectolobiformes > Hemiscylliidae > Hemiscyllium > Hemiscyllium ocellatum. Next base: position 14,716,971 of record NC_083421.1, on the reverse strand, counting down.
ATCATCTACATACCTTGACACTGTCCTTTCCCCCTGGTCCAGGGACTCCTCACACATGTCAGGGCACCACCCACGTTGTCCACCTCATCTAAACTTTTGTTTCCCCACTCCCAACGCCTCATGTTCACCACGGACATCCAGGCCCTATACATCTCTATCCACTATGACAAAGCATTGGGTCACTTGCCCCACCTTAATAGTTTAAATCCTCCCGAGGTGCTCTAACAAATCTCCCTGCCAGGATATTAGTCCCCTTCCAATTCGGGTGTAATCCCCATCCTTTTTGTACAGGTCGCTTCTACCCCAGAAGAGATTCCATGGATCCGAAAATGTGAATCCTTCTCTCATACACCAGCTCCACAGCCACACATTCACCGGCTCTATCCTCTTATTCCTTCCCTCACTAGACCGCAGCACTACTCTCGAGGACCTCCTTTTTAAATTCCTGCCGAACTCTCTATATTCCCCTTTCAGAATCTCATCCTTTTCCCTTCCTATATTGTTGATTCCAATGTGTACAATGACCTCCTGCTGGCCCCTCTCCCCTTTCAGAACATTCTGCACCCTCTCTGACACATCCTTGATCCTGGCATCAGAGAGGCAACACACCATTCTGATTTTTCATTGCTGGCCTCAGAAACGTCTGTCTGTGCCTTGGAATAGGGAGTCCCCTAACACAATTGATCTCTTGGAATTCAACGTACCCCTCATTGCGTTAGAGCCAGTCTCGATACCAGAAACTTGGCTCTTCATGCTACATTCCCCTGAGAATCCAATCACCCCTTACATTCTCCAAAAGAGCATACTTGTTTGAAATAGGGAGAGCCACAGAAGACTCCTGCACTACCTACCTACCTCTCTTACCTTTGGTGGAGTTAACCCATCTATGTGACTGTATCTCCCTTCCTATAACTGCCATCCATCACATGGCCTTGCTCTTGTAAATTCCTCATTGCCTCTAACTGACTCTCCAACAGATCCATTGGATCTGTCATTACCTAGATTGCTGGCTGATAAAAATAAGGACCTACAGGGAGGAAGAGATGTTTTAAGAACAGCAGGAATCCAATTCCAATCCTCATGCAACGGGGTGTGTGTTAGAACAAATAAAAGAAAGATCATGATGAAAAAAGCTTGGATCTTTCTGGAGAGACAGGTCGAAGACACAATGAAGTGAGTAAATAATACATGAGGAAACAAACATCAGGAAACACCCTCACAGAGAAGGAGATCATTCTCGGTTTGAAGTCAGGATGTTGGAATTAAAAAGGACATTCTGTACACAATACATATTAGTCACAGCTAGGAGGAGGAGTGGAGGTAAGCTCCTGTATTGTGGCCATGTCCTATAAATAGGACTTCTGAATACAATCGCAGAAATCTCTCTATCTCTCACTCCCGCTAGAAGAAAGATTGAAACAAAATTAAAGTCAGAGATTGTAAGAAGTTATCTAAAAGGTGAAGAGCTTTGTTATGTGAAACGAAAGATCCCAACCTGAAGCAGATGAGTAGCTTGTGCTCTTATTCTATCGTGGTTAGATGAGATTCTCTACAGTGTGGAAATGGGCCTTCGTCAAGACCATCTGGAGAGTAACCCACCCAGACCCATTTCACTCTGACTAATGCACCTAACACTTTGGGCAATTTAACATGGCCAAGTCATCTGGCCTGTGGGTGGAAACCCACACAGAGAAAATGAAAACTGCACACAGACAGTCGCCCGAGGCTGGAATCGAACCTTGGACCTATTGCTGAGAAGCAGCAGTGCTACCCACTAAGCCACGATGCCAGAAGCTTACTGTATGATCGGGATTTTCTCAAATATTGAAATTCACTGAAATAAATATTAACCCACTGTGGCCTGAACTTATATGAATTTATCCGATGAGTCATATGTTAGACCAGTTTTGGTTTCCAAAGTGTTCCTTCCCTATGCAGTTCCTGTATATGAGGACACTATGATGCGTTGCGTTCATAGCTTATACAAATTTATATTTCTCAGATGTATGGAAATATGAAAGCTGGATGTGAATCTGCTGTTCCTGTGTCAGTTGAAAACAAAGAGATGTCAGGTTAATTTGCAGAATTGGGTCGTGCATTTAGTGTTGGCCTTCATGGTATTATTCTGATTCCCCGACCTGAAGGAAGAATTTTGGAGCAGGCTCCAAATCGGGTAAAGGATGGAGAGGCGACATTATTCTTTCGTGGTAAGGACATTTTAGTGATCACAACAAGACTGCTTCCAAACTTTAATTCAAAGTCAGAATTTAAAGATCTTTTGTATGAATTTCCTTCAGTTGTAATTAGTTGCATAAGGCCACCTTGAGAAAGAATAATTAGGAAACAAAATGGAATTTGTCCCCACTTTTCCTGTGTTACATTTAGATGAAGGAGAGAATTTTAGAGAATTGGTTACATGGTTAAATTGTCAAGATTAGAATCTCATTTTCTGGTTATAATGAACTTTTGAATATTATTTTGATGTACGGATGAATCTTTGTTTCCGTATAATAAGATTTCCTCATGTTAAATGTCCTTTGGTTTGAATTACTACTTTAAAGAAATTGACAAAAGATTGGAATTCTGAAACAGTGGAATGCTAATTGTCTTTGGATTAATGCTGCCTCAGTGTATGATCTGTTCCAACAACTCATGAACAATCCAGATTTTTCTTCTTATTTTTACCAGCCCCTCTGTGTTTTTGAAGTTTTGTGAGGCACTCACAGAACTCAATTCAAGCAGAGAAAATTAGTGAAAGGACATACTAATCGACAGCTCAGCTCACTGAGAATACAAGATATTTTTTGAAGAGATAAAATATGATCTCACTATTTGAAGGTGAGTGAGCATCTCTGAGTGATGACCATCAGCTCCCTGGTCACACAGCCTCCTGGATCTATATCGCTGCACCTTCATGATCACGTGTTCAGAATTCGGTGTCTCTATCACAAACTGACCTATTGGTGTCCCTGCAAAGCAAGTACAGCAGGAGGTCACCACAATATTTGGAAAGGATCGCAGACACAGAAAGTAAATGCTGACCTTTCCAACGGCACTCACCTCACAGGAAAAATAAAGGCATATTCTGAACTGATGAGGATGTTCATTTGGCTGGATGTGCTTTCACTGAGGTTTACAATTCGATATCTCCCACCTTTTTTCCAAAACACTCAACATTCCTGAGCGCTGTTTTAAAATTCCAATTTATAAGAATGTTATTGTTTGTCGATATCTGCAAACATTATCAATTCGGATCAGGTTTAGCAATTTTCCCACATGAATGCCCTCCTCCATGCGATAAGATCGAACCTGATCTGACGATGGCCTCATCCACACATTCCTGTCTTTGTATTGTACTCTTAATGTGTCTCTTGAATCGATACTCTATCTACATCTACCTTAACAACAAGCAATGGCTCATGTTCCAGAGCTCTGTGGGTAGAGTGTTCCACAAAAGCATGACCCTGAGAGAGTAAAAATGCTCTCTCATCACCACCTTAACAATGATATTCTCCTGTTTTACTGTCCATCCACCAGCTATGATCTCTTTCACAGTGGAGACTGGGGGCAATACTTTAGCATCTATTTCACAAATAAGCTGCTCAATGTCTGATGCCTTTCAACAAGATCACCTCCCAACGTGTTTTATTTCGTTAATTTCACATTGGACCTGTCAGTATTTACAGCTTGTTCTGGGGACATGGCTCAGTTTTACTCGCTTTGCCTGTTCTTCCGCCTCATTGTGATAGCTCAGTGGAAATCATTCTTTGAACTTTCAGAAATGTTTTCTTTTTTTAAAAAAAATCACATTCAGGGACAAGAACAAGGAAATACCAAAGAAATTCAGCAGGTTTGGCAGCATCTTGGGCAAGGAAGCAGTGTTAGTGTTTCAGTCCAGTGACCCTTCATCAGAAGGACACAAATCTCTTTGAAATCTCAAAGTAATAGACCCAGATTAACAGAGAACACGGACAACCCTCCAGTATTTAACAATGTTACTTGTCTTCTGCAAATGGGTGGATTCTAAATACAGATAAACAAATGCAAAGAGCCAGAATTTAAATGACTCTTTAAATTCTAATGATCGTTTAAACACGTAAACACCCATTGAGACAAACAAGCACACACATACACATACCATTCAATTAAAAGTATAATATTGGATATGCCAGCTATCTAATGCGCACTCGGATGTCCTAGAGAAACACAACCATTCTGTGGGAATCTGAGGAGGGGGAACCAGAATTCATATTTCGAGTCCAGTATAATACATCTTCAGAACAGTCACAACAGTCTACAATCATGAACTCTGGTCCGCTGAATTTCTCGAGCACACATTTGTATAGGTTGTTCCACTGACGGTCTGTTTGTAACAAAAAACAAATACAAGGGAAACTGTTCAATAACATTGGTCCCCAGGGTACGACAGCGAGGTTCCTTTGGTCTCCAAAGTGCTTCACTTCTCTCGTCTTTGAGTTGAGGTTCTTTCACATCTTCGCAAGAGACACATAGCAGCTGGTTCACAAATGATAATGTCTCTGATTTATTTGTGAAATACAAAAACTTATCGTAACTGGTGGAGGAAAACACCTGGATTTCTTAAGCTACATATGTACGGTTATGTTTACACATATAAAACAGTGAGTGTCTCCTGCCTGCCACACTCTCTGCGCCTTCTCTAGATTTCTTTTTCCTCCTGGATTGGAGAACAGCATGTGAGAATCTCTGTCTGAATTTTCCTTTTTGACAAGGGATGTGTTTATGGGATGCTCCTCTACTGGAACTGTTAATTAGTACTAGTTCCTGTATCTATTATTCTGTTAAGTTTTCCAGTAGAGTTGTTATTCTAAATTCCTCTTTCTTTGGGAGTATTTTTTCCACAGAGTTTAAATAAATGGTGTTTTGCTTCACGGCGAGTAGCTTGAACTGTCCCATTGCAGCTGGAACAGACACTTTTCATTGGCCTTGAAAATAAGAAATTGAGAGGGTTTGGGTGACTTTCTTAAAATATTTTGGAGGAGCTCTGATCTGGACACCTTCTCTTCCTGTGTAATCGGGTGAAGGGACTGAGTGGTCCCTTGTTTCCTTCTTCTTTCCCAATAATTATGATGGGCTGAATGGCTTCCTCATTTTCCTGGAAACTAAGCTTGAGTTTCTGAATGAGCTCCTCTTTTACTGAGGAAAGATCACTCTCACCCTCGAGCCACTGTTTGATGTAATCTGTGTGCCTCTGTATCAGTCTTTCTGATCTGTAACATCCTTGGTAACTATGCTTGTAAACAAAACTTTTCACTATAATTCAGTGCACATGACAATAAATAAATCAAATATATCAAATCAAACATGCAGTGTCTAGCAGGACCATGACATGAACCTTACACATTCACAGAAGCAGCTTGAATGTTGTCCAGGTCCTACTGCACATGGACACAGACTGGTTCAGGAGCTGAGGGATGTCGCATTGAGGTGAACATTGTGGGATCTTCAGTGAGCATCCTCACTTCTTTCTTATGATGGGGGAAAGACATTGATGAAGCAACTGCAGATATTTATGCTGAGGATGTGATCCTGAAGATCTCCCACAGAAATATCTCAGACTGAGAGAGTTGATAACCGTGAATCTTTGTGTTTTAACTCACTCCAACCAGTGCAGAGTTTACAACTGATTATCATGAAGTGTAAGTTAGTTTCGCTTCGTGATACTATCCTGTGTCAAATTCTTCCTTGATATCAGGATCAGTCACTCCTACTGAGTCTTTGTGTTCACCTCCTTTGTTCATATCAATAGGCCATGGTGCAGGGCAGGGAGTTTTTTTCCCCAAACAGAGGGTAGTGAATGTCAGGAATGTGCTTTGTCTGAGAGGTCGGGATCTAAATCACTGAAAGTACTTAAAGAGGAGGTAGATGGATTTTGATCTGTCAGTGTGTTGAGGCATTAAAGAGGATTTGAGACAAAGAGCAATTCAGCCATGAGCTTATTGTAGGGCAAGGCAGGCGTGGGGGTTGGGGGCTTCACCACCTGGTCCTGTTCCATTTTTACTCATATTCTGTTATTGGAAAGCTATAGTGGGTGTTATTGTCCTGGAATTTCTGTTATTGAATGTTGCAGTGAGGGAGACCAGAAGATTTTGTGATCCATCTCTGGGTGAGGTATGGAAGCTGTATCCACAGTGAATCTGGGTCTACAACATGAGCAACAAATGAAGCACATGTTGCAAAGAGGGCAATCTCTGTAAAGAGGTATGAGGGACCTTTTTCGCTCACAGCTTGGGTTTTCCAATGACGTTGTCCAAACTATCCTAAACCAGAGTGACTGTCTTGAGGGGGTGAATGGCTTCCTTGGTTTCTGGGTGTCATGTTCTTGGAGTAAATGGCCTTCAACTGCTCCTGTCAGCAAATTTGAAAGGCTGAATGAAACATAATAACACAGGACCGAGAAGCAGGAGTGGGACATTAAATACGTTTACCCTACTCCACCAGGCAGGAACTTCTAATTGATAAGATTGTGGTCTCAGCCCCACTTTCACATCTATGTCTGATTCTCTGCGACTCATCTGTCTATCAAATATTTAACTAAATCAGCTTTGAATAATTGTAAACAGAGAGGCATCAAAAACATATGGGGATGAGAATTTCCACTTGAAAGGACCTTTCTGAATTTCTTCTCAACGCTCTCATAGATTCATTGAAACGGACAATGAGTCCAATGTTTCCTTGCAGATGAGATATGGTAATCTGATGGAGTCCGTTTTTTGTGAAGAATTGCATCTCAGGTTGAGGTTCACGTTGTAAGTTTGCTTGCGGAGCTGGGAGGTTTGTTTTCAGATGTTTCATCACCATGCTAGGTAATATCATCAGTGAGCCTCCGGTGAAGTGCTGGTGGTATCCCCACTTTCTAATCACGTGTCTTGGTCTGTTAAGGTGGTGATGTGGGCTACCATGATACCAAGGGGTCTGAGTAGTCTTGTCATCATTTCAGGCATGTCTTTGATGCATGGTAATGTCGCTAGAGTTTCTAGGTGTATTTTGACTGCATTGTTTAGAAATCGGTGGACTGTGTGTAATTGGTTACCCATTCTTCTTGAGTATGCTGTATAGGTATTTTTCTTCTACTGCTCTTAATCCCGGAGTGCCATAGTGTGTTGTGGCTCATTTAAATAATGTCCTGATGCAGCTCTGTTTGTGGGTGTTGGCATAATTGCTTCTGCAGCTAAGTAGTTCAGTTCTCTGTATGTTGCTTTTCTGTAAATGTTGGTCTGCCGTTCTGCACTGACTGTTTGTTCCACTGTGACATCTAGGAAGGGGAGTCTGTTGTTGTTCTACTCCTCTTTAGTGAACTTGGACCCCATTTACCAATCTCTGAGAAAAAGAACCGGAAATGATATCACCCACCCTCAGAGACCAAGATCAGCTATTGAAAGCAGGACATCTTACCAGCACTTCACAGGAGGCTCACTGATAATGTTACCTAGCATGGTGACAAAACGTCTGAAAACAAACCTTCTAGCTCAGTGAGCAAACGTACAGCCCTATCTCGTCACATTTGCTGGGATTGGGCTCATATCTCTGTGAACTCTTCCTATTAATATCCCCATCCAGATGCCTTTTAAACATGGAATTGTATCAGCTCCACCACTTCCTCTGACAGCTCTTTCCATACACGCACCACCCAATGTTTGAAAAGCTGTATCTGTGGTCCCTTTAAAATCTTTCCCCTCTCTTGTTAAAGTTTTGGACTCCCTTATCCTGAGGAAAAGATCTTGGTTATTCACACCATTCATGCCCCCCGCCCCTCAATTCATAAACCTCGACAATATGATCCCTCAAACTTTGATGTTCCAGGGAAAAACTTCCCAGCATGTCCAGCCCCCAAACTATAGCTCAAATTCTCCAGTCTGGTACATCCTTTTGAATCTTTGCTGCATCCTCTCATGCTTAAAAACTTCATTCTTATTTAGCAGAGGGAACAAATTGTCCACTTTATTCTCAAACTGGCCTCACCAATGTCCTGCACAGCTGCAAAATGATCTCCCAACTCCTGTATTCAATGCTCTGAATGATGAAGACAGGTCCCATTGTACGCTGAGATGACCTTCTTCATTGTCCAGGAAACTAACTAATTTGTAAACTTATGAACTATGCCTCTGATATTATCATGTAAATCATTCCTATAAATGATGAAAAGCAATGGACCCAGCCCTGAGTCTTTTGGCACTGACTGGTCAGTGAGTCCAATCTGAAAAGCAACACTCCACCACCACCTTACCTCTCTGATCTTCAAGCTCATGTTGTATCCAATTGGCTTGCTGACCCTGGATCCCATGTGACCTCAAGGTGCTAATCTATCTGACGTGGAGAACCTTGCCTTGCATCCATATAGAGAACCTCGACCAACCTACCTTCATCAATCTTCTCTGTGATTTCTTTAAAAAGTTCAATCCAGTCAGTGAGACACGATTTCCCATGCACAAAGCCATGCTTACTGTCCCAAAACATCTCTTGTACTTCCAAATGTGTGTAAATCCTATCTTTCAGAATCCCCTCGAACAGCTTCCCCACTCCTGACATCCGGCTCACCAGTCTGTAGCTCCGTGGGTTTTCTGGTCACTGTTTCCTTTCCTAGTCCCAGTCCTCCACTGGTCAAAGCAAGTTTTAAATGTGATCAAGTGGGTGACATTAGCAATAATATGGATCTCAGACTGGGTCAGGGACAGTGTTAGGAACACGCCAGGCAGACATCTTTAATCAGCGAAATTAGCAAGTTTATGACCAAATTAAATTTACCCAAACTGGAATGACAAGCAGTTTGGAAATTGCAAATATATACATCGATATTTGTCTATCTGAAAATACTGAGGAGTACACAAACACACACAAACACACGTATGTTTGATGACAAACAGAAATACAAAATCTCTGCAGATTGTTAGCTTGAAAGACCTATAGCTAAATATTAGCTGAACTCATGACAAAAGTTGAACTCATGAGAGATTCTCTCAGATGTTATTTTGCTTCTGAAGTTATTCTGTTCACACAAGCTGCTGGCAACGGGACTTTGTCCTGGAACAGTTGGATTTTGCTGAATTCCCTTTTCTCCATGCAGTAGGGGAACTGTAATGATTCACTGTCAGGAATCCTCTATAGGTGGTAAAAATGACTAAGGGGATTTTTGGCTGGCATATGTTGCTGTGAGGAGGAAGAAGAAAGAGGGACCGGGCAACAGGTCATTGTTTCTTCGGCAGGTTCAATTTATGCCCACTCTAAGCTGAATTGTACAATAATGTTATCTGTCCCCAAACTAGCCCATGTGAGGTTTTCATGAACATCATCCAAACTGTATGACCCATCACATTCCTTGCTCCATGTAGATGCATCATTACTGCTGTCATATACAGAGCCATTTCCTAAGTGAAAAATGACCCCAATTGATTTGAAGATATGTCTATTCTGCCTGCATAATTTAAACATAAAACTTCCAAGGTCTTCACTAAGGTGTGTTAAAATGAATGCATCATATCCTAAATTTCTTCCCCTGTTATTTTTTAGCCTATGTAAGATGAATTATCCATCAGGTGTTTCCTAGCTACACTCTCCTCAAGATCTTATATTGTCAATAAGAACATCTCTCATTCTAGGTCTAATCTTTTCGTCCTCCATAAATGTTGCGTTCATCCCAAGAATGAATAAAGACAAACATTTTTGAAAAAGTTTTAAAATCAGAAATGCTTTCATTTTCAGTTTAGGGGAGTAAAACTGCTCATTGTACATCAGACGTGATCTCAGCAATGCCCTGTACAGATACGTAAGGTCATACCCGATACCCTTCGCAAGAAACAGCACCATTCCATTTACCTTCTAAAATTACTTGCTGTAACTTCAAATTAACTTTATGTGAGTCAAATACCGGCACACACAAATTTCTCTGTACCACTGAGTTCTGCATTCTCTCTCCATTTAAATAATTTTCTGTTGTTTGTTCTTTCCACAAAATACAAACTTCCCATCTCTCACATTGTACTGTTTTTTTTTGATGCCAGTATTCTCATTAACCTCCTCTGTCTGTATCCCATTGTAGACGCTGTCTCCACTTGGCATCTTATTGAATGACTATCCTGGTGCATTGGCAAAGTGATCTCTAATCTAGTTAGCCCCTTCATCCAAATCGTTAATCTAGAATGTAAATTGTTGATGACCTCACAGTGATCCCTGAGGGATCCCACTCGTCACAGCTTTCCAACCTGAAAGTCAGTATTTATCTCTCCTCTGTATTCCCTGTTAGCTAACCAGGGATCCCCTGGTCCTGTGCAGAAACCGAAAAAGGTTGCATGGCCTCATCCCATGCTGCCAAATGCACTGAAAGGACTGAATGCTTCATTTTATTCCAATGTAACTCCTCAGACGGACCCAAAGGTGTCATTCTGTCTCATTGTAACAACCCTGACTGGTTGACTGTGGTCTTCCTTTCCCTCTGTAACAGCTGCGATAAGTTGAGTAAGAGGACAACACATTGGATAGGATCTGCAGTTGGCCATTCAGCCCCTTGAGACTGCTGCTCAATTTGGAAAGAACATGATTGGTCTGATCGTGGTTGAATGCTCCTTTCCTGCTTATTCCCAAGAAAAACTTATTCCTTCATCTATCAAAGAGCAATCAAGCTTTGCCTTGAATACTTTTAATGACCCAGTATTCATTGTTCCCTGGGGTAGAGAACATAACAGACAGCAGAATATTAAAGAGAAAAGGATATCCTGATCTCAATCTTGATTGGTAGACACCACATATTTTTGTGTGTGTTAGTCTCACAGCAAATCAGCTCCTCTGTTGAGCAATAAGGATGCAACAAATAGGAACAGACATAGACCATTCTCCCCTTCAAATGCAATGATTCTGTTCAGTAATATACTTATTCATCTTAGCATTCACTGCTCTCTTGGGAAGACATGTCTGATAACATAAGACCATAGAGCAGAAGAAATTAGAGCAGAATTCGACCATTTGGTCAATCATGCCTGTTGTTCAATCCTGATGGACATGTTTCATAACAAAATTCTCATGCATTCTGTGTCTCTGTATTCCTGTTTGTGTGTGTGTGCAGTTCTGTGTGTTTCTGTTGAATGGCAGGAGACAGGGTGTTCATGGAGGCTTATTTTATTGGCCAGGAGGACTGTGCCAGGCTTATTATATAGGGAACGGTGCTGGATCTACTTCTGTTTGCCAGTTACATCAATGACTTAGATGATAATATCGAAGTAAGTTTGCAGATGATGTAACAATTGATGGTACAATGGAGAATGAAGAAGGTTATCTCAGATTACAAAGAGACCTTGATCAATCGGATCAATGAATCATTGACTGGTACAGCACGGAAACAGACCCTTCAATCCAACTCATCCATGCTAACTAGCTATCCTAAGTTAGTCTAGTTCAATTTGTCTGCATTTGGCCCATATCCCTCCCAACCCTTCCAATCCCTAGATCTAAACAGATAGTTTTGAAATGTACCAGACTCCTCCACTACATCTGGCAACTCATTCCACACAAACACTGCCCTCTGTGTAACAAATGTTGTTCCTTCAGCCCCATTTATGTCTTTCACCTCTCACATTAAGCAGATGCCCTCTATTTTTGAACTCCGGTACCCTTTAAAAATGACTTTGGAATTTCAACCTATCAATGCCCTGCATGATTTTAGAAACATCTATAAAGTCTCCGCTCAATCTCTAATGCTCAAGGCAAAATAGCCCCAGTTCATTCAGATTTTCCCCTTAGCTCAAACTCTCTAACCCAGGTGGCATCCATGTAAATCTTTTCTGTACCCTTTAAAGTTTAACAGTGTCTTTTCTAAAGCAGGAAGATCAGAATGGAGCACAGTATTCCAAAAGTGTCCTCACTGATGTCCTGTTTAGATGCATCATGTCATCCAAACGTCTGTTATCAAAGCACTGAACAATAAAGATAAATGTTCCAAATGCCTTCGTCACGACCTATTGTCCTATGACTGCACCTTCAAGAATCTGTGAAACTGCACCACAATGGTTATCACTGCTGCCTCCCAGCACCAGGGACCAGTGTTTGATTTCACCCTTAGATGACTGCCTGTGTGGTGTGTGCACATTCTCCTCGTATCTGCCTGGGCTTTCTCCAGATGGTCCAATTTCCTTCCACAGTCCAAAGGTGGGCAGGTTAGGTAGATTGTACGTGCTAAATGACCCACGATGTGCAGGCTTGATGGGTGAGCCATGGGAAATATATGGTTGCAGGGAAAGGGTAGGGCTGTGTCTGCTAGGATGCCCTTCTGAGGTTCAGTGTGGACTCCATGTGCTGAATGGTGTGTTTCCACTCTGTCGGGTTTTCTGTGAAGGTCTCTTTGTTTGACAGCACTCCCCAGGACTCTACCATTATGTCTATAAGTCCTGCCGTGATTTGCATTACCAAAATGCAACACATCACATTTATACAAAGTAAACTCCATCTGCCACTCCTCAGCCCATTGATTCATTTGATCCAGACAGCTTTCCATTCTTCTCTGTATTTCTGCCTTCATTTTTTCTTCTTGGGGATTCCCCTTCCCAGGTCTTTGATAGATGAAGGTACCTGTCAGAGAGCAGATCCTTCTACAAGCAGTCTTGTTGGTGCCAGCTGCTCTTTGCTGTCCTGGCTAACTGTTCAAAATGTTTGATATTCATTCCCCAAAACATCGGATCCTTTCATTTTATCAAGCAAAATAGAAATATTCAAATTCAATTGGACTGATGTATCTGGGACATCATTTACACTGATTGGGTGAATTCTGAATTTGTTTTTGTGTCCTAGCATCAGAGTATCAGATATGTGTCTCCACCCAAATGTTACATTTTAAAATGTTCAGCACACTTTGTGCTAGCCAGAAATTTCAGCTCCCTTAAATGTACAGTACACCCATAACTCCATAACACCTTCCCAGTTCAGATAAAGTGATCCAACGTAATGTAAAGATGGCTTCATTTTTTTTCTATTCTTAAAACACATTACCCAAACATACCAATAACTTTAATCTAACCCACCTTAACTTCTTTCCCATACATAAAACATTGGATAAATACCAATCTTATCTGAACTTCATCAGTTAAATCTGCAGTAACGCATCTACAATTACATACTTCCAACCTGCAGCATGAGATTTTTAAATGAAAAGTCTCCACCATAAGATTCCAATGAAATAGGCTCATATTTTTGTCTTTAAGACGTGCTAAGAATGTAAGAAGACTATGATCCTCTTTCTCATCAAAATGTGGCAGTGTTTTGACATATTTGTATGTATTGCTACCTTCTCTTTTAATTTCCATCCTGTTAACTTGACTTTGCTGACTGAGTCGCAACTTCTCAGGTTCAAATTCTCTTTTTTTTGCTCAGCTAAGAACCTCCTCTCTCTCTCTCTCTCTTTTCTCGCTCTCTTCCTTTGATTCTCTTCTAACTCCATTTTCCCTAATTGTAATGTAAACGTTCCCACCTCTACTGCACTTGTCTGTTTCTTTCACACACTGAAGTGTTTGAGTAATTCCCTTACTTTGGTGAAACCCAACTCTAACTTCTTTGCTAATTCTGAAAGGATGAACTTTTTCTGTCCTGCTGAAGGTTCTTGACAAATTTGAGAATCTTGTTCAAATCCCATAACCTCTTTAGGAATTTTAAGAGGCATTTCTCTCATTTTTAATTTAATCAAACACAAGTCACTGAAATTCAACAATTTGTCGCACCAAGGTTCAGCACACTTTGAGCTAGCCAGAAATTTCAGCTCCCTTAAAGGTACAGTAAACCCACAACTTCATAACAGGGGGAGGGTTTAAACCAAGTGGTAAGGAGACAGGAATCAGGGAATTCCAGATGGAAACAAAAGATGGGAAAGGAAAGGGCAGATGAAGGCAGTGGGAAAAAAAGTCTATCAAAGGGTTTTCAACCTTTTACGGAATGGTGATTGGTGTTGTGAGAATGGAGAAGGTGAGGACTGCAGATGCTGGAGATCAAAGTTCATGACGTGCAGCCCTCCACTCCCTCCGCTCCAACCCCAACCTCACCATCAACCCGGCAGACAAGGGAGGTGCAGTGGTAGTTTGGCTCACCAATCCTTATATTGCTGAGGCTAAACGCCAGCTCGTGGACACCTCCTCCTACTGCCCCCTTGACCATGACCCCACCTCCCACCACCAAACCATCATCTCCCAGACCATCCATAACCTCATCACCTCAGGGGATCTCCCATCCGCCGCCTCCAACCTCATAGTCTCACAACCCCGCACCGCCCGTTTCTACCTCCTGCCCAAAATCCACAAGCCTGACTGCCCAGGCCGACCCATTGCCTCAGCATGCTCCTGCCCCAACGAACTCATCTCTGCATACGGCGACACAGTCCTGTCCCCCTTCGTCCAAGAACTCCCCACCTACGTTCAGGACACCACCCACGCCCTCCACCTCCTCCATGATTTTCGCTTCCCCGCCCCCCCAACGTCTTATCTTCACCATGGACATCCAGTCCCTATACACCTCCATCCCCCATCACGAAGGCCTCAAAGCCCTCTGCTTCTTCCTTTCCCACCGATCCAACCAGTACCCTTCCACTGACACCCTCCTTTGACTGACTGAACTGGTCCTCACTCTGAACAACTTCTCCTTCCAATCCTCTCACTTCCTCCAAACCAAAGGGGTAGCCATGGGGACCCGCATGGGCCCCAGCTATGCCTGCCTCTTCATAAGATATGTGGAACAGTCCATCTTCCGCAGCTACACTGGCACCACCCCCACCTTTTCCTCTGCCACATCGATGACTGTATCGGCGCTACCTCGTGCTCCCACGAGGAGGTTAACACCTTCCATCCCGACCTCACATTTACCTGGACCATCTCAGACTCCTCCCTCCCCTTCCTAGAGCACTCCATTTCTATCTTAGACCACCAACTCAACACGGACATTTACAATAAACTAAATGACTCCCACAGCAACCGAGATTACACCTCCTCCCAACTTGCGCCCTGTAAAAACTCGAACCCATATTCCCAATTCCTTCGCCTACTCTGCATCTGCTCCCAGGAGGACCAGTTCCAATACCGAACAACCCAGATGGCCTCCTTCTTCAAAGACCACAACTTCCCTCCCAGACGTGGTTGATGATGCTCTCCACCACATTTCCTCCACTTCCCACTCCTCCGCCCTTGAATCCCCGCCCCTCCAATCGCCACCAGGACAGAACCCCACTGGTCTTCACCTACCACCCACCAACCTCCATATACATCGTATCATCTTTCGTCATTTCCGCCACCTCCAAATGGACCTCACCTCCAGAGATATATTTCCCTCCCCTCTCCTATCAGCGTTCTGGAAAGACCACTCCCTCCACGACTCCCTCGTCAGGTCCACACACCCCACCAACCCAACCTCCACTCCCGGCACCTTCCCCTGCAACCGCAAGAAATGCAAAACTTGCGGCCACACCTCCCCCTTTACTTCCCTCCAAGGCCCCAAGGGATCCTTCCATATCCATCACAAATTCACCTGCACCTCCACACACATTATTTACTGCATCCGCTGCACCTGATGTGGCCTCCTATACATTGGGGAGACAGGCCGCCTACTTGCGGAACATTTTAGCGAACATCTCTGGGACACCCGCACCAACCAACCGAACCGCCCGTGGCTGAACACTTTAACTCCCTCTCCCACTCCGCCAAGGAGATGCAGGTCCTTGGCCTCCTCCATCGCCAGACCATGAGAACACGACACCTGGAGGAAGAGTGCCTCATCTTCTGCCTAGGAACCCTCCAACCACAAGGGATGAATGCAGATTTCTCCAGATGCCTCATTTCCCCTTCCCCCACCTTTTCTCAGTCCCAACCCTCAGACTCAGCACCACCTTCTTGACCTGCAATCTTCTTCCCAACCTCTCCGCCTCCACCCCCTCTCTGGCCTATCACCCTCACCTTAACCTCCTTCCACCTATCGTATTCCCAGCACCCCTCCCCCAAGTCCCTCCTCTCTACCTTTTAGCTTAGCCTGCTTCGCACACCCTCCTCAATCCTGAAGAAGGGCTTATGCCCAAAACATTGATTCTCCTGTTCCTTTGATGCTGCCTGACCTGCTGCACTTTTCCTGCAACACATTTTTAAGTTGTGAGAATGGAGTCAATGCAAAACTGAGAACAGATACTGTCCCAAGGAAACTCAATGGAATCAGTCTCGGTCCATCCAAGAGGTGACAAGAGGCAGAAAACACTTGTGGAAGTTCATCCTGGGCCTCCAAACCGTGCCGATGACTTAGAAGATGGCAGAAAATTAGAGATTCATACAGCAAGGATGCTACAGTTATCATCGTTTTAATGTACAGAAAGACTGTCATACTACATTCATAATAATACTGTGACAATGAATTGTTGGAGTCTGTACATGATGGTTTTTCACACCAGGATGCCGAACAACAACCCTGGGACCACACTCCCTTAGATTTGGGTTTGGGCCACGGTAAGGGGTTAATTCATAATCTTGTTGGGACAGGTGGTAATGGGAAAGATGCCCATGTTCATTGGCATTGTAAGTGACATAGTTCTGAACAAACCCATGGTCCTACATCTAACCAAAGGAAATTACAAACAAACGAGGGGTGAGTTGACTGTGTTACACTTTAAGTTGTCAGAGAAAGGAGCAAGCCTGAGCTTTGGGACCAAGGGAGAATTCAGCAAAGGGTGCCCAGGAAGTTGATTAAGAGGGTGAACATAAAGTGTGAGAAGTCAATTTGTAAGGAATATAAAACAAAGCAAAACAAAAACTGATGTGTTTTTCACAGGAATGAGGCTGTCGCTGGCTGGACAGCATTTATTACCTATCCCTCTTTGCCATAAGCACATTTAAGAATCAGCTACATTGCTGTGTGTCTGGAGTCACATGTAGACCAGAGCGGGTAAGGACAGTGGTTTCCTGCCCTGAAGGAGATTAGTGAACCAGCTGGGTTTTTCCTACAATCGACAATAGATTCATGGTCATCATGAGACACTTAATGTCAGACTGCAGGATCTTCTAAAAGCATGACAAAACTCTTCAGTGAAGACAAATTCTTTGAGATTCTACATACTTATAGTCTGAAATCAGGTGAACAGATAATGAGAAACCAGGAAATGATAGAGCAAGGAACAACTACTTTGTTCACTTTCATAGAAGAAGACACAAATAATTTCCCAGAAATTCTGCAGAAGCAAATGTATCTCGATAAGGAAGATTTAAGGAGATTAATATTTGTACAAGATAATGCTGGATAAGTTTGTGATATTAAAGTGTTACAAAAGGAAATGCTCATTGTGTTGGAACCCTTGCTGATTATTCATTATTTATATTTTTATTCTTTTATCAGTTTTGGTTTGGAAATAAAGATGCCTGATGAACTTTGACACACCTTGTGTCATAAAGAAAAGAACACACATATGTTTTATTGGTGAATCCTCACAGCCCTGGCAGCAGCCACAGCCTCTTCATTCAGAAGTATTCAGCCTTACCCGTCATCTTCAGATATGCACGTATGGCCTCTCGGATACAGAACATCTCCGTGAAACCCGGTCCAAACACCCTATCCCTTGCAAGTCACCATTGCTAACCAACTGCATCAAAATATCCTGGTTGTCCTGGGAGCAATGGGGTCACTGGGAACATTAGGGAGATGGAGCAACACTTCCAATATCTGAACTGGTCAGACTGAAACCTCCAGGATAACCTGTATCACTGAGTCCTGTGATCTCTCTCCATTTCAGGAATATTCTTCCTAGAAAACAATGACACGTTGTATATCACGTTGTATTCCATCTGCTGTCTATTGAGTTTACCTGTTTATATTTACAAACAATCCAATTTCTCTTGATAACACAATTTCCTGCTATCTCAGTGTTATCACCAAACTGAGTTGCAGAGTGTTAGCTCCATGCCTCCCAACCCTTGAGAGAGATTGTAAATAATTGGGGACATAGCACTGGTCAATGGGTGTCTCCAATGTTTGTGTTCTGTCAAACTAATTAAGATTGATTTATCCTGAGTGTCTGCTTCCTGTTTGGTAACCATGTTCCCCACCCCCACCCCCCGACTCCTGTCTAGCACATTTGAAGGACTGAATAACAGCAAAGAGCTTAAATCAGCAATTCGCCCACTCAAGCCTGCTCCGCCATGAAATATGGTCACAGCTGATGTCATCTTGGCCTCTGTTCCACTTTTGTGCCCACTCTCCAGAATCCTTCATTTACTCAGTATCCCAGCATCCTCTACATTCTGTGGTACTGAATTACACAGGCTCACAACCCTTTGAGCAAAGTGAATTCTCCTCACCCTTGTTTTAAACCTGCTCTGCCTTATTCTAAACAATGATCTCTTGTTCTCAATTGGCCCAGAAAAGGAAATATTCACTCCACATTTGTGTTGCCACTCACCTTTAGCATCGTATCAACCTCAATGAGATCTCCTCTCATTCTTCTAAACTCCAGAATGTATATGCCTGAACTGCTCAATTTCTCTTCATAAGAAAAATGTCTCATCTCTGGAATCAATCTCGTGAACGTCCTTTGAACATTTCCAATGCAACTAAATCCGTCCTCAAGTCAGGGCACTGAAACTGCAGAGAGTACTCCAGCTGTGATCCTATTAATGCCTTGCATATTTACAGCAATACTTCACGATTTGTATCCTATTCATTTGGACAGAGACACTGAAATTGCACTTGCCTCCCTCATTACCTGGTCTACCTGCATGCTGGTTTTCTGTGATATGCACAAGGGCACCCAGATCCCTCTGTAAAAAGCACCCTGAAGTTTCTCTCCATTTACATGATAAGATGCCTTTCTACTCCTCTGAATAAAGCAGGTAACCTCATACTTGTCCATGTTAAATTTCATCTGCAAAATGTTCGCCCATGCCCCTATTCCCACGATGTGCATTTGTATATCTCTCGCATTTTCATTGCAACCTACTTTCCCACCTATTTTAGTGCCAATTGAAAATGTGGGTACAGTATTTTCTATCCCCACACCAAGTAATAACTCAGATGCAAACAGCTGTGGCCTGGTGGCTGGAACCTATGGTATGCCAAAAGTTACCAACCAGAAAATGCCGCAGCTATTTCACCTTGCTGTGTTTTGTTGGTCAGTCAATCGTCTATCCAAGTTACTAAATGACCCCATACCATATATACTCTTACTTTATGAATTAATATTGTGTGCAGCACCTCATTCAATGATATATTACATCACCAGGATCCCCATTATCCACCTTGCTTGTCACATCTTTAAAGAACTTGAGCAAAAAATTCAAACATGATTTATCCTTCAGAAAAATATGGTGACTCTGATGGATTATGGTTTGACTTTGTAAATTTCCTGTTATCATTTGATTCAGTTATTGTCACATGTACCTCAGTACAATGAACAGCTTTGTTTATGAGCAGTACAGGCAGATTACAGTAAGCAAGGACATATAGATCATAGGGTGAAAAAAACATAGTCAGAGGCACATGGGTGATGTCAGACAGGATGTGTGTTAGGAAAGGATCGGCATTATTTGAAGTTCGAGAGTACATTCATCGGTCCAATAACGGCCGGGAAGAAGCTGTTCCTGACCCTGCTGGGGCATGTATTCCAGCTTCTGTACCTTCTGCCTGATGGGAGAGGTTATACGAGATCATTACCGGGGTGTGATGGGACGTTGGTGATGTTGTCAGCCTTTCTGCAGCAGTGAGCCGTATAAATAGAGAGCATGAATGGAAGGTTGGTTTCTGTGATAGCCTGGGCTGTATGCAGCTCCTTTTTAAGTTATTTACTGTCCAGGGCAGAGCAGTTGCTACACCAGGCTGTTATGCAGCCGGACAGTAAGCTTTCAGTGGTTCGTCTGGAGAAATTGGTGAGAGTCCTTCTGGTCATGCCAAATTTCCTGACCCTCCTGATGAAGAAAACACATTGTTTTCCTTCTTAACCAATCCATCCTCATAAGAAGTCTCGGACATGGTGTTGGTTATTGTCACTCCTAGGAACTTGACAGTCTCCACCCTCTCAACCTCAGCTCTGTGCATCTAGACAAGGGCGTTTTGCCACCCTCGTCACCGTCCTTTCTTTCTGAAGTCAATGATCAGTTCTTTGGTTTTGCTGACATTGAGAGAGAGGTTGTTCTCACTGAACCAAGTTACTAAGCCCTTCATTTCCTTTCTGTTTTTTGAGTTGTCGTTCTTTGATATTCGCTCTATCACAGTCATGTCACCAGCAAAATTGTAGATGGCGTTCATTTGGAATTTGGTAGCGATGCCGTGGGTGTACAGGGAATAAAGTAACAAGTTAAGAACTCATCCTTGCAGGGGGCGGGAGTGGGGTTTGGGGTGTGTGGCTCCAGTGTTGCGTGTTATCATGGAGAAAGTGCAGTTCCCCATCGTCACTGATTACAGTCTGGGGGTCAGAAAGCTGTGGATCCACTTCCAAAGGGTGGAGCCGAGACCAAACTCTCAGAGTTCTGAGATCAGTCTGGTGGAGATCATGGTCATTAGTGATAATTATTTCCTTATTAATAGATTCTAATGAACTGTCTTAAATCCCAACCATTCGCTCACTACTTTTTAATCCATAGTGAAGATGATCAATCTAAGTTCTTCGCTTTCTAAATCCTCTGTGTTCTCTTTTAATCCCTCTGTAACAGGCACAGAGCTTTGTAAGGTCTGCTCCAATTGCTGTGTTAGAGCCATCAGTGACTGAGTGCGCTCATTCTGTTCCTGGTTTGCAAACTCAATGGGCTGAATGTCCTCGAGGTATTTCTACATTGTCGTACCGAGGCCAGAATGTCCAGCTTCAGGTCTGCTTGTTCCCCTCCTGATAATGCATACGAGGCTTGCTGTGTTATGGAATCTTCACATTGCTGCTTCACAGTTTGAGGGGCTGAAGGGTCTCCTCATGTTCTACCATAACAGGCTCAAAATGCTGAATGGTCTCCTCCTACATCCCTGAAATGGGAGTGAGGGAATGATTGGTTTTCTAAATCATGAGGGACATGGAGAGGATAAATAGGCAGTGTCTGATACCTGGGTGGGGAATCCAGACCTAGAGGGCACAGGTTTTGGCTGAGAAGGGAAAGGTACAAAAGGGACCCAAGAGGCAACTTTTTCACTCAGAGGGTGGTGCGTGTATGGTATGAGCTGCCAGAGGAAGTGCTGGAGGCTGGTACAATTGCAACATTTAAAAGGCACCTGATGGATATATGAATAGGAAGGGTTCAGAGGGATATGGGCCAAATGCTGGCAAATGGGACTCGATTAGATGAGGATATCTGGTTGGCATGGGTGAGTTGTACATCTCTGTGACTCTGACAGACACATGCCTGAATTACCTCCTCCTTCCTCATAAAATGCCACAAACAGTTTTATACCCTTCTCTAATTCCCATGCAATAGGCTCTTTCAGCTGTATGGCCTTCTGTTATTCAAGTATAACAGTCACAAGTCACTCTGTGACCTCTTTCATTTCCTGAGTTACAAACTTGAGGAAGCTGAATGGACTGATCCTGGTGTTGTCCAACTGGATATTGGTGCTTCATGACCTACTCTGGGCCCAGTATTATAGGCATCGAGGGGCTGATTGGCCTCCTCCTGTAACTGTATATCAGTCTCCAGGGGCTGGGGAGCCTCGTCCTGTCCTGATGTAATGGGGTCAAAGGCCGGAATACACCTCTGCTGTTTCTGTGGAATGGGCTGGAGAAGTGGCATGGATTCCCCCATTCTCTGTGTAATGGTCTCTTGCTCACTTCCTCTGGTCTTCGATGTAAAATTCAGATCACTTTTCATTTTTATTGGAACAACAAGACTAGCCTTTCCTTCTATATTCACATCTTCATTGCAGAAATCAGATGAGGGAATCATCTCTGAGCTGCTCCCTTTCTTCAGTGAGGAGACTAAATCTGTGCACACTGTTCGAGATGTGATCTCACAAAGTTCCTGGACAGCAGTGTCATTGTAGAACTTAATTTGGAGATGCCAGTGTTGGACTGGGGTGGACAAAGTTAAAAATCACACAACACCAGGTTATAGTCCAATAGGTTTAATCGGAAGCACACTAGCTTTCGGAGCGACGCTCCTTCATCAGGTGATTGTGGAGGGCTCGATCGTAACACAGAATTTATAGCAAAAATTTACCGTGTGATGTAACTGAAATAACCTGTACCACTGCACCTTAGTCTAAAACAAAATTAATCATTTGTGTCATTCCATAACGCTGTTTCTATTATACAGACCTTTTGTTCCGGCTGCGATCTGCAGTTCGAAATATACAAGGAGCCGTGAGAAAGATTACTGAAGTTTGATCAAACTAATGGAATTTGTTTACATTCAGCCTGGTCCTGAAAGCTGTTTCTGACATTTTGTCTTTTAACTTACTGAATTATAACTCGAGAATTGATCCTTTTTTTCTATTCATGCAATGTTAAATGTTGCCACAGTACCACATTCCCCCCTTTTGTCATATTCTTTGAATGCACAGACCAGGCTATCAGACTGTCAGCTGCAGAGATAGTTTATGGTCGGCTAATGATGACTCCATCGGATGCTCATACTAAACCCCTAGATCTCCATGTTATGGGTAAGCAAATGCATTTCTGCTTAAAG
The DNA here is from genome assembly GCF_020745735.1 of Hemiscyllium ocellatum. Classification (NCBI taxonomy): domain Eukaryota; kingdom Metazoa; phylum Chordata; class Chondrichthyes; order Orectolobiformes; family Hemiscylliidae; genus Hemiscyllium; species Hemiscyllium ocellatum. The sequence continues at coordinate 14,694,343 of NC_083421.1, read as the reverse complement.
GGCAGCACGGTGGCTCAGTGGTTAGCACTGCTGCCTCACAGCACCCCGGTTCGATTCCAGCCTCGGGCAACTGTCTCTGCAGAGTTTACACATTCTCCCCGTGTCTGCGTGGGTTACCTCCGGGTGGTCCGGTTTCCTCCCACAGCCCAAAGATGTGCAGGTTAGGTAGATTGGCCATGCTAAATTGCCCAAAGTGTTAAGTGCATTAGTTAGAGGGAAATGGGTCTGAGTGGGTTACTCTTCAGTGGCTCGGTGTGGACTTGTTGGGCCAAAGGGGCTGTTCCCACACTGTAGGGAATTTAATCTAATCTAAAATAAACTGCAGAATTCCTTGAAACAGTTAACTCTGTCTCTGAAGTTTCTTCACTCACAGGTCCCACAATCGCATTGCCCAGCTGAGGGAAACACGATTGCCTCCCAATACCCACGAGGAAACCCAGGGGATTACGTATTGGGTTCATCTATCTGATTGTAAGAAGGTTATTCCTCAACCGAGCAAATTTGAAAATGTGCCAAGGGCAAAACTTTGAGCCAATTTAATCCCGTGTCTTCGACTAATTGAGATAATTTTTCTTTGAAGGTACTGTTGGCCCATTCCTTCTTTGCCAAGATGGGAACAAGTATGCAAGTAATCAACAAGCACTGGGAACAAAGAATCAGGAATACAAACGTGACCTACCGGTGTTAACCAGAGATGTCGTGTCGAGGAGTGCGAACACCCCATCGACTTCCAAAATCTACACTCAGATTCAGAGGTGTCCCTCTGGAAAGTGTGAATTACAATTAGATCTGGCATGCCCTTTGTCCCCAAAGTAGCTCCTCGATTCAGAGCCTGATTCCTGTTAGTTGGAACAACTAAAATGGCAGATGCAGCCGCCTCCTTAGCAACCAATCAGCACGGTCATTTCCTCGTTGTATTGCAGTGTCCCTCCTTGTGTGTCTGGTGCATTTAATAACAGCCAATTGACAAGGAAGCAGCATAGCATGAGGAGATTTTTAACCCAAAGAGCATTCGGAATGGGATGCTCCGTCAAAGTAAGGAAGCCTTGCTGCTACCAGAGGAAGCCAAGATCATGGGCAACACCAAATGCTGATCTGGAATCAGTGTAAATGTTCACAATTTTATCAGTGGCTAGAATACAACCTCTGGTAAGGGCAAAAAGCTCGGCTTTCTGTGCAGAGACAGGGATCTGAAAGGCAGCAGACTCCTGAACAGCAGTGTCCGTTGCGATAGCAAATCCTGATTTTTGGACACCATCCAGGGAAACAGAGGAAGTATCATCAATTTCAAATAGGATGTCTGCCAAATCCGGGCAAGGAGCAGGAAGGAAATGATTCCTAAACAAACAGCGAAGTGGGGGGTCAGGAAGATCATCAACGGGATGCTCAAGGATTATAGCAGGATTCAAAGTGCAGCAGTCACGAAACGAGAGGTAAGGGTTCTGCAATAGTGAGAGCTCATACGGCTCAGACGAGCTTGGGTGAGATGGTGGGTCTGCTGAGAACTGAGAAGGTGAACAACGGAATGCAAGGTGTACACTTGCACGGCTGGTGAAGGATCAGATTAGAAGCTGCCTGTACGAACAGATGGACAGCAGTTAGGATTTGCGTGTATGGAGGGAGGCCACAGGCAACAGGATCCAATTTAGTGAAATAATAGACCACTGGGTGACAACGGTCACCATGCTGCTGAATTAGGATATGCCCATTTGTGAGATCGTTTGCTTTAACAGTATTCTGAGCACGAGACTATAGATCAGGCTATTTAGGAATTGGTGGGCAAAGGTGAGGACTGCAGATGCTGGAAACCAGAGTCGAGATTAGAGTGGTGCTGGAAAAGCACAGCAGGTCAGGCAGCATCCGATGAGCAGGAAAATCATCATTTTGGGCAAAAGCCCTTCATCAGGATTGGAAGCAGGGAGCCTCCACGGTGGAGAGATAAATCAGGGGGAGCGGTGGTGGAGGAGGCCCAGGACCTGCATGTCCTTGGAAGAGTGGAAGGGGGAGTTCAAATATTGGTACACGGGCCAGTGGGCGCTCCCTCACCACCCGATGTCTGTAGGAAGAACGCCTCATCTTCCGTCTCGGAAAACTTCAACCCCAGGGCAGCAATGTAGACTTCACCAGTTTCCTCATTTCTCCTACTCCCACCTTTTTTAACCAGGATGTCGCCTGGTAGGGTAGGAAGATCGTATGAGGAAAGGCTGAGGCAATTGGGGCTGTTTTCATTGGAGAAAAGAAGGTTTAGGAGTGACTTGATAGAGGTGTACAAGATGATTGGGGTTGAGATAGGGTTGACCATGAGAACCTTTTTCCAATGTATGGAGTTAACTATTATGAGGGGGTGTAGCTTTAAATTAAGGGGTGGTTTTTATAGGACAGATGTTGGGGTAGATTCTTTACTCAGCGAGTCATGAGTTCATGGAATACCCTGCCAGTAGCAGTGGTGGACTCTCCCTCTTTATGGGCATTTAAACGGGCATTGGATAGGCATATGGAGGATAGAGGGCTTGGTTAGGTGGGCTTGGATCGGCGCAACATCGAGGACCAGAGGGCCTGTAATGCACTATATTTTTCTATGTACTATGTTACCCCAGTTTCTAACTTCCAGCTCAGCACCATCCTCATTAACTTTCCTACCTGCCAATCTTCCTTTCCACCTATCCACTCCACCCTCCCCTCCGACCTATCAGCTTCATCCCCACCTCCATTCACATATTGTACTCTTTGCCCAGCACCCACTCACACACTCCCCCCACACCTCCGCTCCCACCTCCCCCCACCCCCTCACCCCAATTTATCACTCTACCCTGGAGGGTCCCTGCCTCCATTCCTGACGAAGGGCTTTTGCCTGAAACATCGATTTTCCTGCTCCTCGGATGCTGCCTGACCTGCTGTGCTTTTCCAGCAACATTCTAATCTGGACTCTATTTAGGAATTGGTGTTGAGCGATCGGAAGTGCTAATTGAAAACCTGGCTAAAAAGGAGCTTTTGTATGTAGTGGTAGTACATTGGATTTTTTATTATGTCTGAATTCAAAGTTTTTTTATAAATACAGTTAAATACCTGAGTCAGGCAAGTCATGATGATACACAGGTGCAAGTTAGATTCAGTGAATTGGGAAAGTATACGAGGCAATATCTGTTATGGATATTAAAAAAAAGGACCCAGCAAAGGAGGACCAAGGAACTGATGAGAAAGCCAAATAGACAACACAAATGCAAGCTAACAAGAAACATAAAGCCTGATGAATAGATTCCATCAATATTTGAAAGGGAAAATGAAAGCAAGGTCCAATGTGGAAGAGTGAATTTGGGGACAGGATACATGATTGGAGAGAAAAGAGAAATTACAGCGAAACTAAAGAGTTACTTTGTATCTGTCTTCATGGAGGAAGATCCCGAAAATTTCCCAGAAACACCATATGACCATGGGACTTGTGGAAATAAAGTTTAAAATTGTTCATGTCAGTGATGAGGTAGTTGTAATGCACACCAGCAATTCGGAAGAAGCAGCATAGACATATTGATTGCAGCAGTGATCACTGTGTTATTTTCCTTTACATTGTACAAAGACAGGAAGCTATTCTGGATAACTGGAATGTTCTGAATATACTACAATGATGTAAGAAGGGAAGAAGAGGGAGAGAGGAGAACTCTAGCGCAGTTAACTTCTCATCCACAGGAGGGAATCTGCTGGAATTTATCATTAACAATTTGATATTGGGTACTGAGAAATTATTAGCAAAATTGGAGAAAATGTGAATATATTTATGAAAGAAAAACTGTAATTGAGAAACTTTTTCAAAAAATTGTTTGAAAATGTTTTTGTAGACACAGCCAAGGGAGAAGCAATGAATGTGGTATAGCTAGATATTCAAGAGGATATTTAAAGACCTCATACAGCGAGTGTCAAATAAAATTACACTGAAGGGTACAGGGGGAACATGTGCAAATGGAATGTTAAAAGTTAGGTTTACCTTCAATTAAAGTTAATCGGAATATAGAAGTAAAGACATCCTGCACCAGTGTTGGTGAGACTGTGTCGGGATTATCGTGCACAATATTGGTGTCCCAACTTAAGAAAGAATAGACTGACTACAGAAGAAGTGCAATGGACATTCTCCGGATTAATCCCTCAGATGGCAGGATTGTCTGATGAAGAAATACAGTTTGTGTACTCCAGAGTTTCAAAGAATCAGAGGTGACTGAAGTGAAGCTGAGAAAATTTATGCTGAGGCGACTGACTAAAGAAGGGGCATATTGAGAGCAGGCAAGTTTAGGGAGACAGGTCAAAGCAGGCAAGGTTAGGGAGAATCCCAAGATATTCTACAAGTACATCAAGCTGAACAGAGTCACCAGGGAGTATTTAGGACCTATTAGAAATCAAGGCGGCATTCTGTATGTTAATCTGGCAAGCAGTGATAGATTGTTCCATGATTATTTCGCATCAAGTTTCCTTGGGATAAGGAGGATATAAGTACAGAATGTGAGGAGTTGAACTGTGAAGCCCTTGAACAGATTGATTTAAGGTGCAAGGGTTTGATGGTTTTGGCTGATATTAAATTGGACAAATCCCCAGGTCTGGGTGAGTTGTTTCTCAGTCTGCAATTAGAGACATGGAGAAACGGTCCTGACTCAAATGTTTAATTAGAATCTGGCCACAGGGGGACGTGCCAGAGCACTGGAGAACAAGGAATTAGATTAGATTACTTTAGATTAGATTACTTTTGATTAGATTACTTACAGTGTGGAAACAGGCCCTTCGGCCCAACAAGTCCACACCGACCCGCCGAAGCGCAACCCACCCATACCCCTACATTTACCCCTTACCTAACACTACGGGCAATTTAGCATGGCCAATTCACCTGACCCGCACATCTTTGGACTGTGGGAGGAAACCGGAGCACCCGGAGGAAACCCACGCAGACACGGGGAGAACGTGCAAACTCCACACAGTCAGTCGCCTGAGTCGGGAATTGAACCCGGGTCTCAGGCGCTGTGAGACAACAGTGCTAACCACTGTGCCACCGTGCCGCCCACTATGCCACCGTGCCGCCCACAATGTAGTTCCACTTTACAGGAAGGGTAATGGAGATAGCACTGGGAACTATCGATCAGTGAGAGTCAGATCAGAGTTAGAAAAACTATTGGAGAAAATAAGGAAGGAGAAAATTAATCTCCATTTCGAGAGGCAAAGTTTGATCAGGGATAGTCAGCATTACCCTATCAGAGGGAAGCCTAGTGTAAGGAATTTAGAAATGGTTTTCGAGGGTAGTTGTTATACGATTTTTCAGCAAGGTCTTTGACAAATCCACACTTGATGAATTGATAAACAAAGTAAAATATCACAGTATCCAGGGTAACTTGACGATTTCCTTCAATATTGTCTTAGTGGCAGGACACAGAGGGTGGTGGTAAAAGGCTGTTTGTGTGACTGGAGACCAGTGTCCCCGATGTACCATAGGGATTAGTGCTGTGTCCCTTATTATTTGTGGTATTCATAAATGATGAATATGTGAATGTCGAATGTATGAAGGGGCCCACATTCCCCACCCTGGGTCAGCTCAGTCCCAGATTCAGTGTGAATACAGCACCAATACGCCACCCATGAGGGACAGCACAGAAACAGATTTGCTGTGAATACAGGCTCCATACCCCACCCAGGGTCAGCTCAGACCCAGATTCACTGTGAATACAGACTTCATACCTCATCCAGGTTGAGCTCAGACCCAGATTCACTGTGAATTCCGTGAATACCCATACCCCAACCAACGTCAGCTCAGGCACAGAGTTACTGTGAATACAGCCCCTCTATCCCAACCACGGTCAGCTCAGAAACAAATTTATTGTGAATACATCGCACGTACCCAACCGATTCATTGTGAATATAGCCCCGTTACCCCACCCAACGTCAGCTCACACTCAGATTCACTGTGAGTAAAGCCTCTATACTCCACCCAAGGTCAGCTCAGTCCCAGATTCACTGTGAATACATCTCTGATATCCCATCCAGGGTCAGCACAGAAACAGATTTACTGTCAATAAAACCCCCATACTCCATCCAGGGTCAACTCAGACCCAGATTCACTGTGAATACAGCTTCCATACCTCATCCAGTATCAGCTCAGACCCAGATTCACTGTGAATACAGCCCCCGTACCTGACTCAGAGTCATCTCAGACCCAGATTTTCTGTGAACAGCCTCCATACCTCATCCAGTATCAGGTCAGACCCAGATTCATTGTGAATACAGACTCCAAACCCTACCCAAGGTCAGCTCAGACCCAGGTTCACTGTGAATATAGCCTCCATACCCTAACCAGGGTCAGCTCATACACAAAGTCACTGTGAATACAGCCCCTCTATCCTACTCACTGTCAGCTCAGAAACCGATTTACTGTGAATACATCGCACATGGACAACCGATGGTTAGTTCAGACAGATTCACTGTGAAACCAACCCCCATTCCCCACCCAGCGTCGGCCCAACCCAGATTCACAGTAAATACAGCCTCTGTACCCCACCCAAATTCAGCTCAGTCCCAGATTCACTGTGAATACAACACCCATGCCCCACCCAGGGTCAACGGAGACCCAGGCTCACTATGAATACAGTCTCCATACCCCACATAGGCTCAGGTCAGACCCAGATACACTGTGAATACAATCTCCAAAAACTCACCCAGGGTCAGCTCAGACCGACATTCACAGTGAATACAATCCCCAAAAACTCACCCAGGGTCAGCTCAGACCGACATTCACAGTGAATACAATCCCCAAAAACTCACCCAGGGTCAGCTCAGACCGACATTCACAGTGAATAAAGCCTCTCTACCCCACCAAAGGTTAGCTCAGAATCAGATTCACTGTGAATACACCCCCAATACCCCAACCAAGGTCAGCTCAGACATAGACCCACTGTAAATACAGCCCCTATATCGTACACGGGGTCAGCTCACAGATTTACTGTGATTCCATCCTCCATACCCGTCCGACGGTTAACACAGACCCAGATTCACTGTGAATACAGCCCCCATACCAAACCCAGGGTCACCTCAATCCCAGATTCATTGTGAATACAGCCCCAATTACCCCCCCAGTGTCAACTGAGTTCCACATTCACTGTGGATACACCCCCCATAGCACACCCAGTCAGATCAGACCCAGATTCATGTGATTACAGCCCCCAAGCTCTACTCAGTGTCTGCTCAGAGCCCAATTCTGGCTATTGAGGGAGTGCAGTGAAAGTTTACGAGGTCAATTCCTGGAATGGCGGGACTACCTTACACTGAAAGACTGAAGTGACTGGGCTTGTATACCATTGAGTTTAGAAGACTGAGAGGGGATCTGATTGAGACGTATAAGATTATGAAAGGATTGGACACTCTGGCAGCAGGAAACATGTTTCCCCTGATGGGTGAGTGCCGAACCAGTGGACACAGCTTAAAAACACGGGGTAGACCATTTAGGACAGAGATGAGGAGAAACTTCTTCACCCAGAGAGTGGTGGCTGTGTGGAATGCTTTGCCCCAGAGGGCAGTGGAGGCCCAGTCTCTGGATTCATTTAAGAAAGAGTTGGATAGAGCTCTCAAAGATAGTGGAACAAGGGTTATGGAGATAAGGCAGGAAGAGGATACTAATTAGGAATGATAAGCCATGATCATATTGAATGGCGGTGCAGGCTCGAAGGGCTGAATGGTCTACTCCTGCACCTATTGTCTATTATCTATTGTCTATTGCAATTTCTTGTGAACACAGCCCCCATAGCACACACAGTGTCAGCTCAGACCCACATTCACTGTTAATACAGATGTCATACCGCACCTAGGGTTAGCTCAGACACGGACTCAGAGTGAAGACAGCTCGTGTTTCCTACCCAGGAACAATTCAGAAACAGATACACTGCGAATATATCCCTCATAACACACCAAGGGTTAGCTCAGACCCAGATTCATTGTGATTACAGCACCCATAGCCCACTCAGGATCACTGTGAATACATCCCCCATACTCAACCGACGATAAGCTCAGACGAAGATTCAATGTGAATATAGCCCCCAGGCCCCACAAAGAGTCAGATCAGCTCCACATTTACTGGGAATACAGCCCCCAATCCCAGGGTTAGCTCAGACCGAGATTCACTGTGAATGCAGTCCCCATACCCACCCAGGGTCAGGTCAGACCCAGATTCACTGTTGAAATGAGCTCATTCCTGAAGAAGGGCTTATGCCCAAAAAGTCAATTCTCCTGCTCCTCGGATGCTGCCTGGCCTGCTGTGTTTTTCCAGCATCACATTTTTCAACTCTGGTCTCCATTATCTGCAGTCCTCACTTTCTCCAGATTCACTGTGAATACATCAGCCATGGCACACCCATGGTCAGCTCAGATACAGTTCAGTGAGAACAAATCCCCCATAACACACCCAGGGTTCGCTCAGATCCAGATTCATGTGAATGCAGCCCCCATACCTCAACCAGAGTCAGCTAAGACACAGACTTACTGTGAATACATCACACATACCCCACCGATGGTTAGCTGAGACACAGAGTCACTTTGAAACCAACCCCCATACCCACTCAGGGTCTGCTCAGACCTAGATTCCCTGCAGATACAGCTCCCATTCCCCACCCAGGGTTAGCTCAGACCCAGATTCAATGTTAACACAGTCCCCTAATCCAACCAGGGTTAGCTCAGGTCTAGATTCAGTGAATACATCCACCATATCTCACCCAGGGATAGCTCAGACCCAGATTCAATGTGAATACAGCCCCAATAGTCCACTCAGGATCAGCTCAGACCCAGATTCAATGTGAATACATCCCCCATACCTAACCCAGGGAGAGCTCAGACTCATATTCACCGATACAGCCCATATTTTCCATTTGGGGTCAGCTCAGGAGCAGATTTAATGTGAATACATCCCCAAATACCCCACCGACCATTGCTTCAGATGAAGAATCATTGTCAATACAACCCCCAGCCGCACAAAGGGTCAGATCAGACACAGGTTCACTGTGAATACAGCCCCCAACCGCACAAAGGGTCAGATCAGACCCAGGTTCACTGTGAATACAGCCCCCATACCCCAGCCAGGGTTAGCTCAGACATAGATTCAGTGTGAATACAATCTCCATAACCACCCAGGATCAGCTCAGACCCAGATTCAGTGTGAATACAGCCCACATACCTCACACAGGGTCTGCTCAGACCCAGATTCACTGCGAATGCATCCCCCAAAACATCACCCAGGGTCTGCTCAGACACAGATTCACTGTGAATACACGCCCATGCCACACTCAGTGTTGGCTCAGTCCCAGATTCACGATGGATCCACCTCCCATCTCCCACACAGTGTCAGCTCAGAACCAGATTCACTCTGAATGCAGCCCCGTACCTCAACAGAGTCTGCTCCGACCCAGACTCACTGTGAGCACAGTCCCCATATCTCACCCAGGGTGAGCTCAGACGCAAATACACTACGAACACAATCCTCATACCTCACCAAGTTTCATGCTGCAGATCCAGATGAACTATGAATACAGCCCCCATACCACAGCCAGGTTCAGCTCAGACCCGGGTTCACTGTGAATACATCACCCAAAACAGCACTCAGGGTCAGCTCAGACCTCGATTCACTGAAAATATAACCCTCATACCCAAACCAGGTTCTGTTCAGACCCAGATTCACAGCGAATACAGCTCCCAGACCCCACCCAGGTTCAGCTCAGAACCAGATTCATTGTTGATGCAGCCCCAAACCCCAGCCAGGGTCAGCTCCTGATGAAGGGCTCTGGCCCGAAACGTCGAATTTCCTGTTCCTTGGATGCTGCCTAACCTGCTGTGCTTTAACCAGCAACACATTTTCAGCTCAGCTCAGATCCAGGTTCACTGTGAATACAGTTTCCACACCCCGCCCCGGTTAAGTCAAACCTGATTTTCTGTGAATACAGCCCCAATACCCAACCCAGGGTCAGATCAGACCCTGACTCAATGTGAGTACGTCCCCCTCGCACAACCCAGGGTCAGCAGGGTCAGCTTAGAACTTGATTCACTGTGAATACAGCCCCCCCCCGCCCAGGGTCAGCTCCAGCTCAGATTCACTGCAAATATAGCCTACACTGAAGGTTAGCTCAGACCCAGATTCATGAGATTACAACTGAAAGTGTGTTGCTGAAAAAGTACAGCAGGTCAGGCAGCATCCAAGGAGCAGGAGAATCGACGTTTTGGGCATGAGCCCTTTTTTCAGGAATGAGGAAAGTGTGCCAAGCAGGCTCAAATAAAAGGTAGGGAGGAGGGACTTGGGGGAGGGGTGTTGGAAATGCCATAGGTGGAAGGAGGCTAAGGTGAGGGTGATAGGCCAGAGTGGGGGTGGGGGCAGAGAGATCAGGAAGAAGATTGCAGGTGAGGAAGCTGGTGCTGAGCTCGAGGGTTGGAATTGAGACAAGGTGGGGGGGAGGGGAAATGAAGAAACTGGAGAAATCTGAGTTCATCCCTTGTGGTTGGAGGGTTCATGCCCGAAATGTTGAATCTCCTGCTCCTTGGATGCTGCCTGACCTGCTACGCTTTTCCAGCAACACATTTTCAGCTCAATGTGAATACATCCCCCTTACACCACCCAGGGTCAGCTTCGAACCGGATTCAGTGTGAATACAGCCTCCAATCCTCTCTCAGGGTCAGCTCAGACCCAGATTCACTGCAAATATCACCCCCATACCCCACTGAGGGTTAGCTCAGACCCAGATTCATGTGATTATAGCCCCCATACTCAATGTAGGATCAGCTCAGCCCCAGATTTATTATAAATACAGCCCCCATACCCCTCTGGGTTAGGTCAGACCCTGATTCACTTTGAATAGAGTCCCCATACACAATCAGGGTTAGCTCAGTCCCAGATTCCATATGAATACAGTCCCCACACCCACCCAGGGTCAGCTGAGACCCAGATTCAGTGAGAATACAGCCCACATACCCCCGGATTTAGGTCAGACTCAGATTCACTGTGAATAAAGCTTCCATACATCATCCAGGGTTAGCTCAGACCCAAGTTCACTGTGAATAGATCCCCCATACCCCACCCAGGGTTAGGATGGACCCAGACTCACTGTTAATCCAGGCACCATACCCCAATAAGGTCAGCTCAGACCCAGACTCACTGTGAATACAGCATGTATATCCCACCCAGGGTCAAAACAGAAACAGATTTACTGTGAAAACAGCCCCAATACACCAAGCAGGGTCAGCTCAGACCAAAATTCAGCCCCCATTACCACGCCCAGGATTAGATCAGACCCAGATTCAATGTGCATACAGTTCCCATACCCACCCGGGATCAGCTGGGACCCAGATTCAATGTGAATACAGCCCATACCCCATGCAGGGTCAGCTCAGACCCAGATTCACTGTGAATACAGCCTCCACACCCCACCCAGGTTTATGTCAGACCAGATTCACCGTGAATACAGCCCCAATACCACCACCACGGTCAGCTCAGACCCAGATTCACTGTGAATATAGCTCCATACACAGCCCAAGGACAGCACAGACACACATTTGCTGTGAATACAGCCCCTATTCCACAACCACAATCAGCTCAGACACAGACTCACTGTGAATACAGCCCCTATGTTGCTCCCAGGGCCAGCTCAGAAATAGATTTATTGTGATTACAACTCCCGTACCCCACCGACGGTTAGCGCAGACCAATATTCATGTGATTACAGCCTCCATACTCGATGTAAGGCCTGCTCAGACCTCGATTCACTGTCAATGCAGCCCCCATACTTCACCCAGCATTAGCTCAGATCCAGATTCACTGTGAATACAGCCCCAATACCACCACCACAGTCAGCTCACACCCAGATTCACTGTGAAAACAGACCCCATACCTGACCCAAGGTTAGCTCAGACCAAGGTTCAGTGTCAACTCAGACCAACACTCACTGTTAATATAGCCCCCTTACCACAACAAGGGCCAGCTCAGACCCAGATTCACTGTGAACACAGCCCACATTCCCCACCCAGGGTCAGCTCGAATACAGATTCACTGTGAATACAGCTCCCATAGCCCACCAAGGTCAAGTCAGACACAGATTCACTTTAAGTACAACCCCCCATAACCCACTCAGGTTAGATATGTGTGAATACAGTCCCCATACTATGCAGGGTCAGCTCGGACACAGATTCACTGTGAATACAGCCCCATATCCAAACGAGGGTCAGCTCAAAACCCAGTTTCACTGTGAATACAGAACCCATACTGCACCCAGGGTTAGCTCAGACTCAGATTCACTGTGAATACAGCCCCAATACCACCACCACGGTCAGCTCAGACCCAGATTCACTGTGAATATAGTTCCGTACACAGCCCAAGGACAGTGCAGACACAGATTTGCTGTGAATACAGTCCCTATACCACAACCACAATAAGCTCAGACACAGACTCACTATGAATACAGCACCATATCCAAATGAGGGTCAGCTCAAAACCCAGTTTCACTGTGAATACAGAACCCATACTGCACTCAGGGTCAGCTCAGACCCAGATTCACTGTGAATACTGCCCGCATATCCCACCAGGCTCAGCTCAGACACAAATTCACTGTGAATACAGCACCATTCCCCTCCCAGGGATGGCTCATAACCAGTTTCACTGTGAATGCATCACCCGTTCCCTACCCAGATTCACTGTGAATACAGCCCCAATATATCTCCCAGCGTTAGCTCAGACAGGGACTTACTGTGAATATATCTCCCATATCCCAACCAGGGTCACCTTCGACCCTGATTCACCCTGTAAATACAGACCCCACAGTCCACCCAGGGTTAGTTCAGATCCAGATTCACTGTGAATACAGCCCCCAATAACCACACAGGGTCAGTTCAGACCAAGATTCACTGTGGATACAAACTCCCTTACCCCACCAAGGGTCAGCTCAGACCCAGATTCACTATTAATGCAGCCCTCATACACAGCCAGGGTCAGCTCAGATCCAGATTCACTGTGAATACATCGCCCATAACCACACTCCGCGTCAGTTCAGAGCCAGAATCACTGTTAACACAGATGCCATACCCTAACCAGGGTTAACTCAGACACAGACTCAGAGTGAATACAGCCCGTGTTTCCCATCCGTGTTAACCAGCTCAGACCCAGATTCACTGTGAATATAGCCCTCATACTGCACCCAGGATCAGCTCAGAGCCAGATTCACATTGGAAACAGCCCCATAGTCCACACAGGGTCAGCACAGATCCAGATTCACAATGATTACAGCCCCCATACTTCACCAAGATTCAGCCTAGACTCAGATTCACCGACAATACAGCTCCCATACCACACCCAGGGTCAGCTCAGGCTCAGATTCACAGTGAATACTGTCCCATTCCCCATCCAGGGTTATCTCAGTCCCAGATTCACTGTGAATACACCCCCTTTATCCTACCCAGTGTCAGATCAGAACCAGATTCACTGTGAATACAGCCCCATGCCTCAACCAGAATCAGCTCCTACCCAGACTCACGATCCATATCCCAGCCAGCGTCAGATCAGACCCATACACCCTACGAATACAACCCTCATACCCTACCAAGTTTCATGCTGCAGATCCAGATTAACTGAATACAGCCCCATGCCCAACCCTGCGTCAGATCAGAACCAGATTCACTGTGAATACAGCACTATTGCACACCCAGGGACAGCTCAGACCCAGATTCACTGTGAGTACATCCCTCGTTCCCCACACAGGTTAGGTCAGACACAGTTTCACTGAAAATACAGACCCATACCCCAACCAGGGACAGCTCAAAGCCACATTCACAATGAATACAGCCCCAATCCTCATGCAGGTTAGTCCAGACCTAGATTCAATGTGAATACAGCTCCCATACACAGCCCAGGGAGAGCACAGACACAGATTCACTGTGAATACAGCTCACACACCTCATCCAGGGTCAGCTCAGACACAGGTTCACTGTGAATACATCCCCACACCATACCCAAGGAGAACTCATACCCCACCTTACCCCCATACCCTACCAGATTCACTGTGATTACAACAACCATACCACACCCAGGGACAGCTCAGACTCAAATTCACTGTGAATACATCCCCAGTTCCTCACCCAGGATTAGCTCAGACGAAGTTTCACTGAAAATACAGACCCATACCCTAACCAGGGTAAGCTCAAAGCCAGATTCACTGTGAATATAAACCCCATTCTCCATCCAGGGTCAGATCAGACCCAGATTCACCGTGAATGCAGCTCCAGTAGACCTGCCAGCTTAGGTCAGACACAGTTTCACTGAAAATACAGACCCATACCCCAGCTGGGGACAGCTCAAAGCCACATTTACAGTGAATACAGCCCCAATTCCTCACGCAGGGTTAGTCCAGACCCAGATTCAGTGATTACAGCTCCCCTCCCCCACCAAGGCTCAGCTCGGACTCAGAATCACTCACAATCCATCCCCATACCTGACCCAGTGTTAGCTCAGACCAAGGTTCACTGTGAATACAGCACCCATACGCCACCCAGGGTCAGCTCAGAGCCAGATTCACTGTGAATATAATTCCCGTGCCCACCCAGGGTAAGCCCAGACCCAGATTCACTGTGAATACAGCCCCCATACCCCAACAAGGGTCAGCTCAGACCCAGTTCAATGTAAACAAATCTCCCATACCACACCCACGGTTAGCTCAGGCCCAGATTCGGGTGAATACAGCCTCCATACTCTACGCAGGGTCTGCACAGACCCCGATTCACTGAATACAGCCCCCATAGCCCACTCAGAGTCACCTCAGACCCAGATTCATTGTGAAGACATCCCCCATTCCTGACCTAGGGATAGCTCAGACTCAGATTCACTGTGAATACAGCCTCCATACCTCACCCAGGGTCTGCTCAGACTCCCATTCCCTGTGAATACAGCCCCCATTCCCATCCAGGTTCAACTCAGCCACAGATTCACTGTGAATACATCCCCCTACCCCATTCAGGGTCAGCTCTGACCCAGATTCCTTATTACTACATCCCCCTTACATCACCCAGGGTTAGCTCAGACCCAAATTCACTGTGAATACAGCACCCATACACAGCCCAGGATTAGAACAGACTCAGATTCACTATGAATACACCCTCCCGGGACCCACCCAGTGTCAGCTGAAATCCAGATTCACTGTGAATACAGCCCCCATAGCACACTGAGTGACAGCTCAGACCCATATTCACTGTTACTGCAGATGCCATACCGCACCCAGGGTTAGCTCAGACACAGACTCAGAGTGAACACAGCCCGTGTTTCCCACCCAGGACCAATTCAGAAACAGATGTACAGAGAATACATCCCTCATACCCCACCAAGGGTCAGCTCAGACCCAGACTCACTGTCAGTGCAGCACCCACACACAACCCAGGGATAGCTCAGTCCCAGATTCACTCTAAATACAGTCCCCATACCTCATCCAGGATCAGCGGAGACGCAGATTCTTTGTAATTACATCCCCCATTCCCTAACCAGGATTTGATCAGACCCAGATTCACTGTGAATACAGCCCCAATACACCTCCCAGCATTAGCTAAAACAGGGATTCACGGCGAATTCATTCCTCATAAACGGCCCAGGGTCAGCTCAGATCCAGATTCAATGTGAATACAGACCCGTACTCCACCCAGGGATGGCCCAGACCAAAATTGACTGTGAATACAGCTCCTATACCCCACCCAAGGTTAATTCAGACACAGATTCACTGTGAATACAACTCCGATATCCCACCCAAGGTCAATTCAGACACAGATTCACTGTAAGTACAACTCCCATAACCCACTCAGGGTCAGCTCAAACCCAGATTCACTGTGAATACAGCCCACATTTCCCACCCACAGTCAACTCAGACCCAGATTCATTGAGCATACAGCTCCCATACCCCACCCAACATCAATTCAGACACAGATTCACTGTGAATGCAGCTCCCTTTCAGCCCCCAAGGTTAATTCAGACACAGATTCACTCTAACTTGAATCCCCATAACCAACTCAGGGTCAGCGTAAACCTAGAGTCAATGTGAATACAGTCACCACACTCCACCCAGGGTCAGCTCAGTACCAGATTCACTGTGAATACAGCCCCATACCCGAATGAGGGTTAGCTCAGACTCAGATTCACTGTAAATACTGCCCCCATAACCCACCAGGATCAGCTCAGAACCAAATTCACTGTGAATACATCCCCCAATCTCCACCAAGGGTTAGTCCAGACGCAGATTCACTGTGAATGCAGCTCCCATACACCGCCAAGTGATAGCACAGACACAGACTCACTGAGAATACAGCCCACATAGCCCATCTTGGGTCTGCTCATACCCCCATTCCCTGTGAATACAGCCCCTATATCCAACCCAGAGTCAGCTCAGACCCAGATTCAGTGTGAATACATTCCTCATATTGCACCCAGTGTGAGCTCAGACCCAGATGCACTGTGAGTACATCCCCCATAGCACACCCAGAGTCAGCTCAGAGCCAGATTCACTCTGAATACAGCCCCATACCTCAACAAGAGTCAGCCCCGACCCAGAGTCACCGTGAGCACACTCCCCATATCCCACCCAGGGTGAGCTCAGGCCCAGATACACTAAGAATACAACCCTCATGCCCCAGCAAGTGTTATGTTGCAGATCCAGAATAACTGTGATCACAACACACACAGCTGACCCAGGGTCAGCTCAGACCCACTCTGAATACAGCCCCTACACCCCACCCAGGATTAGCTCTGACCCAGATTCACTGTGAATACAGCCCCAATACCCCACCTAGCATCAGCTCAAAACCAGTTTCACTGTGAATACAGCACCATTGCACACCCAGGGACCGCACAGACACAGATTCACTGTGAATACATCCTCCAGGCCCCACACAGGGTTAGCTCAGACACAGTTTCACTGAAAATACAGACATATACCCCAACCAGGGTGAGCTCAAAGCCAGATTCACTTTGAATACAGACTCCATTCCCCACCCATGGTCAGCTCAGACCCAGATTCAGTGTGAATACAGCCCCCATACTCCACCCAGTGTTAGTCCAGACCCAGATTCCCTGTGAATACTTGCACCACACTCCAACCAGGGTCAGCTCACACCCAGATTCACTGTGAATACAGCCCCGACACTGCACCAAGGGTCAGCTAAGACCCAGATTCTTTGTAAATACATCACCCATTCGCCAACCAGGGTCTGTTCAGACCCAGATTCACTGTGAATACAGCCCCAACACACCTCCCAGCGTCAGCTCAGATAGGGATTCACTATAAATACAACACCCACTGTAAATACAGCAACCAGGTTCACCTTCGACCCTGATTCCCTGTGAATACAGACCCCACACTCGACCCAGGTTTAGTTCAGACTCAGATTCACTGTAAATACAGTTCCCATAAACCACCCAGGGTCAGCTCAGATCCAGATTCAATGTGAATACAGCCGCCATACACCACCCCAGGTAAGCTCAGACCAAAATTCACTGTGAAGACAGCTCCCACAGTCCAGGGAAAGCACAGACACAGATTCACTGTGAATACAGCCCACATACCTCACCCAGCGTCAGCTCAGACACAGGTTCACTGTGAATACATCCCCCATATCCTACCCAAGGATATCTCAGAGCCAGATTCATTGAGAATACAGACCCATACCAACTCCAGGGTCAGCTCAGATCCAGATTCACTGTGAATACAGCCCGCATCCCCCACCACGGGTTCTCTCAGACCCAGATTCACTGTGAAGGCAGTCCCCATAGAACACCCAGGGTCAGCTCCGAGCCAGATTCACATTGTGCACAGCCACATAGTGCACCTAGGGTCAGCTCAGATCCAGATTCACTGCGAATATCGCCCCATACTGCACCCACTGTCAACTAAGACACAGATTCGCTGTGAATTCACCCCTCCCTTTCCCCACTCAGCGTTACCTCAGACCCAGATTCACTGTAAATACATCCCCTATGTCCCAACCAGTGTCAGCTCAGGACCAGATTCACTCTGAATACAGCCCCATACCTCAACCAGAGTCAGCTCCGACCCAGACTCACTGTGAGAACAGTCCCCATATCCCACCCAGCATGTCAGACACAGACACACTTCGAATACAACCCTCATACTCCACCAAGTTTCATGCTGCACATTCAGATTAACTGTGAATACAGCCACCATGGCCCACCCAGCGTCAGAGCAGTACCAGACACATTGTAAATACAGCACTATTGCCCACCCAGTGACAGCTCAGACCCACATTCACTGTGAATGCACCCCCGTTCCCCACACAGGGGAAGGTCAGACACAATTTCACTGAAAATACTGACCCATACCCCAACCAGGGACAGCTCAAAGCCACATTCACTGTGAATACAGCCCCCATTCCCCACCCAGGGTTGGTCCAGACCCAGATTCACTGTGAATACAGCTCTCACACGCTGCCCAGGGAGAACACAGACACAGATTCACTGCAAATACAACAACCATACAGCACCTGGACACCCCGTGCTGGCCTCTTACCCGCCCTCGATCTCTTCATAGCCAACTGCCGCCGCGACATTAACTGCCTCAACCTGTCCACTCCTTTAACCCACACCAACCTCTCACCCTCGGAATGTGCAGCCCTCCACTCCCTCCGCTCCAATCCCAACCTCACCATCAAACTGGCAGACAAGGGAGGCACGGTGGTAGTTTGGCGCACCAATCTTTACACCACTGAGGCTAAACGCCAGCTCGCGGACACCTCCTCCTACTGCCCCCTTGACTGTGACCCCACCTCCCACCACCAAACCATCATCTCCCAGACCATCCATAACCTCATCATCTCACAGCACCTACCATCCACCGCCTCCAACCTCATAGTCCCACAAGCCTGCAACACCCTTTTCTACCTCCTGCCCAAAATCCACAAACCTGACTGTCCTGGCTAACCCATTATCTCATCCTGCTCCTGCTCCACCGAACTCATCTCTGCATACTTTGATATGGTCCTGTCCCCCTTAGTCCAAAAACTCCCCACCTACGTTCGGGACACCATCCACGCCCTCCACCCCCTCCATGATTTTCGCTTCCCCGGCCCTCAACGCCTTATCTTCACCATGGACATCCAATCCCAACAGACCTCCATCCCCCATCATGAAGGCCTCAAAGCCCTCCGATTCTTCCTTTCATGCCGACCCAACCAGTACCCTTCCACTGACACCTTCCTTCGACTGACTGAACTGGTCCTCACTCTGAACAACTTCTCTTTCCAATCCTCCCACTTCCTCCAAACCAAAGGAGTAGCCATGGGCACCCGCATGGGCCCCAGCTATGCCTGCCTTTTCATCGGATATATGGAACAGTCCATCTTCCGCAGCTACACTGGCACCACCCCCCACCTTTTCCTCTGCTACCATCAATGACACTTTACTAACACCTTCACCCCCGACCTCAAATTTACCTGGACCATCTCAGACTCCTCTCTCCCCTTCCTAGACCTTTCCATTTCTATCTCGGGTGACCGACTCAACACGGACATTTACTATAAACTGACCGAGTCCCACAGCTACCTAGATAACACCTCCTCCCACCCTGCCCCCTGTAAAAATCCCATCCCATATTCCCAATTCCTTCGCCTCCGCTGCATCTACTCCCAGGAGGACCAATTCCAATACCGTACAGCCCAGATGGCCTCCTTCTTCAAAGACTGCAATTACCCCCCAGACATGGTTGACGATGCTCTCCACCGCATCTCCTCCACTTCCCGCTCCTCCGCCCTTGAACCCCGCCCCTCCAATCGCCATCAGGACAGAACCTCACTGGTCGTTACCTACCACCCCACCAACCTCCCGATACATCGTATCATCCTTCGTCATTTCCGCCACCTCCAAACAGACCCCACCACCCGGGATATATTTCCCTCCCCTCTCCTATCAGCGTTCCGGAAAGAACACTCCCTCCGTGACTCCCATGTCAGATCCACACGCCCCACCAACCCAACCTCCACTCCCGGCACCTTCCCCTGCAACCACAAGAAATGCAAAACTTGCGCCCACACCTCCCCCCTCACTTCCAAGGGATCCTTCCATATCCGTCACAAATTCACCTGCATCTCCACACACATCATTTACTGTATACGCTGCACTTGATGTGGCCTCTACATTGGGGAGACAGGCCGCCTATTTGCGGAACGTTTCAGAGAACACCTGCACCAACCAACCCAACCGCCCTGTGGCTGAACGCTTCAACTCCCCCTCCCACTCCGCCAAGGACATGCAGGTCATTGGCCTCCTCCATCGCCAGACCATGTCATCACGACGCTTGGAGGAAGAATACCTCATCTTCCGCCTAGGAACCCTCCAACCGCAAGGGATGAATGCAGATTTCTCCAGCTTCCTCATTTCCCCTCCCCCAACCTTATCTCAGTCCCAACCCTCGGACTCAGCACCGCCTTCTTGACCTGCAATCTTCTTCCTGACCTCTCCGCCCCCACCCCCTCTCCGGCCTATCACCCTCACCTTAACCTCCTTCCACCTCTCTCATTCCCAATGCCCTTCCCCGAAGTCCCTCCTCTCTATCTTTTATCTGAGCCTGCTTAGCACACCTTCCTCATTCCTGAAGAAGACCTTATGCCCCAAATGTTGATTCTTCTGCTCCTTGGATGCTGCCTGACCTGTTGAGCCTTTCCAGCAACACATTTTTCAGCTCTGATCTCCAGCATCTGCAGTCTTCAGTTTCTACCACACAGAGATAGCTCAGACACAAATTCACTGTGAATACAGCACCATTCCCCTCCCAGGGAAAGCTCAGTCCCAGATTCACTGTGGATACATCCCTCGTTCTCCACCCAGGGTTAGCTCAGACACAAGGTTCACTGAAAATACAGACCCATACCCCAACCAAGGTCAGCTCAAAGCCAGATTCACTGTGAATGCAACTCCCATATCCCATCTAGCGTCAACTCAGGCCCAGATTCACTGTGAATACAGCCCCCATGCTCCACCCAGGGTTAGTCCAGATGCAGATTCACTGTGAATGCAGCTCCCATACACAGCCCAGGGATAGAACAGACACAGATTCACTGTGAATACAGCCCCCATACTCCACCAAGGATCAGCTCCAACCCAAATTCACTGTGAATACACTTCCCATGCACCACCCAGGGTCAGCTCAGACCCAGACTCACCGTGAATACATGCACCATACCCCAACCACGGTCAGCTCAGACCCAGACTCAATGTTAATGCAGCACCCATACCATACCCAGGGTCAGCTCAGACCCAGATTCACAGTGAATACTGTGAATTCTGCCTCTTTTACACCCACCACCAGGGTCAGCTCAGGTACAGATTTACTCTGAATACTTCACACATACCCCACCGATGGATACCTCAGAACCAGATTCACTGTGAATACATTCCCCTTACACTACCCAGGAACAGCTCTGACCCAGATTCACTGTGAATAGAGCTCCAATACCCCAACCAGGGTCAGCTCAGATACAGACTCACTGTGAATACAGCCCCTATATCATACACAGGGTCAACTCACAAACAGATTGACTGTGATTACAGTTATGGGCAGCACGGTGGCACAGTGGTTAGCATTGCTGCCTTACAATGCCAGAGACCTGGGTTCAATTCCCACCTCAGGTGACTGGCTGTGTGGAGTTTGCACATTCTGCATGGGTGTGCTCTGGTTTCCTTCCACAGTCCAAAAATGTGCAGGTTAGGCGAATTGGCCATGCTAAATTGCCTGTAGTGTGAGGTGAAGGGGTAAATGTAGGAGAATGAGTCTGGGTGGGTTACGCTTCGGCGGTCAGTGTGAACTTGTTGGGCTGAAAGGCCTGTATCCACACTGTAAGTAATCTAAGATGTTATACCCCATAGCACACTCAGGGTCAGCTCAGACCAAGTTTCACAGTGAATACTACATTCCTATCCCACCCAGGGCCAGCTCAGTCCCAGATTCACTGTAAGCACAGCACCCAAACCACAGCCAGGATCACCTCAGAACCAGACTCACTGTGAACACAGCTCTGATATCCCACCCAGGGTCAGCAAAGAAACAGATTTACTGAGAATACAGACCCTACACACCACCCAGGGTCAGCTCAGACCCAGATTCATTGTGAATACACCCCACAAAACCTCATCCAGGGACAGGCTCAGACCCAGCTTGATTGCAAATACATCAGGAGAAAGTGACGTCTGCAGATGCTGGAGATCAGAGCTGAAAATGTGTGTCATGGTCAAGGGGGCAGTAGGAGGAGGTGTCCACGAGCTGGCATTTAGCCTCAGCGGTGTAAAGGTCGGTGCGCCAAACTACCACCGCACCTCACTTGTCTGCCGGTTCGATGTGAGGTTGGGGTTGGAGCGGAGGGAGTGGAGGGCTGCACGTTCTGAGGCTGAGAGGTTGGAGTGGGTGAGAGGGGTGGACAGGTTGAGGCGGTTAATGTCGTGGCGGCAGTTGGCTATGAAGAGATCGAGGGTGGGTAGGAGGCCAGCAAGGGGTGTCCAGGTGGATGGGGTGTGTTGGAGGCAGGTGAAGGGGTCGTCAGAGGGTGGGTGAGAATCTTGGTTGAAGAAGTAGGCAAATACATCACCCATTCCCCACCTAGGGACAGTTCAGATTCAGATTCACTGTGAATACAGCTTCCATACATCTCCCAGGGTCAGCTCAGATCCAGATTTTCTGTTGATGCATCACCCATACCACACGCAGGGTCTCCTCCTGTGAGTGCAGCGCCCATACCCCATTCAGGATCAGCTCAGACTCAGATTCACTGTGAAACCATCCCCCTACCCTGAGCAGGGTCAGCTCAGGACCAGATTCATTACGACTACATCCCACTTACATCACAGAGGATGAGTTACGACGCAAATTCATAGTGAATACAGCAACCATATGCCATCCAGGGTCAGCTCAGACAAAGATTCACTGTGATTCCAGCTCCGATATCCCTCCCAGGATCAGCTTAGAACAAGACTCACTGTGATTACAGATTCGATATCCCATCCAGGGTCAGCTCAGAACAAGACTCACTGTGATTAAGCTCCGATATCCCACCCAGCATCAGCACAGACCAAGACTCACTGTGATTACAGATTCGATATATCACCCATGGTCAGCTCAGACCAGGACTCACTGTGATTACAACTCCGATATCCCACCCAGGGTCAGCTCAGAACAAGACTCAATGTGATTACAGTTCCGATATCGCACCCAGGGTCAGGTCACACCAACACTCACAGTGATTACAGCTCTGATATCCCACCCAATATCAGCTCAGACCAAGACTCACAGTGATTACAGCTCTGATATCCCACCCAGGGTCAGCTCAGACCAAGACTCACTGAGATTACAGCTCTGATATCCCACGTAGGGTCAGCACAGAACAAGACTCACTGTGATTACAGCTCCGATATCCCACTCAGGGTCTGCTCAGACCAAGTCTCACTGTGATTACAGCCCAGATATTCCACCCACAGTCAGCTCTAACCAAGACTCACTGTGATAAAGGGGCAGTACAGAGACATCTGGGTGTTCTTGTCCACCAGTCAATGAAGGTAAGCACGCAGGTACATTAGGCTAATAATATGTTGAAAATGTGTTGCTGGAAAAGCGCAGCAGGTCAGGCAGCATCCAAGGAACAGGAAATTCGATGTTTCAGGCATAAGCCCTTCATCAGGAATCTGATATAACATGCTGGCCTTCATAACAAGAGGAATTGAATATAGAAGCAAAGAGGTGCTTCTGCGGCTGTACAGGGCCCTGGTGAGACCACACCTGGAGTACTGTGTGCAGTTCTGGTCTCCAAATTTGAGAAAAGACATTCAGGCTACTGAGGGAGTGCAGCGTAGGTTCACGAGGTCAATTCCTGAAATGGCAGGATTACCTTACCATGAAAGATTGAAGCGACTGGGCTTGTATACACTTGAGTTTAGAAGACTGAGAGGGGATCTGATTGAGACATATAAGATTATGAAAGGATTGGACACTCTGGCAGCAGGAAACATGTTTCTGCTGATGGGTGAATGCCGAACCAGAGGACACAGCTTAAAAATACGGACAGAGATGAGGAGAAACGTCTTCACCCAGAGAGTGCTGGTTGTGTGGAATGCTCTGCCCCAGAGGGCAGTGAAGGCCCAGTCTCTGGATTCATTTCAGATAGAGTTGGATAGAGCTCTCAAAGATAGTGGAATCATGAGTTATGGAGATAAGGCAGGAAGAGGATATTAATTAGGAATGATCAGCAATGATCATATTGAATGGCGGTGCAGGCTCGAAGGGCTGAATGGACTATTCCTGCATCTGTTGTCTATTGTCCATTGTCTATTGTCTATTGATTACAGATCCGATATCCCACAGACAGGGGTCAGCTCAGACCAAGACTGGCTATGATTACAACTCCGATATCCCACCCAGCGTCAGCTCAGAACAAGACTCACTGCGATTACAGCTCTGATATCCCATCCAACGTCAGCACAGACCAAGAGTCACTGTGATTACAGCTCCGATATCCCAGCCAGTGACAGGTCTGACCAAGATACACTGAGATTATAGCTCTAATACCCACAGCCAGGGTCCGTCCAGATCAAGACTCACTTTGATTACAGCTCTGATATCCCACCCAGGGTCAGCACAGACCAAGTCGCACTGAGATTACAGCTCCGATATCCAACCCAGGGTCAGCTCAGACAAAGATTCACTGTGATTCCAGCTCCGATATCCCTCCCAGGATCAGCTTAGAACAAGACTCACTGTGATTACAGATTCGATATCCCATCCAGGGTCAGCTCAGAACAAGTCTCACTGTGATAACAGCTCCGATATCCCATCCAGGGTCAGCTCTGACCAAGACCCACTGTGATTAAGCTCCGATACCCACCCAGCATCAGCACAGACCAAGACTCACTGTGATTACAGATTCGATATATCACCCATGGTCAGCTCAGACCAGGACTCACTGTGATTACAGCTCCGATATCCCACCCAGGGTCAGCTCAGAACAAGACTCAATGTGATTACAGTTCCGATATCGCACCCAGGGTCAGGTCACACCAACACTCACAGTGATTACAGCTCTGATATCCCACCCAATATCAGCTCAGACCAAGACTCACAGTGATTACAGCTCTGATATCCCACCCAGGGTCAGCTCAGACCAAGACTCACTGAGATTACAGCTCTGATATCCCACGTAGGGTCAGCACAGAACAAGACTCACTGTGATTACAGCTCCGATATCCCTCTCAGGGTCTGCTCAGACCAAGTCTCACTGTGATTACAGCCCAGATATCCCACCCACAGTCAGCTCTAACCAAGACTCACGGTGATAAAGGGGCAGTACAGAGACATCTGGGTGTTCTTTTCCACCAGTCAATGAAGGTAAGCACGCAGGTACATTAGGCTAATAATATGTGTTGAAAATGTGTTGCTGGAAAAGCGCAGCAGGTCAGGCAGCATCCAAGGAACAGGAAATTCGACGTTTCAGGCATAAGCCCTTCATCAGGAATCTGATATAACATGCTGGCCTTCATAACAAGAGGAATTGAATATAGAAGCAAAGAGGTGCTTCTGCGGCTGTACAGGGCCCTGGTGAGACCACACCTGGAGTACTGTGTGCAGTTCTGGTCTCCAAATTTGAGAAAAGACATTCAGGCTACTGAGGGAGTGCAGCGTAGGTTCACGAGGTCAATTCCTGAAATGGCAGGATTACCTTACCATGAAAGATTGAAGCGACTGGGCTTGTATACACTTGAGTTTAGAAGACTGAGAGGGGATCTGATTGAGACATATAAGATTATGAAAGGATTGGACACTCTGGCAGCAGGAAACATGTTTCTGCTGATGGGTGAATGCCGAACCAGAGGACACAGCTTAAAAATACGGACAGAGATGAGGAGAAACGTCTTCACCCAGAGAGTGCTGGTTGTGTGGAATGCTCTGCCCCAGAGGGCAGTGAAGGCCCAGTCTCTGGATTCATTTCAGATAGAGTTGGATAGAGCTCTCAAAGATAGTGGAATCATGAGTTATGGAGATAAGGCAGGAAGAGGATATTAATTAGGAATGATCAGCAATGATCATATTGAATGGCGGTGCAGGCTCGAAGGGCTGAATGGACTATTCCTGCATCTATTGTCTATTGTCTATTGATTACAGATCCGATATCCCACAGACAGGGGTCAGCTCAGACCAAGACTGGCTATGATTACAACTCCGATATCCTACCCAGCGTCAGCACAGACCAAGACTCACTGCGATTACAGCTCCGATATCCCAGCCAGTGTCAGGTCTGACCAAGATACACTGAGATTATAGCTCTAATACCCACAGCCAGGGTCTGTCCAGATCAAGACTCACTTTGATTACAGCTCCGATATCCCACCCAGGGTCAGCACAGACCAAGTATTACTGTGATTACAGCTCCGATATCCAACCCAGGGTCAGCTCAGACAAAGACTCACTGTGATTACAGCTCTGATATCCCTCCCAGGGTCAGCTCAGAAGAAGTCTCACTGTGATTTCAGCTCTGATATCCCACCCAGGGTCAGCACAGATCAAGTCTTACTGTGATTACAGCTCCGATATCCCACTCAGGGTCAGCTCAAACAAAGACTCACTGTGATTACAGCTCCGATATCCCACCCAGGGTCAGCTCAGACCAAGACTCATTGTGATTACAGCTCCGATATCCCACCCAAGGTCAGCTCAGAACAAGTCTCACTGTGACTACAGCTCCTGCAAATATTGTCTATTGTCAATTGTCTACTGTCTATTGATTACAGATCCGATATCCCACAGACAGGGGTCAGCTCAGACCACGAATGCCTGTGATGACAACTCCAATATCCCACCCAGGGTCAGCTCCAACCAACACTCACTGTGATCACAGCTCCGATATCCCACCCAGGGTCAGCTCAGACCAAGACTCACTGTGATTACAGCTCCGATATCCCACCCAGGGTCAGCTCAGAACAAGTCTCAGTGTGATTACATCTCCGATAACCCACCCAGAGTCAGATCAAACCAAGACTCCCTATGAATACAACTCCGATATCCCACAACCAGTGTCAGCTCAGACCAAGACTCACTGTGATTATTGCTCCAATATCCCATCCAGGGTCAACTCAGATTAAGGCTAATTGTGATTACAGATCCGATATCCCATCGAGTGTCAGCTCCGACCAAGACTCACTGTGATTACAGCTCCGAAATCCCACAGCCAGGTTTAGCTCAGACCAAGACTCACTGAAATTACAGCTCCAATATCCTACTCAGGGTCATCTCAGACCAAGAATCACTCTGATTACAGCTCTGATATCCTTCCCAGGGTCAGCTCAGACCAAGACTCACTGTGATTACAGCTCTAATATCACACCCAGGGTCAGCTCAGACCAAGACTCACTGTGATTACAGCTCCGATATCCCACCCAGGGTCAGCTCAGACCAAGATAGACAGTGATTGCAGCTCCGATATCCCACCCAGGGTCAGCTCAGTGCAAGACTCACTGTGATTACAGCTCCGATATCCCACCCAGGGTCAGCTCAGACCAAGATAGACTGTGATTGCAGCTCTGATAACCCATTTAGGGTCAGCTCAGAAGAAGACTCAG
This sequence comes from Hemiscyllium ocellatum, assembly GCF_020745735.1. Lineage (NCBI taxonomy): Eukaryota > Metazoa > Chordata > Chondrichthyes > Orectolobiformes > Hemiscylliidae > Hemiscyllium > Hemiscyllium ocellatum. Next base: position 14,666,721 of record NC_083421.1, on the reverse strand, counting down.
TGTGATAACAGTTCCAATATTGCACCCATGATCAGTTCAGACCAGGACTCACTGTGATTTCAGCTCCGAAATTCCACAGCCAGAGTAGCTCAGACTTATACTCACTGTGATTACGTATCCGATATCCCTCTGAGTGTCAGGTCAGACCAAGAGTCACTCTGATTACAGTTCTATATCCCACCCAGGATCAGCTCAGAACAAGTCTCCCTGTGATAACAGCTCCGATATCCCATCCAGGGTCAGCTCAGACCAAGACTCACTGAGATGACAGCTCCGATATCTCATCAAGTGTCAGCTGAGACCAAGTCTCCCTGTGATAACAGCTCCGATATCCCATCCAGGGTCAGCTCAGACCAAGACTCACTGATATGACAGCTCCGATATCTCACCAAAGGTCAGCTGAGACCAAGTCTCAATGTGATTACAACTCCGATATCCCACAGCCAGGGTCAGCACAGACCAAGACTCACTGAAATTACAGCTCCAATATCCTACCGATTGTCAGCACAGACCAAGACTCACTCTGATTACAGCTCCGATATCCCACATCCAGGGTCAGCTCAGACCAAGACTCACTGTGATTACAGATCCGATACCCTCACCTTGACCTCCTTCCACCTATCACATCTCCATCGCCCCTCCCCCAAGTCCCTCCTCCCTACCATTTATCTTAGCCTGCTGGGCACACTTTCCTCATTCCTGAAGAAGTGCTTATGCATGAAACGTCAAATCTCCTGTTCCCTGGATGCTGCCTGACCTGCTGTGCTTTTTCAGCAACACATTTTCAGCTCTGATCTCCAGCATCTGCAGACCTCACTTTCTCCTCCGATATACCACCCAGGGTCAGCAAAGACCAAGACTCACTGTGATTACAGCTCCGATATCCCACCCAGGGTCAGCTCAGGCCAAGACTCACTGTGATTACAGCTCCAATATCCCACTGAGTTTCAGAAAAGACAAAGCCACAATGTGATTACAGCTCTGATATCAAACCCAGGGTCAGCTCAGAAGAAGTCTCACTGTGATTACAGCTCCGATATCCCACTCAGGGTCAGGTCACACCAACACTCACTGTGATTACAGCTCCGATATCCACCCAGGGTCAGCTCAAACGAAGTCTCACTGTGGTTACAGCTCCGATATCGGTGAGGCTTTGTGGTATGTAGGGAAGAGTCGTTGGAAATTTTGGAAAGGGTGAAAATAGATAAGTCCCCTAGGCCTGATGGCATTTATCCTAGGATTCTCTGGGAAGCAAGGGAGGAGATTGCAGAGCCATTGGCCTTGATTTTTATGTCCTCGTTGTCTACAGGAATAGTGCCAGAAGACTGGAGGATAGCAAATGTGATTCCCTTGTTCATGAAGGGGAATAGGGATAACCCAGTAACTATAGGCTGGTGAGTCTCACTTCTGTTGTGGGCAAAGTCTTAGAGAGAATTGTAAGGGATAGGACTTATGACCATCTGGATAGGAATAATGTGATCAAGGATAGTCAGCATGATTTTGTGAAGAGCAGGTCGTGCCTCACAAACCTTATTGAATTCATTGAGAAGGTGACTAAGGAGGTGGACGAGGGTAAAGTGGTAGATGTGGTGTATATGGATTTTAGTAAGGTGCTTGATAAGGTTCCCCAGGGTAGGCTACTGCAAAAAATACGGAGGTATGGCATTGAGGGTGAGTTAGAGGTTTGGATTAGGAATTGGCTGGCTGGAAGAAGACAGCGGGGAGTTGCTGATGGAAAAGGTTCATCTTGGAGTGCAGTTACTCGCGGTGTTCCACAAGGATCTGTTTTGGGACCATTGCTGTTTGTCATTTTTATAAATGACCTGGAGGAGGGGCTAGAAGGTTGGGTGAGCAAGTTTGCAGATGATACGAAAGTTGGTGGAGTTGTTGATAGTGAAGAAGGATGTGGCAAGTTACAGCAGGATATAGATAAGCTGCAGAGCTGGGCAGAAAGGTGGCAAATGGAGTTCAATGTAGCTAAGTGTGAAATGATTCACTTTGGTAAGAGTAACAAGAAGATGGGGTACTGGGCTAATGGTCGGATACTTGGTAGTGTGGATGAGCAGAGGGATCTTGGTGACCATGGACACAGATCTCTGAAAGTAGCCACCCAGGTAAATAGTGCTGTGAAGCAGGCATATGGCGTACTGGCTTTTATTGGTAGAGGAATTGAGTTCCGGAGTCCTGAGGTCATGTTGCAATTGTATAAGAATCTGGTGCGGCCGCATCTGGAGTATTGTGTGCAGTTTTGGTCGCCATACTATAGGAAGGATGTGGATGTACTGGAACGGGTGCAGAGGAGGTTTACCAGGATGTTGCCTGGTATGGTAGGAAGATCGTATGAAGAAAGGCTGAGGCACTTGGGGCTGTTTTGATTGGAGAAAAGAAGGTTTAGGAGTGACTTGATAGCGGTGTACAAGATGATTAGGGGTTTAGATAGGGCTCACCATGAGAACATTTTTCCATGTATGGAGTCAGCTATTACGAGGGACCATAGCTTTAAATTAAGGGTTGGTAGGTATAGGACAGACGTTCAGGGGTAGATTCTTTACTCAGCGAGTCGTGAGTTCATGGAATGCCTTGCCAGTAGCAGTGTTGGACTCTCCCTCTTTATGGGCATTTAAACAGGCATTGGATAGACATATGGAGGCGAGTGGGCTAGTGTAGGTTAGGTAGGCTTGGATCAGCGCAACATCGAGGGCCAAAGGGCCTGCACTGCGCTCTATTTTTCTCTGTTCTATCCCACCCAGCGTCAGCTCAGACCAAGACTCACTGTGAATCCAGTTCCGATATCCCACCCAGGGTCAGGTCTGACCAAGGTACACTATGCTTATAGCTCCGATATCCCAACCAGGGTCAGCTCAGACCAAGACTCACTGTGATTACAGCTCCAATGTCCCACCAAGGGTCATGTCAGATTAAGATTCACTGTGATTACAGCTCCGTTATCCCTCCCAGGTTCAGCTCAGGCCAAGACTCACTGTGGTTGCAGCTCCGATATCCCAACCAGGGACAATACAGACCCAGATTTTCTGTTGATACATCGCCTGCACCACACACAGGGTCTGCTCAGAACCCTCTTCCCTGTGAAAACAACCCCATACCCCATCCAGGGTCAGCTCAGCCTCAGATTCACTGTAAATTCATCCCCCAACCTTACTCAGGGTCAGCTCAGACCCAGATTCCTTATGACTACATCCCCCTTATATCTGACAGGGATAGCTCAGACCCAAATTCCCTGCGACTACAGCACCCATAAACCACCCAGGGTCAGCTCAGACCAAGACTCACTGTGATTACAGCTCCGATATCCTAGACTTGATCTGTCATCTGCGGCATTTTCCCACCCCTGCATGTAAATGTTTTATTGCAATATTCATTGATTCTCTTACTGTGTTCCGGCTGCTCATGTTAAGAGAAAGCAAAGGAGCAGTACACACGATCATGACCAGGATGTGAAACAACACAGAATGGCAAACATTATACAATTTTGGCGTCAAGCAGTCTGCCGCCAGGAACCATCAAATAAGTGCAGGGCTGGAGGGGATGCCAAGTGCAGCACCAGAGACACAACACCAGAAAAACTCACCAAATCCCGCACTGAGATGAGGGAGCTCAGATTGGGAGGAATTATGGAATTCAGGCCCACAGAGATTGCAAGTGCCCCCCATGAAGACTAATCGAAGACTGAGATTGGTAGTTTTTGATGGATTGAAAACACCAAGAGCTCAGGGGATAGTACAGAAAAGTAGCGATGAGTTAGGAGGCCACCCATGATCTGATTGGATGGCAAAGCGGGGCTTGATGGGCTGAGTGGCTGCACGTGTTATTTGCATTTGTTATGTTTAAAATGAAAATATTCCTTCTGATGTTCACTTGGTGAATTGACCGTAAGAGCATTAGACATAGGAGCAGAAATCAGGCTATTCAGCCCATTGAGTACACTCCTCCATTCAATCATGGATGATAAGTTTCTCAAACCCATTGTCCCACTTTCTCCCTGTAACCCTTGATCCCCTTGATACTCAAGAACCAATCTATCTCAGTCTTAAATATAATCAATCACCTAGTGGCCTCCACAGCTTTTTGAATTCCATAGATTCACCACTCTCTGACTGAAGAGGTTTCTCCTTATCTCCAATCTAAAAGGTCTTTCCTTTATCCTATGGTTATGCCATCCGGTCCTCACCTCTATTACCAATGGAAACATCTTCCCAACATCTACTCGATACACGCCATTCAGTTTTCTGTATGTTTCAAATAGATTCCTCCTCATGCTTCTAAACTCCATTGAGTATGAACTCAGAGTCCTCAAACATATGTTAGTTTCATATTCCTGGGACAATTCTTATGAACACCCTCTGAAGATGCTTCAGGGCCAGTAGATTCTTCATGTGATATGGGGCCAAAACTGCATACAATACCCCAAAGTAGTGCGACCAGAGCCACATAGAGACTCAGAAGCATATCCCTGCTGTTGTATTTAAATCCTGTCAAAATCAATGCCATCATTGCATTTGTCTTCCTCACGACTGACTCAACCTGCAAGTTTATCTAATCAGGTGGAAATCATATAAATCTACTGGGGTACAATCTTGGAGAAAGTTAGGACTGCGGATGTTCAAGATCAGAGTCAAAAAATGTGACACTGGAAATGCACCTCGAGTCAGGCATCTTCAAGCGAGCAGGAGAATTGACGTTTCAGGTATAAGCCCATTATCAGGAATGGCTCATTCTCGAAATATCAATTTTCTCACTCCTCGGATGATGCCTGACCTGCTGTACTTTTGCAGCACCACACTTTTTAAATTACAACCTTGGAGGCATTTTCAATAAGAAATTAATTTTTCCATTGTAACTTCACCAGTTTCTTTACACAGAGAAGTAACCACTGCTGCAGACTGGCATGTAATCCCAATTCTGAGGCCCACAGCCAGTGCGCCAACATTCGACATATTCAGGGAGGTGAAAGTGAGGACTGCAGGTGTTGGAGATCAGAGTCAAGATCATAGTGGTGCTGGAAAAGCACAGCAGGTCAGGCAGCCTCCCAGGAGCAGGAAAATCCACGTTTTGGGCAAAAGCCCTTCATCAGCAATGATCTCATGGAATACAGGGAGAGCTAGGTATTTGGCTACAGAATTGGCTCGAATGTAGAAGATGGAGGCTGCTAGTGGAGGGTTACCTTCCAGACTGGAGGCTGTGTGCACTGGTGTGCCACTAGAATCGGTGCTGGATCCATTGCTTTTCGTCAATTATACAAATGATTTGGATGTGAAACTATGATGTATGGTTCGTAATTTTCTGAATGACACCAAAATTGGAGGTGTAATGGACGGCAAAGAAGGTTACCTCAGATTCCAACGGATCTTGAACAGATGGGCCAGTGGACTGAGGAGTGGCAGACCAAGTTTAATTTAGATAAATGTGAGGTGCTGCATTTTGGGAAGGCATATCACAGCAGAACTTATAATGCTGGAATTGTATCAGCATCCATCACATCGTCTGGCAGCTCATTCTACACACGCACCATTCTGTGAAAAAGTTGCCCGTGAAGGTGCCTTTTAAATTTTGCCCTCTAATGCTAAAAGTATGCCCTCTAGTTCTGGACGCACTCACCCCAGTGAAACGAACTTGTCTATTTACCTTATACATTCCCCTTATGATGTTATAGACCTCACAAGGTCACTTCTATAAGGTCACCACTCAACCTCCGATGCTCGAGGGAAAACAGCCCCAGCCTATTCACCCTCTGCCTATAGCTCAAGTCCTCTAAGCTTGGCAACATCCTCGTAAATCTTTTTGAACCCATTTGCATATGAACAGATAGGTTTGAGAGGGATATGGGCCAAATGCTGGCAAATAGACTAGATTAGGTTAGGATATCTGGTCGGTATGGACGGATTGGACAGAAGAGTCTGTTTCTGTGCTGCATATCTTTATGTCTCTGTGATGTCAAAACTCAGAGCAAGATCAACTTCTGGAACTCAGTGCCCAAGATACGGTGGTGATCAGTCATTGAGTCTGCCCAAACATGTGACTGAAAACTTTCTGCAGACTAAAGACCTCAATGGCTCAGAGGAAAATATTGAAAATGCATTTTTCAATATGAATCCAGTTTAGCACTGTGTAGTTCAGCAATTTCCTCAAATCAGTCAGGAACCATTGGTAAAGACAATTATAAAATCTCATGCCACAGTCTTTTCACCAACCGCTGCGATATAACTCTGGATATTGAGGCACCATGCAACGTGTAGGTCTTGTGGCACAATCGGTCAGCGTGTGGTACTTACATGTCAGCATGGAGGTGTGTGTAATGCCGAGGTTGTGAGTTCAAGCCTTATCAGGAGCAGTTTTATCTTCTCATGGCTAAAATACCAATGTTGAGCAAATCCGAGTTTGTTGGAAAATACCAGTGTCTCTGGACTGACAAAAGACCTTTCCTGAGAAATGACTCGCCGATCAACCAACTTCTCCTGGAAATATTTAAAACGTGAGGAAATATCTGGGGAGAAACAAGAGGAGGTGATCTTGCTCGGCTTGAAGGTGATTCTGAAACAGCAAACTACGTTGAGTTAAATTGGGGGAAAACAATGATGAGCTGGTATTTCTTTATTCAATTGGCTGCAAACTCACATAGGTCAATGTAATCAAAAATAAATTAATTTTTTTCTCTTTGAGCTGTGTGAATGTTGTTTTCAACTTTGTTTGGAACATTTATCAGCTATAAATAAAGAACTGCTGAGAGGAAGAGGACTCAAAATGCAAAAGACAGAGCCTTGTTTGTGGGTTTCTTGGGTGGAGATCAGAGTATACCAAATGGACCCAGCATCACCTGAATGTGATCAAACCTTTAAGATACCAGGGTAAAGCAGGAATGGAGTCTCAGGGAGATGGTTCACTTCAGGCTCACGAGGGTCTAACTTTTCAAAACCATCACTTTTTCATACTCAGTCCTACACAGCTACAAGTGTTCAATAAACGTTTTCACACATGAAGTCAAAGAAATTCGAAATTGTTCCCCACCCACCGCAGTGGTTTTCTCTCACTGTTAAATTCCCTCCTTAGGTACCGAGGGGTGCAGGCACGTAATTCTTTGAAGTTTGAGGCACACGTAGACATGTCGTTTGAACAGACTTTAGGCAGACTGCCTTCATTGGCTCAGTGTTTGAGTACAGGAGTTAGGAAGGCATGTTCAGGTTGTACAGGACAGTGGTGAGGCACCTTCTGGAATATTGTGCCCTGTTCTGGTTGCCCAGTTATACGAAGGATATTATCAAGCTGTCGATGGTTCCGAACGGATTGACCAGGATTTGAGTTATAAAGAAAGGATGGGTAGCTAGGACCTTTTTCACACGATGGTAGGAGATGGACAGTGAGCCTGAGAGAAGATGAAGTAGTGAGAGGGATTGGTGGTGTTAATGACTGTTGTCTTTTCCCGAGGTTGAGAGCTTTCTAGTCTAGGGTCATATTTTTAAGTTAAAAGGAGAGATACTTTCAAAAAGACATGAGAGGCATTTTTTGTTACACACAGGGCGGTTTGCGGGTGGAATGAACTTCTTGAGGAAGTGTGGATGAGGGTACAATTACAACGGTAAAAAGACATTTGAACAAGTACATGAATAGGAAAAGTTTGGAGGGATCTAGTCCAGGGTCTGGCAGGTAGTTTGGGGTTGTATTTGACACGGACTGTTTAGACTAAAGTATTTGTTTCTTTGCTGTGTGACTCTAAGGCTCTGTGTTCGTGTGTCTTTTAAAACATTCTGGGATCAGTTTCTGTATGTTGTTTCTGTGAAATAAAATTCAGAGAAATAATTCTCTGAGTGGAAGAAATTTTGTTCTAATCCTATATTTATCATACTCCAATTAAAATTCTTAACTTGTTGATTTTCCTGAAAGAGGGAATTCACTTCCCAGTTAGTTCAAACCTCACATCATCTGGAAAGTCTCCATTCGTTTACTTCCCAATCTTTCCAGCTTCTGCTTCAGCATTTCCAACATCAGGCGCATACAATCCTTCATCCTTCCCACCGTCCCGATAAACCCCATCTGTGTCCTTCCTGTCTTCATATCCCAGGGAACCCTTCTTTGTCCTGATTAAACTTTTCACGTTTGTGGTGAAGATTGAAGATCAGGACAAAGCTGTAACTGAGGCTGAATCACAGATATGACACTTGCACAGTGATCTCTACGCTTATTCACATGATTTCTCCATTTATAGACTCAAGTAATCCAAATCATTAGCTAACCACATCATGAACATTGTCTCTATGGCGCCCAAGATCTCTCTACTCACTTATTTTTATACTTTCATAGAATATGAGAATGGTTTGGAAGGTCAATCCCCGTGACCTGAGTGACTCTCAAATTGTTTCACAAAGTAAGTGAGATTCAATCACCTCACTGTGGGAGGAGAATCATTCTAGTGCAGGTTGGATAAGGACAGTAAAAACCTTTAATTGTCATTATGAATCAGAAATCTACATTTCAATCAAGAAAAACTGTTCTATTTATCCCGTGCTGTCTTTCTGTGTCGGTGTCCCCTTTTACATCACTTCCTGTTTCCCTTTATCCAATTCCACTCAATGATTAATTCGTGAATGGAGACATTCTCCCCAACTCTCATTATTCTAAACTCCATGGCTCATGGACTGATTTTATTGGTATGCTCCCGGAGGACAATTTTCTCGTTCCTCTGAATCCACTGAATATTTCTGACATGATCTTGAAGGCGAGTATTTCCTTCTCCGGGTTTGGTAATTATCACCGCACTGGCCTACATCGGTGTGCTCATTAAAACCAAGACAATTGCAGTTAGAGTCATATCCAAATTTCACAATCTGATTCCAAGAAAGGCTGTCCCAACAGTTACATTCCTCATTGTCGTTTGTTTGTGGATGTAAACTTTCCTGAATTGTGTACCTTCCTGACTCACTGTGTGCAGTGATCTTCAAAATTCTCAGAATGCTATCTCTCACTGTGGTCCCTTCGCATCCCATTCTATGTTTTGCCATCACAGAATTTGTCAGTTTATCTTAATTTTCCAACTATTCCAACCAATCTCACTCGTGATGACGATGTGGAGATGCTGGTGTTGGATTGGCAGGGACAAAGTCAGAAGTCACACGATATCAGGTTACAGTCCAATAGTTCTTTTGAAATTACAAGCTTTCGGAGCATTGCTTGTTCACCATGAGAAATTAATAATTTATTAGAGCAGTACAATCCAGCAGCAACAACGAAAATGGAACAGGAGAAACTGATGACCTCAGAGTACAGGGGCCCGTAAGTAGCAATGATCACAGTCTGGCTGAGTTTTCCATTTACTTTGAGGGAGAGAAGGTTGGATCTAAGATGAATGTTTATAAACCTAAATAAGGGCTATGATATCAGGATGGAGTTAGGGCTGAAGTTAAGTGGAAACTTAAATGACGAGATGGGTCAGTGTAGATGCAGTGGCAAAGAAATAAGGAGACATTTCAGAATAATCAAAAATTGTAAGGTCTTTGTCAGATTTCCATCATTTTGAAGATAAGTATATGGTTTTTTTGCAGCCTGAATGTGACGTCACAATTCCCCTGCGTCACATCACCCAGAGGGTAAGGGTCATGCAAAGAGAGCCACAGAAAGAACAACACACTTCAGTACAGGCACAATGCCAGATAAAGTGCCAAGGAGACATGTAACACACTGAGATGGAGTGGAATTATTTATGTGAGAGAATTCTTAATCTCACCTCTGCTCCATACGGACTGCGGTAACATTAGAAACTGAATTTCCTGCAGTGTAACTGTGCTGAGCAGCTGAATATTTGCCTCGCTACAGGACAGCGCTGAGACACACTGACATCCTCTCTCCTGGAGCAGCATGGCCGAGTGAAAGCATGCTGGGCCCATCATCCCCAACTGAAAATGTGTTGCTGGTCAAAGCACAGCAGGCCAGGCAGCATCTCAGGAATAGAGAATTCGACGTTTCGAGCATTCCTGATGAAGGGCTTATGCTCGAAACGTCGAATTCTCTATTCCTGAGATGCTGCCTGGCCTGCTGTGCTTTGACCAGCAACACATTTTCAGCTGTGATCTCCAGCATCTGCAGACCTCATTTTTTACCCCATCATCCCCAATTCAATACATCAAAGCTCTCCTCTGCGCTGGGCAGTGTCGCTGCCGCTCCTGCAGTCAGATCTCAGTAGCTTTACCCCATAGCTCACTCTCCTTCCAACTTCCGGTGAAAACTTTAAATCTATCACGTGTTTCCACTTTCACGAATCCTTTGTACCACCGCCCGAGCTGACACAGGTATGATGGACCGATTGGCCTTCTCTGGCTCTCTCACTCTGGCATTCCCTGAATGGTACAGTGCACTGTGTCGGATTCCCAGGACCCCCTGCAGGATTTCCCCCACACTGACTCAGTCAGCGCCATCCTCCCTGAGACATGGACATGTGTAATGTTCGGTTGTGTAGCTGTGCACCAGGAATTCCAAGCAGCAAAGAAAGTCAGGAATATCTGCTTCTCGTTCTGTCTCCTTGCTCTCGGGACGGTGCTGTTTGTCCCTTCCCCTTGGACCAAGCTGTCTCCATTGGCGGAGTATTCAGCCATTTTCTCCCACTGACAGGCAGCGCCAGGGCAGGGAAGTGCAAATGCTGCCCTTTTGCTTCCTCCAACTTTGATTGCGCACTTCCTCATTTACCTGAGACAGAGAGAAAGATGCTGAGCTGGTGGGGAAGAGAGAAATGGACACCAGAGACCCGTGGATGACTTAATATGGGATCTTTCTCTGCAGCGTGTTTGCTGTTGAGGATCCGTCTTCACACAGTATTCCTGCAGAAAGATCTTCGCAATGCGGGGGTCGGTTTCTTTGCTGTGACCGGGCAGCAGTTAGTATCTGACTCCCACCGATCCCAGAATAAGAGAATCTGATGGAGACCCTCACTCCTGGAGGGTCACCCCCACGGCCCGGAGCTGGGGAGCTGCAGACAGTCGAACGCAGAAGGTCGGGTTAAAAATGGGCCGTTGTTTCTCCCTCAGCTGCTCTGTCCCTGAGACAGGGAGAGGGACATCACAAACATGTGGTTTCCTTCCCATACAGACAGAAGCCATTCGGCCCATCGTGCCAGGGCGGCTCTCTGTCACCACAAACTCTGTGAAGTTATTCACACTCGGTGATATCTGTCTGGATAATGGGGAACGGTGTCTGTGCGGTGATGCAGTTTCCGATATGTTGATCGTCTTGTCATTCACCACTTTCCATGTCACCGGGAGGAGGCTGCTGTGTGAAACAAGATACTGGAGATCAGAGCTGAAAATGTGTTACTGGAAAAGCGCAGCAGGTCAGGCAGCATCCAAGGAGCAGGAGAATCCAACAAAAACAGCCTCAAGTCCCTCAGCCTTTCCTCGTAAAACCTTCCCTCCGTACCAGGCAACATCCTAGTAAATCTCCTCTGCAATTTTTCCAAAGCTTCCACATCCTCATAATGCGGTGACCAGAACTGTACACAGTACTGCAAGTGCAGCCGCACCAGAGTTTTGTACAGCTGTAGCATAACCTCATGGTTCCAGAACTCGATCCCTCTATTAAGAAAAGCTAAAACGCTGTATGCCTTCTTAACAACCCTGTCAACCTGGGTGGCAATTTCAAGCATCTGTGCATTTTTCATTCCGGTTACTCCGACCAAAGTGAATCACCTCACATTGTCCACATTAAACTCCATTTGCCACCTCTCAGCCCAGATCTGCAGCTAATCTATGTCTCTCTGTAACCTACAACATCCTTCGTCACTATCCACAATTCCACCGACCTTAGTGTCGTCTGTGAATTTACTAACCCACACTTCTATGCCCTCATCCAGGTGATTCATAAAAATGATGAAAGCAGTGGACCCAACATCAACCATTGCGGTACACCACTGGACTCCAGATTGAACATTTCCCATCAACCACCACCCTCTCTGTCTTCTTTCAGCAAGCCAATTACTGATCCAAACTGCTATATCTCCCACAATCCCATTCCTCCGCATTTTGTACAAAAGCCTAATGAGGAAACATTATCAAATGACTTGCTGAAATCCATATACACCACATCAACCGGTTTACTCTCACCTACCTGTTTGTTCACCTTCTCAAAGAACTCAATGAGATTTGCGAGGCACGACCTATCCTTCAAAAAACTGTGCTGACTATCCCTAATCAAATTATTCTTTTCTAAATGATTATAAATCCTATCTCTTATAACCTTTTCCAACACTTTACCAACAACTGAAGTAAGGCTCACTGGTCTATAATTACCAGGGTCGTCTATACTCCCCTTCTTGAATAGGGGAACCACATTCGCTATCCTCCAGTCTTCTGGCACTATTCCTGTAGGCAACGACGACTTAAAGATCAATGCCAAAGGCTCGGCAATCTCCTCCCTGGCTTCCCAGAGGATCCTGGGATAAATCCCATCCGGCCCAGGGGGCTTATTTATTTTCACACTCTGCAGGATTTCTATGACCTCTTCCTTGTGAACCTCAATCCCACCTAGCCTGTATCTCAGTATTTTCCTTGACAACATTGTCGCTTTCAAGAGTGAATACTGTCAAAAAATATTAATTTAGTGCTTCTCCTATTTCCTCTGACTCCACACACAACTCCCCACTACTATCCTTCATTGGCTCTAATCTTATTCTCGTCATTCTTTTATTCCTTAAATACCTGTAGAAAACCTGAGGGTTTACCGTGATCCTATCCACCAACAACTTCTCATGTCTCCTCCTGGCTTTTCTGAGCCCTCTTTAGGTGTTTCCTGGCTGCCTTGTCATCCTCAAGTGCCCTAACTGAGCCTTCAGATCTCATCCTAACATAAGCCTTCTTCTTCTTGACCAGAGATTCCACTTCCTTCGTAAACCACAGCTCCTGTGCTCTACAGCCTCTTCCCTGCCTGACATGTTCATATTTATTTGGGTCACACAGGAGCTTTTCCTTCAATAAGCTCCACATTTCTAATGTGCTCATCCCCTGCAGTTTCCTTCCCCATCCTATGCTTCCTAAATCTTGTCTAATTGCTTTGGAATTGCCTTTCCCTCAACTGTAACTCTTGCCTAGTGGTATACAGCTATCCCTTTCTATCACTTAAGTTATTGCTGATACCAAAGTGCTCACCTACTTCCAAGTCTAACACCTGGCCGGGCTCATTACCCAGTACCAAATTTAATGTGGATTTACCCCTTGTTGGCCTGACTACATACTTTGTCAGGAAGACACTGGACAAAAACTGACCCATCTATTGTACTCGTACTATAGTGTTCCCAGAGCAGGGTTTGTAATTCCTGCGGTGGCTGGTAAAGGTGCCAGCAGGGGAGGATGGGTTGTTAGGGTTGTTGACGAGGTAATCACGGAGGGAATGGTCTTTCCAGAAAGCAGATAGGGGTGGAGAGGGAAATATATCTCCGATGGTATGGTCCGTTTGTAGGTGGCGGAAATGTCGGCGAATGATGCGAACCGTATAGAGGTTGGTGGATGGTGGAAGGTGAGGACCAGGGTGTTCCATTCTTGTTGCAGTCGGAGGGATGGGGTTCAAAGGTGGAGGCGGGGGAAGTCAATGAGATATGCTTGAGGGCCTCATCAACCATGTGGGAGGGAAAATTGCAGTTTTTGTAGAAGGATGCCATCTGGTAAGTTCAGTGTGGAACTGGTACTCCTGGGAGCAGATGCAATGGAAATGGAGGAATTGGGAATAAGGGATAGTATTTTTACAGGAGGCAGGATGGGAGGAGATGTAATCCAGGAGTCCTCATTGTACAGAGATGCAGATATAGAGATGTAAATGCATTACTACAGGATCACACATAACACACACACACACAGACACACACAGAGAAAGGCACACAGTGGCATTCATCAACAAAGGAAATAAACATAATTCCAGACAGAAGCACACAGGCACATATCAGACACACAAACACACATGGAGTTATACAGCACAGAAACAGAACCTTCAGTCCAACTTGCCCATGCTGACCATAATCCCAAATGAAATTTGGACTGGGGTGTACAAAGTTAAAAATCACACAACGCCAGGTTATAGCCCAACAGGTTTAATTGGAAGCACACGAGCTTTCGGAAGGAGCGTCGCTCCGAAAGCTAGTGTGCTTCCAATTAAACCTGTTGGACTATAACCTGGCATTGTATGATTTTTAACTTTTCCTCTTAATCATGAATTGATCTCAACGTCTTTAAATCATTTCACCTGAACCCACTTGCCTCTCTGTTTAAAAAAAAGCCCAATATGTCTTTTTATAGTTTGGGAGAAGATTTGTAGTTCTGGTGCTCGTTGTTGTGGTTCTGTTCGCTGAGATGGGAATTTGTGTTGCAGGTGTTTTGTCCCCTGTCTAGGTGACATCCTCAGAGCTTGGGAGCCTCCTGTGAAGTGCTTCTGTGATGTTTCCTTTGGCATTTATAGTGATTTGTACCTGCCGCTTCCGGTTGTCAGTTCCAGCTGTCCGCTGCAGTGGCAGATATATTGGGTCCAGGTCGATGTGCTTATTGATTGAATCTGTGGATGAGTGCCATGTCTCTAGGATTTTCCTGGCTGTTCTCTGTTTGGCTTGTCCTATAATAGTAGTGTTGTCCCAGTCGAAATCATGTTGCTTGTCATCTGAGTGTGTGGCTGCTAAGGATAGCTGGTCATGTCGTTTCGTGTCTAGTTGGTGGTCATGGATGTGGATCGTTAGCTGTCTTCCTGTTTGTCCTACGTAGTGTTTTGTGCAGTCCTTGCATGGGATTTTAGGGTTTATAGGGGAATGAGCCAAATCATGGTAAATAGGACCAGATTAATTTCAGAGATCTGGTTAGCATGGATGAGTTGGACTGAAGGGTCTGTTTCCGCGCTGCACAACTCTATACCTCAGTGATCCAATTGATCAAGAATTATTTATAATATTAGACAATGTTCTTCACTCTCCACTGTACAGCTAACCTGGGTGGCATCTACAGACTTGCTAATAATGCTTGCTATATTCTCACCTCAGTCATTGATATAAATGACGAGCAAAAGTGGATGCAGCACCGATCCCTGTGGCTCACCGCTGGTCACAGGCCTACAGTCTGAAAAACAGTCTGGCATGACCAAGACCATGCTCTGTGTTCTGTCATTAGCAGAAACACACTGAAACAGACACATGCACATAGCACATTCATACAGAGACACAGACACACTTGTGTCTTTAAGGCTGTAGTAGATATATTTTGATTATTAAGGAGATTGGGGTTACAGTGAGAAGGCAGAGTAATTGTACTGTGAAACATGTCAGCCACGAACAAACAGCAAATCCTACTCAATGGGCCAAATGGCCTAATTCTGCTCCCAATGTCTTGTGCTCTATGGTCTTAGGGTTGGAATATAAAAGCACCGTTGTGCTACTGAGACTTTATAAAGCTCTGGTTAGGCTTCATTTGGAGTACTGTGTCCAGTTTTGGTCCCTACGCCTCAGGAAGGACATACTGGCACTGGAACGTGTCTAGCAGAGATTCACATGGATGATCCCTGGAATGGTAGGTCTAACATATGAGGAATGACTGAGGATCCTGGGATTGTATTCATTGGAGTTTAGACGATTAAGGGGAGATCTAATAGAAACTTACAAGATAATACATGGCTTGGAAAGGGTGGACGCTAGGAAATTGTTGCTGTTATGCGAGGAGACTAGGACCCATGGACACAGCCTTAGAATTAGAGGGGGTAAATTCAGAACAGAAATGCAGAGACATTTCTTCAGCCAGAGAGTGGTGGGCCTGTGGAATTCATTGCCACGGAGTGCTATGGAGGTCGGGAAACTAAATGTCTTCAAGGCAGAGATTGATAAATTCTTGATGTCACAAGGAATTAAGGGCGACAGGGAGAATGCAGGTAAGTGGAGTTGAAATGCCCATCAGCCATGATTGAATGGCGGAGTGGACTTGATGAGCCAAATGGCCTTACTTCCACTCCTAACGGTCTTAAAGTAGTACAAATGTCCTCTGTGGAGAAAAATAGAGATTGAGTTTGGTAAACGTTACTGAACAGGGTCAATGGGAATATAGGATAGTTTTGAGGGGCTGAATGGTCAAGTCTTTTCCTATTTGATGTGCACTTATTTCTCAAAAGAGGAGATGGCTTGCTGTGAAGTCAGCATAAATAAAAATTAACGGGTCTCCCATTTAAGATGACACTATCATTTGGGCTGTGCTGTCCATGGTGTCCTCATTCCCAGGGAACAGTGAAGATTGGGTCATTGAAGATATTCAAGGCTGAACTCGATTGACCTTTGATAGACAGGAGAGTGAAAGTTTGTTGGGAATTGACAGGAAAGGGGTGTTCAGCTGCAATGAGATCAGACCAGACGTGATCTTTCAAAATCGAGCAGCAGGCTGGAGGGGGCGAATGGCTAACTGCTGCTCCTAACCCTTGCGTTGCTCTCTCAGTTACACAGGTTGAGGAAGACCCCATTCAGCCCGTCAGGATGATTGCAATGAGACAGAAGGAGACCACTCTATCCCTCAAAGTAACCGGTCAGGAATAGAATAAATTATTTGAGTACATTATACATCACAGGAGGAGGCCATGCAACCTTCCTGGGTTTCTACACAGGAACAGGGGATCCTTGGTGAGCTAACAGGAAATACAGAGTAGAGGTTATTATTTGTTTTCAGGTTGGAAAGCTGTTAGTAGTGGAGTGTCTCAGGGATCAGTATAAGGTCATCAACAATATATATTGTAAATGAATGATTTGGATGAAGGAGCTGAATGAATTGGAGCTCAATTTCCTAAGGCAAAGAATAATCATTCGATAAGACGTCAAGTGGAGGCAGAGCATCTGCAATGGGATACAGACAGGGGAGGTTAATGAGCAAACCTTCAGCAAAAAAACACACACAATGTGGGTGATGTGAAGTTTTTATTTTGGTGATAAGATGAAACAACCATAAATTATTTAACTGGTGAGAAATTTCAGAACACGGTGGTCCAGATGGATTTGTGTATCCTTGTACATAAATTACATCATATTATTCAGAAGATGCAGCAAATGATTTGGATAGTAAATGGAATGATGCTTTTTTATAAAAAGATTATCACGTTTGATCTGAAGGGTATTTTTGAACATTTGTAAAGAAAATTGCTGAGACCACATCCAAGGCAGGATGTGAGGTTATGATCTCCTCAACTGAAAAAAAACACAATTGGATTTGAAGCTTTTCAGGGATGTTTGTCTTTCCTCAGTATTGGGATGAAGGCATTCTGTTCTGAAGGATTAATGGTTCAGACCTGAGAATGCGAAATGTTCTTATTGATCATATAAAGTCTTGAGGCGAGGGGAGCTGGTAAATAATTCTCGCATGGGAGAATAAAACTGGGGAAGTAATTTAAGAATACAATGTAGTCATTTTAACAGAGACATTGCGAAGACATTAAGTGTTTTACTTTTAAAATACGTGGTACATATAAACACATCTTTAAATCAAATGGGGGCATTTGTTGCTAACAAAATGGTGCTGTGTACAATAGCAACAATGATATAGCTAAATGGAGCAGGGGATGTGGTGGAGTCATATAGTACAGACAGGGGGACCTCACGTGGTTCAGTTTGGCTTCAGATAACATTATTGTGTGATTGAACTCAGAAAGGGAAAAATGTAACTTTCCAGAGTAGGAATGGCCTATTGCTCCCTCTCTCTTTTCCTCTTCCTCCTCACAGCAATGTGTGCAAGCTTATACACTTGATATTCATCTTTACCCCTCTTGGAGGTTTCCTGTTAAGCATTTATTGCAATCTTCCCACTGCCTAAAGCAACGTGAATTCAGCCAAATCCAACTGTTCCAGGAAGATATCCCATTGACAGCAGCTTGTGTAAGCAGGAAAACTTCAGATGCTGAATAACGTTTTGGATAATCTGTTTGTTTTCCTTTTATCTTGAGTTCAACTAATAATTGGCCAAAGTTCTTTCAACTTAGCACTCTCTATTTTTAGTTTTTCTGTTTGCCATCAGATGTGTGTATGTGTGTGACTTTTTTGTATGTGGGACTGAGTGTATGACAGACGATGTACTGTGATGATGTTCTCCCTTTAACAAGGGTATTTTGTCCTTTTTTTTATTGAGAGACGTCATAAAAACAAAGGTGAAGAAATGTCTACTTTAACAATGGCAGAGGGGAGGCCAGTTCTCCCAGTTCAGGTTTACTTCTAGTTTGGTTCAATTGTAGCAGAGAAGCTGCTGCAGAAAGAAAAGATTCCAAGCTTCAGCAGATGAGTCTTGGCTGACTTTTCACTCTGCAATCTCTCCTGTCTGTAAGAACCTGTGTTGGCTTTTATCTTTTTCCAAGGGGTGTATTTACAGGATATTATGTGAACTGGAACAGGTCCTTCGGTAATTTTCTGAATCGGGTCAGTTGAGTTCTCAAACAGGTAAATTATTCTAAATTCTGTTTTCCTTTCTTTGTGTTTAGCTGTAGTTTTTAAATAAATTCTGTTGTCTGAAAGCTGAGTGGTTTGATCACACCTGGATTACCCAGTTCACATCTGCCTTTACAATAACAAAAAGTTAGAATTTTCGCCACTTTCTTGAAATACTTTAAGGGGAGTGTGTGTGTGTGTGTGTGTGTGTGTGTGTGTGTATGTGTGTGTGTGTTTCTGTGTGTGACTGTGCATATTTATATGTGTGTGTGTCCAAGTGACTTTGTGGATGTGTGCTTGAGTGTGTGTGTAAGAGACTCTGTGTGTGAGTGTGTGTCTAACTGCGTGGGTGTGGTGTGTGTGTATTATCTGGAGCATTTTTAGATAAATATTAATGTACATATTTATGATGTTACATTTGCAATATCTAATTTGTCATCATCTTTCCATCATATTTTGAGTAAATTTGCTTTGATCATAAACTGGCTGTTTTAGCAGATTAAAGAAACCTACCCACTTTGTTTCTAACAATGGACCTGACCCACTCTCAGAACCATATCACCAAGCTGGTTACAATGAAAATTTGTTGTAATCAATGGAAGAGTGTGATAAGAAATGGAAACAGTGACTGTAAAACCTAGAGAACTACAGACTGGTGAGCCTGACATCAGCGTTGGGTAAGCTGTTGGAAGGGACTTGGACAAGGATTTATGTGTATTTGGAAAGACAAGGACTGATTAGAAATAGTCAACATAGATTTGTGTGTGGGTAATCGTGTCTCACTAACTTGATTGAGTTTTTTGAAGAGGTGACAAAGAAGATTGATGAGGGCAGTGTGGGAGATGCTGTTTATATGCATTTCAGCAAAGTTTTCAAGAAAGTTTTGCATGGTAGACAGATTATTAAGGTTAGATCACATGGGATTCAGGAAATCTAGACAACTGAATACAAAATTGGGATAAGGGTAGACAACAGGTGGAAGATTGTTTTTCAGATTGGAGGTCTGTGACCAAGGGTATGCCGCAAGAATCCGTGCTGAGTTCACTGTCTTTCATCATTGGTAAACATGAAGTGGATGTGAATATTAGAGGCATGGTTAGCGAGTTTGCAGATGACATCAAAACAGGTGGTGTAGTGGGCAGCGAGTAATATCTCAGAGTAAAACGGGAGGTTGATCAGATGGAACAATGGGCCAAGGAGTGGCAGGTGGAGTCTAACTTAGTGAAGTGAAGTTTTGCATTTAAGAAAGACAAACCAGGGCAGGACTGATACAGTTAATGGCAAGTTACTGGGGAGTGCTGCTGAACAAAGAGACCTTGGAGTGCAGGTTCACAGTTCGTGGAAAGTGGAGTCGAAGGTATACAGTATAGTGAAGAACACATTGGCACGTTTGCCTTCATTGGTCAGTGCATTGAGTATTGGAGCTGTGATGTCATGTTACAGCCATACAGGACCCTGGAGAGGCCATTTTGCAAAACCTGAGCATGGTTTGGTTGGCTCTGTTAAAGAAAAGATATTGTTTAACTTGAGACAGTGCGGGAAAGATTGACTGGGATATTTTTCCATGGAGTGTCGAAGGCTGAGCTGTGACTTTACAGAAGTTTATAAAATCATGAGAGGCATGAGTAGAGTAAATAGAGAAGGTCAATTTCCCTGGGGGTGGAGGCATTCAAAACTAGAAAGCATAGCTTTAAGATGAGAGGTGAAAGAGTTTAAAAGGATCTTCAGGTCAACATTTTCACATGGATGGTGGTGAGTGTATGGAATGAGTGTATGGAAGGACCTGGTGGAGGCTGATGCAGTTACATTGAAAAGACATCAGGATGGGTACATGAGCAGGAAGGATTTAGAGAGATATGGACCAATTACTGGTAATTGAGAGTAGATTAGGTTAGGATACCTGGTCAGCATGGACAGGTTACACCGAAGGGTCTGTTTCAATTCTACATCTCTCCATAACAGGAATTAGGAAAATTTCTAAAAGGTACGTTTGAGTGAGAATTATCTTCCCCTGATGTTTGTGGTACGTCTTTGTTTATTTTTATTCAACGTTGAGCTAGTTAAATATTTGACATGAATCATGGATAATGGGATACAGACAGGCATGTGGGGTTGAGACCACAACCTGATCAGCCACAATTTTAATGCCTAGTGGGCAAGGCCCACAGTGTCTAATGACCCACTCCTGCTCCACAGTCCCATGTTCCTATGTTACATTCAGCCCCTCAAACCAGCTAGAAAGGAGCAGTTGGTGGCCACTTGCTCCTATGACCTGGTACATAGAAGCGCAGAAGACCTTTCAGACCCTCAAGACTGTCAGACACGGTTTGGAGTGGTTTGGAAAAAGTAACTGGAAAACGCAAGGTGAGTTTGAAAGAGGTCCTTCATCTCTCATTCCTGAGCGTCCCCTCTCTGCAACATGCTTCATTTGTTGGTGATGTTATAGACCCAGATTCACTGTGTGTATAGGCCCCATAGCTCAGCCAGAGATGGCTCACTAAATCCTCTGGTCCCTGAGCGCAACATTCAATAATAGAATGTCCAGGTAAATAGCACCCACTACATTTCCAATAACAGCATGTGAGAACATCAGAAACAGGAGCAGGCCGTTCACCCCTACACCATCCCCAAGCTTGCTTTGCCTTCAGTTAGATCATGGCTGATCTGCTCTCGGTTGCAAATGCTCTTTCATGCCCAATTCTTCATCACCATCAACTCTCTAACAGGACAAAGTCCTTCCACCTCCTCTTTAAGTACCTTCAGTAATCTCATTCCCTAACTCTTTGAAAGAGAGGATTTCTCACATTCGTTAATTTCTGTTTGAAGAAACCACTCCCTGCTCCTCCACCGTGACCTATTGATATGAATGAAAGAGGTGAACACAAGGGTTCAGGTAACGGCGACTGGCCTGATAACAAGACAGCATTTGACTGAGGACGGCATCAAGGAACCTGAACAAAACTGAACATAATGGGAAAGAGTTGTTAAAATCCTCACTGCTGGAGTGATGTAAAGCAGTGATTCTCAAACCTTTTTTGGCCACAGACCCCCAGGAGCTAGTCTCCAGTTTTCTTATTTTAAAGGCAAATATAAATTGCCTGTTCCCGTGTGTGTGACGAATCAAATTACTCGAAGTTAAATAAAACATGACTTATTTAAACACTGCAGCTGAAATATAACCAAACAAAGGAATTTAGAATAACAACTCTGTTGGAAAACTTAACACAATAATTGGTACAGTAAGTATTATTGATTAACTGTTCTAAAACAGCAACAGCCCATAAACACATCCCATCTCCTTGGCAAAAAGGAATATTTGGGCATAGATTCACAGATGCATTTCTCCAATCCTGTAAGGAAAAAAGACTTCCAGAGAAAATTGAGAGAGAGTAGCAGTCAGGTGCATGCATTAAATCTTCCAACAATTTCAACAACTTCTGATGCGACTGAGAAACCAACCCCAGAAATCCTAATCTGTAAGAGCTGGCCCCACCCATTCAGGCTGCACTAGAGATAACCCAAGGCCACCCAATGTGTTTACTCAAGTGCTCTTAACTGGCCGGTGTTGCACCTCTTGTTCAATCTCTCTCTTCAAAGAAACCAGGATAAAATAACCATTGAAAGCTACAGCATTGTCACACCAGTTAGCACACAGAGCAGTTAAACAGAAACCATGGGGAGCCGAATAATGCTCTTGGCCATTTCCAGTCAGGCAAAGAAGAAGCTATTCAGTACCTTCAGTCACTTACACAGGAACATGAGGAGGCCGTTCAGTCCCTCGGGTCACTTGTACAGGGATAGAATGAGGTAATTGATGTTCAAATTACCTCAAAACTTTTAAATTAAAAAGAAGCTGAGCGCTGTTCTGAAAAATGCATAGAAACAGAGATAGCTACTTGGAACCCGTTTTTCAGCACGAAACTCAAATTCACACCTCAACTCTCAAAGACCAATTAACCAGACCGAACAGCCGAGACTGAAAATTAAGTTTACACTTTGGCCTACCCCAAACCAGAAATTAGGAGGGCTATATAAATTCCAATATATTAAACTCCATCAGCATTCATGCACAGAGATACCGGATATTCCACTTATCCCAAATCTATACTTTAAACATGATACTCATTACATTGACTATAAATGTGCAAACATGCACAATTACAGTCCTTTTCAAGTCTGTTCTACTCCTGCCACCGAATGCCTCCATCTCTCATTTGAGTCTCTACAATGTGTAGGCAGTCACACTTGCTTGTGCTGCACAGGCACAAGTTTTAAATTGAATGTTTGTAACAACAAGCTCCATCTAAACAGTTGAGCATTTTTGTCCTTAGATTTCTCCACAAACTTCAATCGGTTATGATCAGTGTATAGAGAGTCATAGAGATATACAGCATGGAAACAAACCCTTGGGTACATCCCGTCCATTCCGACCAGGTATCCCAACCCAATCTAGTCCCACCTGCCAGCACCTGGTCCATATCCCTTCAAAACCTTCCTATTCATATATCCATCCAAATGCCTCTTAAATGTTGTAATTGTACCAACCTGCACCACTTCATCTGGAAGCCCATCAGGTCTCTTTTATATCTTTCCCCTTTCACCTGAAACCTGTGCCCTTGAGTTCTGGACTCCCCGACCCCAGGGAAAAGACTTTGTCTATTTATCCCATCCATG
Source organism: Hemiscyllium ocellatum (assembly GCF_020745735.1). Lineage (NCBI taxonomy): Eukaryota > Metazoa > Chordata > Chondrichthyes > Orectolobiformes > Hemiscylliidae > Hemiscyllium > Hemiscyllium ocellatum. The sequence goes on along the minus strand of NC_083421.1, from coordinate 14,643,641 downwards.
CCCCTCATAATTTTTTAAACCTCTATAAGGTCACCACTCAGCCTTCAATGTTCCAGGGAAAACAGCTCCAGCCTGTTAAGCCTAACCTGATAGCTCAAATCCTCTAACCCTGGCAACATCCTTGTAAATCTTTTCTGAACCCTTTCAAGTTTCATAGCACCTTTCTGATAGGAAGGAGACCAGAATTGCACACAATATTCCAACAGTGGCCTGACCAATGTCCTTTACAGCTGCAACATGACCTCCCAACTCGTCGACTCAATATTCTGACAAATAAAGGAAAACATACCAAATACCTTCTTCACTATCCTATCTACCTGAGACTCCACTTTCAAGGAGCTATCAACCTGCACTTCAAGGTCTCTTTGTTCAACAACACTCCCTAGGACCTTACTATTGAGTATATAAGTCCTGCTAAGATTTGCTTTCCCAAAATGCAGCACCTTGCATTTCTCAGAATTAAATTCCATCTGCCACTTCTTAGCCCTTACACCCATCTGGTCAAGATCCAGTTGTAACCTGTTGCAACTCTCTTCACTGTCTACTACACCTCCAATTTTGGTGTCATCTGCAAACTTAATAACTGTACCGCTTATGCTCACATCCAAATCATTTATGTAAATGACAAAAAGTACAGGACCCAGTGCTGATCCTTGTGGCACTCTACTGGTCACAGGTCTCCAGTCTGAAACACAACCCTCCACCACCACCCTCTGTCTTCTACCTTTGAGCCTGTTCTGTATCCAAATGGCTAGTTCTCTCTGTATTCCATGAGATCCAACCTTGCTAATCAGTCTCCCAAAGGGAACCTTGTCGAACGCCTTACTGAAATCCAAACATCTACTGTTCTGCCCTCACCAATCCTCTTTGTTACTTCTTCAAAACACTCAATCAACTTTGTGAGGCATGATTTCCCATGCACAAAGCCATGTTGACTCTCTCTAATCAGTCCTTGCCTTTCCAAATACATGTACATCCTGTCCCTCAGGATTCCCTTCAACAACTAGCCCACCGCCGAGGTCAGGCTCACTGGTCTATAATTCCCTGGCTTGTCCTTACAGCGTTCTTAAACAGTGGCACCACATTTGCCAACCTCCAGTCTTCCAGCAGCTCATCGGTGACTTTTGATGATACAAATATCTCAGCAAGAGGCCCAGCAATCACTTCCCTAGATTCCCATAGAGTTCTCAGGTACACCTTATCAGGTCCTGGGGATATGTCCACATTTACCCGTTTCAAGGCATCCAGCACTTCCTCCTCTGTAATATGGACATTTTGCATCTATTTCCCTACAGTCTATATCCCTTATCCTTTTCCACAGTAAATATGATTGTGGTAGGTATGTTACTGATAAGATAAACACTGAAATATTGCAAAGCTAACACTAAGATCAAAATCTCCTTCTCAACCGTCGAATATTTTGTTGATGAATGTTCAACTTCCTGGAGAAATTCCCAATCTGTCTTTCTATCTTCTCATTGTCTTCCTGTAAGATCACATCACCAAATCCACATCACTTGCATCAATGGTCACCTTGAAAGCCTTTGCACATTTAGGTATGTCTAACACTGGGGCAGTGGGGAACACAGCTTTCAGGGTCTCAAATGTCTTCTGACAGTCTGCTGCCCACTGACACTTCTTGCCTTTCTTAAACAATTCAATGAGTGGAGCAGCTTCACTGCTAAAATTTGGCACAAATTTTGATAAAGTTCCAAGTTGTGATCCACATAAGCACCAACGCCATAGGTAGGAAGAGAGATGGGGATATAAGGCAGAAATTCAGGGAGCTAGGATGGAAGCTTAGAGCTGGGATGAACAGAGTTGTTGTCTCTGGTTTGTTGCCCGTGCCATGTGCTAGTGAGGCAAGGAATAGGGAGAGAGAGATGGCTACAGGGATGGTGCAGGAGGGAGGGTTTTGGATTCGTGGATAATTGGGGCTCTTCCTCGGGTAGTTGGGACCTCAGCTGAAAAATGTGTTGCTGGAAAAGCGCAGCAGGTCAGGCAGCATCCAAGGAGCAGGAGAATCGACGTTCCTGGCATAAGAAGATGGGCTCCTTGGATGCTGCATGAACTGCTGCGCTTTTCCAACAACACATTTTTCAACTCTGATCTCCAGCATCTGCAGTCCTCACTTTCTCGTAGTTGGGACCTCTACAAGCAGGATGGTCTTCATCTGAACCCAGAAGGGTACCTATATCCTGGGGGGGGTGGTATTCGCTAAGTCTATTGGGGCAGGTTTAAACTAATCCAGCAGGGGGGTGGGAAACAGAATTGTAGTTTGAGTATAGAAAAGGTTGAGAGTAGGGAGGTCCGAAATCAGGTTTCAGGGACACAAGATGGCACCGGCAAGCAAGAAGTTGGTTTGAAGTGTGTCTCCTTCAACGCCAGGAGCATCCGGAATAAAGTGGATGAACTTGCAGCATGGGTTGGTACCTGGGATTTCTTTGTTATGGCCATTTTGGGGACATGGATAGAGCAGGGACAGGAGTACTATAGATGGGTCGGTTTTTGTCCTGTGTGTGCAGTTGGCCAGATTTTAGACTTGGAAGTAGGTGAGCACTTCGGTATTAACAATCACAATTCTGTTATGTTTACTTTAGTGATAGAAAGGGACACCAGAGGGCAAGAGTTATAGCTGAGGGAAAGGCAATTACAATGCGCTGAGACAAGATTTAGGAAGCATAGGATGGGGAAGGAAACTGCAGGGGATGAGCACATTAGAAATGTGGAGCTAATTCAAGGAAAAGCTCCTGTGTGACCTAGATAAGTATGTACATGTCAGGCAGGGAAGAGGCTGTAGAGTGCGGGAGCCGTGGTTTACGAAGGAAGTGGAATCTCTGGTCAAGAAGAAGAAGGCTTATGTTAGGATGAGATCTGAAAGCTCAGTTAGGGCGCTTGAGGATGACAAGGAAGTCATGAAAGACCTAAACAGAGGGCTCAGAAGAGCCAGGAGGAGACATGAGAAGTTGTTGGCGGATAGGATCACGGTAAACCCTACGGCTTTCTATAGGTATTTAAGGAATAAAAGAAAGAGTAAGCTTAGGGTCAACCAAGGATAGTCGTGGGAAGTTGTGTGTGGAGTCAGAGGAGATAGGGGAAGCACTAAATGAATACTTTTCGACAGTATTCACTCTAGAAAACGACAATGTCGTTGAGCAGAATACTGAGATACAGGCTACTAGACTAGGTGGGATTGAGGTTCGCAAAGAAGAGGTATTAGAAATTCTGCAGAGTGTAAAAATAGACAAGTCCCCTGGGCCGGATGGGATTTATCCCAGGATCCTCTGGGAAGCCAGGGAGGAGATTGCCGAGCCTTTGGCATTGATCTTCAAATTGTCATTGTCGATAGGAATAGCGACTAAAGACTGGAGGATAGCAAATGTGGTTCCCCTGTTCAAGAAGGGGAGTAGAGACAAGCCTGGCAATTATAGACCAGTGAGTCTTACTTCAGTTGTTGGAAAAGTGTTGGAAAAGGTTATAAGAGATAGGATTTATAATCATTTAGAAAAGAATAATTTGATTAGGGATAGTGACCACGGTTTTGTGGAGGGTTGGTTATGCCTCACAAACCTTATTGAGTTATTTGAGAAGGTGACCAAACAGGTAGATGAGAGTAAACCACTTGATGTGGTGTATATAGATTTCAGCAAGGCGTTCGAGAAGGTTCCCACAGTAGGCTATTGTACAAAATGCCGAGGAATGGGATTGTGGGAGATATAGCAGTTTGGATGAGTAATTAGCTTGCTGAAAGATGACAGATGATGGTGGTTGATGGGAAATGTTCATCCTGAGTCCATCTCCTAGTGGTGTACCGCAAGGGTTGGTGTTGGATCCACTGCTGTTCATCATTTTTATAAATAACCTGAATGAGGGCGTAGAGGGTGGGTTAGTAAATTCACAGACAACAATAAGGTCGGTGGAGTTGTGGATAGTGAGGAAGGATGTTGGAGGTTGCAGAGCGATATAGATTAGCTGCAGAGCTGGGCTGAGAAGTGGCAAATGGAGTTTAATGCAGACAAGTGTGAGGAGATTCACTTTGCTTGGAGTAACCGGAATGCAAAGTACTGGGTTAATGGTTAGATTCTTGGTGGTGTATATGAGCATAGAGATCTATGTGTCCATGTACACAGATGCTTGAAAGTTGCCACCCAGGTTGACAGGGTTGTTAAGAAGGCATACATTGTTTTAGCTTTTATTCATAGAGGGATCGAGTTCCGGAACCATGAGGTTATGCTGCAGCTGTACAAAACTCTGGTGTAGCCACACTTGGTGTATTGTGTACAATTCTGGTCACCACATTATAAAAAGGATGTTCAAGCTTTGGAAAGGGTGCAGAGGAGATTTACTAGGATGTTGCCTGGTATTGAGGGGAGGTCTTATGAGGAAAAGCTGAGGGACTTGAGACTGTTTTCATTGGAAAGAAGGTTGAGAGGTGACTTAATAGGGCCATGTAAGATAATCAGAGGGTTAGATAAGGTGAAAAGGGAGAGTCTTTTTCCAAGTATGGTGATAACGACCACGAGGGGGCATAGGTTTAAATTGATGGGAGATAGATATAGGACAGATGTCAGAGGTAGTTTCTTTACTCAGAGAGTAGTAAGGGTATGGAATGCTTTGCCTGCAACGGTAGTAGATTCGCCAACATCAAGTGCATTCAAGTCGTCATTGGACAAACATATGGACGTACATGGAATAGTGTAGGTTAGATGGGCTTCAGATTGGTATGACAGGTCGGCGCAACATCGAGGGCTGAAGGGCCTGTACTACGCTGTAATGTTCTATGTTCTATGTTCTAATCCCAGAATCCGTAGTACTGCACTTTTTGTCAATGGTTTGGGAAACTCCCCAGTTACTTTGTTTGTACTCACCCTGGGACCATTTGTCCATGTCCAATAACATGGCCCAGGAAGGTGACTTGGGCTTTGGCAAATTCACTTTTAGCCAGGTTTGTCACCAAGTCTGCTTTGCAAAGTCAATTGAATAAGTCCGATAAATGTTTTAAGTGTTCCTTCCATGAGTGACTAAAAATCGCCAGGTCATTGATATATATGACACAGTTGGTTAATCTGGCAATAATTTGATTGGTTAGTCTCTGAAATGTGGCCAATGGGTCTTTCATACCAAATGACATGAGTTTAAACTTATACAGTCCATTTGGCGTTATGAAAGCTGAAATTACTTTACTCTTTCTCACAAAGATACCTGCCAATATCCGCTGAGTAAGTCCAAATTAGAAATGTAAGTTGCTTGTCCCACCTTCTCAACACAGTCTTCCAAACGGGGAATCAGATATGCATCAGTCGCTGTAACTGTATTGACTTTGCGATAGTTCACACATAACCGTTGGGTACCATCTGGTTTTGACACCATTACTATGGGTGAGTTCCAGTCACTGTAACATAGTTTGAATATGTCATCTTGGAACATGCATTCAATCTCCTTTTGAACCTGTACCAACTTTAGAGGGTTATGTCTATAAAAATGTTACTTAATCAGAACAGCATCTCCCATATCTACATCATGTACACATGGAGTATTACTACACAGCTTATTTCCACAAACCTTTCCCTGTGATCGTTACAACTCTTTTCAGGTCATTTTGATTTTCCTCAGGAAGATAACTGAATAATTTATCCACTTTTTGACAATGTCTTCATGGTCCAGTTTAATTTGAGGAATGTCCAATTCAGAATCCTCTGAACTTGGTTCTTCCCTCTGTGTTCTGACCAATAACACAGTCTCCTTTGACCTTTCTTGTGAAAATACCTTTTCAGCATATTCACATGACCCACTCTGTGAGATTTCTTTCCAGGAGTCCCTAGCAAGTAGTTCCCCTCACTCAATCTCCTTTCAACTGGACAAGGTCGACTAGACCATTCTTTTAAAGGCGCACTTATCACAGGAAGCAATGCTAATATCTTATCCCCGATAGCAAAATTGAGAATTTTTGATTTCTTTTCTGCTTCCTGTTTCGTTGCATGCAGTGGTACTTCTAAATATTGCATAGCCAACTCCCCAGCTCTATTTAATTGTTCCCTAAATTTGACAAGTAGTCCAAATATGTGATTGCTGAATTCTGACTTACCAATTCCTCCTTGATCATTTTTAATTGTCCTCTCACATCATGCCCAAAAATTAATTCAGATGGACTGAATTTGGTTAATTCATTTGGTGCATCTCTGATTAAAAAAAACACAAACGGGATTCCTTTATCCCAGTCACCTGGATTGTCCTGACTATAAACCCTCAACATGGTCCTTTATGTCTGATGCCAGCTTTCTACCACTCCCTGTCATTCTGGATAGGATGCAGTAGATTTGAATTGTTTTATTCCTGAGCTGTCCATAACTGCCTTGAATAATTTTGATGTGAAGTTTGCCCCTTCATCTGATTATATCTCTGTCGGTATTCCATATCGAGTGAAACATCTGGAAAATCCTCTCCAATCCTTACAGCTGTGATATTGCGTAATGGGACAGCCTCTGGAATTCCAGTCGATACATCCGTTATTGTGAACAAATAATGATTCCCACTTTTTTGTTTTAGGTCGGCATCATACACAACCAATGAAGACTCTTGGAAAATGATCCTCAGAAGCTGGAATAGGTATTGAAGGTTCAGAGTTTATTACCGCCTGTGGTTTTCCAGTTACCTGACAGGTATGACACGTGTGGCAAAGCTCAACTACATCCCTGTGCAGTCCAGGCCAGTAAAAGTGAGCTTGCATTTTAGCCTGTGTTTTCCTCTCTCCTAAATGACCTCCAGTAGTAGCTCACGTGACATTCATAACACCCATTTCAATACCTCACTGGCAATACAATTTGAGGTTCTTCTGCGTATTTCTCATCTGTCTGAATGTGTGATGGTCTCCATTTCCTCATTAAGGTATCTCTTTTAATGTCATAACATTCAAGCATACATTCAGATTCTTTTGATACTATTGCTTTAAATTTTTATCATTCTGCTGTAACTCAGTTAATTTCTCTGAGCTAAAGATCTTGTTATCTATCTGTTCCTTGTTTTTCTCAACCATCTGATCAAACAGGGTGTCTGTTAATTCCACTTCAACTTTCCAATCTCTTTGATCTCTCTGTTTCAGCTGGTGACTTTGTCACCTCGTGACCACACATTCAGGATAAGTTCCAGGATATGTGTCCTGCAATATATCAGTTGCCTGGATTTCCTCTGGATATTCAACCACAGTAGACAACACTCCTACCAGCATATCCACTATATCATTCACATGGACAAACTGTATTCCTGGAGCTGAGAGTTGTCCGGTACTTCTTCCTCAGCTTCCCCTCTCTTCTCTGTACACTCTAACCTCACCTTACATAATTGTACGCTTCTTGTATCATCGTGATTCCAATTACAGGTATCTTTTGGGCAATAGTCCTTCAGAAGTACTTGTCTTTTTATCCTTCAGCAGCACAGATTAAGAGGATCCTGTGTCTCTAAATATTGTGACCTCTTTACCTGCTGCTCCTTTGCTAATAAACTTGATGTTTGCAGGTATATGGTTAAAGAAGATCTGACACTTCGTCCTGAACCAGCATACGGAACTTCCTCACTTCTCTTTCCCCTTCAAGAGTTTCCTTTTTGACCCTGTGTTCAGTTACCGTTATGATCGTCACCTAGATCCACCTTTTCTTTTCCACATGAAGATTTCTCTTTTCCCCAATTTCTATCCCTCATGGAATGGAATTCATTCTGGAAGCTAAACCGTGCTTTATGGACTAACTCATCCCCATCAGCCACTTCAGGGGCTAATCATGCCGTTTTAACACTCTGCTCTTCCACATGAGTTCTCACTACTTCAGGAAGTGATTTTTTGAACTCATCCAAAGTACTTTTTTTCTCTCAGAGCACCACAGGTTTGCTCTATATTTAAAGCTCTTACCTACCTAACAAAATTACTTGCTTAATCCTGACAAACTTAATTAGCTTTGACCAGGGTTCTTCCTCAGATTTCTGAGAGGCGGTCTGTCAGCTTCTGACACAAGCTCATAAACATATAAGATGGCTTTCTTCACCTCCTCATACGCTCCAGATACCTCCCCTTACAGACCTAACTACAAGTTTTGTTTGGATCAACAAAATGCACATGGTCACTGGACACTGCATTTGTTTATTCAGCATCTGTCAGTATCCTCTGGGCAAGTTCAACTAGAACTCACAGTTGCTTGTGCCATCTTCTCACTACAGTCTTCCAAATGCAGAATCGGATATGCACCAGCCTTTGTAACTGTAATGACTTTGGGATAGTCCACACATAACTATTGGGTACCATCTGGTTTTGGTCCCATTCCTATGGGTGAGCTCCAAGCAGTGTAACTCACTTTGATTATTTCATCTTGGAATGTGCATTGAATCTTCTTTTGAACCTGTGCCAACTTTAGAGGGTTATGCCTATAAGGTTGTTGCTTGATTGGAACGGCATCTCTTATATCTACATCATGCATAATTAGGTTTGAACTTCCTACCTTGTTTCTCCAAATCTCCCTGTGCGACATTAATAACTCTTTCAGGCCATTTTGATTTTCCTCAATAATTTATCCCGATTTTTGACAACCTCTTCATGGTCCAGTTTAATTTGAGGAATGTCCAATTCAGAATCCTCTGAACTTGGCTCTTCTCTCTGTGTTCGAACCAATAACACAGTCTCCTTTGTGTGACATATCTGGCAAAATTCAGTGACATCTTTGTGCAGTCCAGGTAGTTAGAAATGTTTTTGTATTTTCTCTTGAGGTTTTCTCAGGACTAAATGATCCCCTAGTGGGAGATCATGCGCCATTTGCAACACGGTCTTTCGAGAGCCCACTGGCAATACGACTTGATTATCTTCTGTCCATTTCTAATCAGCCTGAATGTGTGATTGTCTCCATTTCTTCATTAAGACATCGTTTTTAACATAGTGACATTCAGCGGTATGTTCAAATTCTTCCTCTGTTTATGCCTGTTTATACAATTGCTTCAAATGTTCATCATTCCGTTATAACTCAGTTAATTTATCTCAGCTAAAGATATCTGCGACTGGTTCATTCAACTATCCGATCAAACTGGGTCTCTGCTAATTCCACTTTATCTTTCTTATCTGTACTCTTTGATCTCTCCTGGCTCAACTGGAGACTTTGTCATCTCGTTACCACATAGTCCGCAAAATTCCCAGGATATGTATCCTGAGCTTCCACTGACTTCCAACCACGGTGGGCAGCACTCCTACCTGGGAATCAGCTATTTCATTAGCAAGGATAAATTGTATTCCTGGAGCTGAGAGTTTGTCCAGGACACTGACCATGACTTCTCCACTCTTCACTGGACACTCTCACCTCATTTTACATCAATCAGTGCTTCTTGTCTTACCGTGAATTCCCATTACTTGCACCTTTGCTGACAATAGTGTTTCAGAGGTACATATCTATTCACCTTTTAACATCACATTTGAGAGGATCCTGTATCTCTTCAAATTGTAACCTCTTCAGGTGTTGCTCTTGGCCAATTCAAGTAAACTTTACCTTCGCATGTACATCATTTAAGAAGATTTCCTCCTTAACCAACATCATTTCCTCCTTAACCAACCTCTGACCAGGTTGGACATTCTGGTGCAGCTTTCTGGCCTCCGCTGTGCTTTCCATTATCACTCTGACTAAATTCACAGGCTGATCCTGTTTTCCTACATCTGACTTCCCAGTGCATTTCCTAACTCACTGACACTGTGGTTTCATGTGGCCTACTTTATTGCAGTGAAAACACCGGAGCTTTTCACCTTCTCTTTCCCCTTCAAGGGTTTCCTCTTTACCGTGTGGTAAGTTATCCTTATGGTCTACACCGACATCGACCTTTTCCTTTCCATGTATCTATCTTGAATGGTTGATATTGATTTTGAAAGCCAATCTTGCATTTATGGACCAACTCATAACTGTCAGCCATTTCAGCTGCTAATCTTGTGTTTGAACTCTCTGCTCTTTCTCACAAGTTGTTCCTACTTCAGGGAGTGAATTTTTACATTCCTGTCTCAGTGCCAATTTCTGAAGTTCAAACTCTCTCTTTCTTCCTTTCTTTTCTCTTTCTTTCTCTCTCTTTCTCTTTTGATTCTTTTAACATGATTTGTTCTTTTTCTCTTTCATCTGCTTTTAATCCAAATTCCTTGTCTTTTTTTTACTATTTATTTGTGGGACTTGGGCATCACTGGCCGAGCAGCATTGATAGCCCATCCCTATTTGCCCTTGAGAAGGTGGGGGTGAGCTGCCTTCAGGAATCGCTGCAGTCCACGTGCTGCATGTTGACCCACAATGGAGGGAGGGTGGGAATTCCAGGATTTTGACCCAATGACTGTGAAAGAACATCAATGTATTTCCACATCAGGGTGGTGAGTGGCTTAGAGGGGAACTTGCAAGTGGTGGTGTCCCCAAGTACCTGCTGCCCTTGTCCTTCGAGCTGGAAGTGGTCGTGGTTTGGAAGGTGCCTCTAACTCAAGTTACTCCATTTTGAATTGCATTTGTAGCCATCTCTAAAGATTCTGATGGCATTTCTAGCGAATTTAAATACTGAGCTATTGCTGTAATTATCTCTCTTTCCTCACAGAAGGAGGCAGCTCCAACCCCACTTTGTCCACTAATTCCTGCAGCTTGGCCTTAATCACCTTTTGTAAAATCCCCAAGGTCACTTCTTCTAGCCCCAGAAAACTTGTGATGACTGAAAGAGCCATTGCTATCCCAATTGCTGTTTAAACCAACCAACATCAACACCCAGAAGAAAAGACACGAATACCTACCACTCGCTAACTTTGAGCCCAATAACCCTAACCCCAATTTGGAACTACAGAAGAAATTCTGGACGAGTCCCCAATCTGTTATGGACCAGGCCAAAACTTCCCAAAACATTTCAAGAGAGTCGGCCTCACCCGAACTTTGATATTTGCAGATATTTGAGGAGGAATGCAGCTGGTCAAACCACGTAATTTTAAACAAAACAGAATTTATTTACAAGATTACCCACTGAAACCAAACAAAAGAGAATACAATACTGAATCACTTAATATATCCAAAAACCCAACAGATCATCCCAACTTAATGATGTTGTTCCAAATACTTGCAACAATCCCCATAAACACCCCTTGGTACAAAAGGTAAAATCAAACCCAGGGTCTGACAGGAGAGCACTCAGCGAGAGAGAACCAGCCTGGACCTGCTTCTTTGCCCCCAGCAGCTTCAGCTGCCTGACTGCTTTCAGTGAATAGCCAGACGGCCAAATAAATCAAATCAAACCACAGAAAATCTGAGCTGGGAGAACTGGCCACTCCCCTTACATTGTGCAACTGGTTTTATTTTAAACTTGAAAGCCTTTTGCCTGAGGCAGTACCTATTAGCTCTAATCAAACTTAACCTAAAGGCTTGAACTTAGACTTTTGGAAGTCTGTGTCTTTTATGACCTCACTATAAGAAACACCAGGCCAACAGAACCTTGTTAAAGGAGCACCATCATCACACAACAGCGTTCTGTGCTGCATTTTGTCAAAGGCCTTCTGGAAATTGACACAGATCACACCCTCTGGCTCTCCTCTGTCAAACTTGCTCATTCCCTCCTCAATGAAATCTGGTAGAACCTTGAGGAAGCCTTGATGTTTCTGCTCTATTTTATCATGTGCTCACCAATCGCATCCATAAAAACAAACTCTCAAATCTTAAAGATGACTAAGGCCATGCCATCCAGACTATAGTAATCTGTCTTCTCACTCTCTCCCTCCTTAAAAAGGGATATTAACATTAGTCATTTTCGTTCCTCACGATCCTACCTGACCCCAGTGATTCCTGAAAGATCACCACCAATACCTTTACAACCTCCTCAGCTATCTCCTTTGGAACCCTGTGATGTAACCCATCCAGTCCGGGTTATTTATCCACCTTCAAACCTTTCAGCATTCCCAGCACCTTCTCCGAAATGGTGGCAACTGCACTCAACCCTCTCCCAGACCCCTTATGGTTCTGGGATGTTACTGGTGGCACGCACTGGGAAAACTGATGCAAGGTTTCTCCAGCATTTCTTTGTTACCTATTGGTACTTCTCCAGACAACTTTCCAACAGTTCAATGTCCACTCTTACCTCTCTGTTACCTTTAAGATATCTAAAGAATCTTGCAATCGTGCATAGAACATAGGACAATACAGGAAAGGAACAGGCTCATTGGTACATGATATTGTGGTGAACATGATGACAAATTAGATTAATTTCTTCTGCATGCCTTTGATCTACATACATTCAGTCCTTATGTATTCATCTGATAATCGAAAAGTCCTTTCATTGTTCCTGTTGTATTTGCTACCACCAACAAAGACTCCTACCACTCTCTGTGTAGCTTCCCTTTTCCTGTGGACTAATTTCACAACCTCTCTCATTAACCAAGTGTCCCTTACCTTGCTAATCCCGTCTTCCTCCTTACTGGAACATGCTGGTCCTGAACTCTGATCAGAAGGTTTATCTACGACTCCCACATGTCACATGTGGACTTGACCTGTAACAGATCCTCCCAATTAACACTCACTAGCTCCTGCCTAATACTGATATAATTTGCCCTTCCCCAATTGAGTCCTTTCCCATATGGTCCTGAATTATCTGTTGGTCTTTGGTATCTTAAAACTAATAGGAGAAAGTGAGAACTGCATATGCTGGAGGTCAGAGCTGAAAATATGTTGCTGGAAAAGTGCAGCAGGTCAGGCAGCATCCAAGGAGCAGGAGAATCGACGTTTTAGGCATGAGCCCTTCTTCAGGAATGAGGACAGTGTGCCAAGCAGACTAAGATAAAACGTAAGGAGGAGGGACTTGGGAAGGGGCATTGGAAATGCGATAGGTGGAAGGAATGCAGTGGGGGTGGGGGCGGAGAGGTCAGGAAGAAGATTGCGGGTTAGGAAGTTGGTGCTGAGTTCGAGGGTTGGGACTGAGACAAGGTCGGGGGAGGTGAAATGAGGAAACTGGAGAAATCTGAGTTCATCCCTTGTGGTTGGAGGGTTCCTAGGCGGAAGATAAGATGCTCTTCCTCCAGCCATCGTGTTGCTATGGGAGAGGGAGTTGAAGTGTTGAGCCACGGGCAGTCAGGTTTGTGGATTTTGGGCAGGAGGTAGAAACGGGCAGTGCGGGGTTGTGGGACTATGAGGTTGGAGGTGGTGGATGGAAGATCCCTTGAGGTGGTGAGATGGTCTGGGTGATGATGGTTTGGTGGCAGGAGGTGGGGTCATGGTCAAGGGGGCAGTCTCCCACTTTCTCCAAACCAAGGGAGTAGCCATGGGCACCCGCATGGGCCCCAGCTATGCCTGCCTCTTCGTAGGATATGTGGAACAGTCCATCTTCCTCAGCTTCACGAGCACCACCCCCCACCTTTTCCTCCGCTACATCGATGACAGTATCGGTGCTGCTTTGTGCTTGCATGGGGAGATTGAACAGTTCATCCACTTTACCAACACCTTCCACCCCGACCTCAAATTTACCTGGACCGTCTCAGACTCCTCCCTCCCCTTCCTAGACCTCTCCATTTCTAACTCGGGCGACCGAATCAACACGGACATTTACTATAAACAGACCGACTCCCACAGCTACCTAGACTACACCTCCCCCCATCCTGCCCCCTGTAAAAACACCATCCCATATTCACAATTCCTTCGTCTCCGCCGCATCTGCTCCCAGGAGGACCAGTTCCAACACCGCACAGCCCAGATGGCCTCCTTCTTCAAAGACCACAATTTCCCCCCAGATGTAATCGATGATGCTCTCTACTGCATCTCCTCCACTTCCCGCTCCTCTGCCCTTGAGCCCCGTCCCTCCAATCACCATCAGGACAGAACCCCACTGGTCCTCACCTCCCACCCCACCAACCTCCATATACATCATATCATCCATCGTCATTTCTGGCACCTCCAAACGGAGCCCACCACCAGGGATATATTTCACTCCCCTCCCCTCCCCTATCAGCGTTCTAAAAAGACCACTCCCTTCGTGACTCCCTTGTCAGGTCCACACCCCCCACCAACCCAACCTCCACTCCCGGCACCTTCCCCTGCAACCGCAGGAAATGCAAAACTTGCACCCACACCTCCCCCCTCACTTCCCTCCAAGGCTCCAAGGGATCCTTCCATATCCACCACAAATTCACCTGCACCTCCACACACATCATTTACTGCATTGCTGCACCCGATGTGGCCTCCTCTATATTGGGGAGACAGGCCGCCTACTTGCAGAACGTTTCAGAAAACACCTCTGGGACACCTGGACCAGCCAACCCAACCACCCCGTGGCTCAACACTTCAACTCCCCCTCCCACTCCACCAAGGACATGCAGGTCCTTGGCTTCCTCCATCGCTAGACCACAGCAACATGATGGCTGGAGGAAGAGCGCTTCATCTTCCACCTAGGAACCCTCCAACCACAAGGAATGAACTCAGATTTCTCCAGCTTCCTCATTCCCCTCCCCCCACCTTGTCTCAGTCAAATCCCTCGAACTCTGCACCGCCTTCCTAACCTGCAATCTTCTTCCTGACCTCTCCGCCCCCACCCCCACTGTGGCCTATCACCCTCACCTTGACCTCCTTCCACCTATCGCATTTCCAACGTCCCTTCCCCAAGTCCCTCCTCCCTACTTTTATCTGAGCCTGCTTGGCACACTCTCCTCATTTCTGAAGAAGGGCTCATGCCCGAAACGTCGATTCTCCTGCTCCTTGGATGCTGCCTGACCTGCTGTGCTTTTCCAGAAACACATTTTCAGCTCTATCTTAAAACTTAACCAGTTCTGATCACTGTTTCCGAAATGCTCTCACACTAGTGGTCAGTCAACTGGCGAGCTCATCAGCCAATACATAGTCCAGTATGGCCCCTCCTCTATTTGGACAGACCATTTCAAGAAGCCCTCTTGCATGTACTTAAAAGAATTGTCTCATCTAAGCCTCTTGCTTTAAGGGAGTCCCAGTCAATCTTGGGGGGAAGTTAAAGTCACCCACGATGACAACCCTGTTATTATTGTATCGTTCCAGAACCTGCCGACAGAGGTGTTCATCAACGTGTCGGTGCCTGTTGGGGGCCCGATAGCATCATCAGATTAGAGTGATTGTACCCATCTTATTTATGAGCTGTATCCATATTGCCTCAGTGGATAAGCTCTCTTCTCTGAGTGCAGCAGTGACATTCTCCCTAATGAGTAATGCAATTCCTCCACCTCTTTTATCTTTTTGTCTTCCTTGTCTAAAACACAAAACCGTGGCAAATTGAGCAGCCAACCGTATGCCCATCGCAATCAAATCCCTGTAATGTCCACAATACCATAGTCCCATGTCCTCACCCAGGCTCTGAGCTCGTCTGCCTTACTCATAGTATTCTTTGTGTTGAAATAAACACACCAGCACATTGGTACCATTGTGTTCATTCACCTGTCTCTGACTGTCCTTCCTTTCGGAGTTACTGATTCTAACATCTACCTTCACTTCAATCCCTCCACTTCCTGACCTGCTGCTCTGGTTCCCAGCTGAAATGATCCTGTTTGTTTAGTGACTGGAATTAATGTTAGTCTCCATGGATTCGACCTGTGACACTGGAGTAATTCGCTTTGCTGTTAAAAGCAGGTTCATTTCAATGTGACATTCCATAGAGTCAGTGGCAGCTTCACCTCCCACACTCAACAGCTCCAGAGACGGGGAAAGGAGAGATTAGAATCTGAGAATAAAATCAGCTGGAATATTTCATCAATGGACCAGAATCTAGTAATACTGGATATGAATGTTACAACAATGGACAGGACTATATACTGGGATCTGTTGGCCCTTTCTGCTTTTTATGATAAGCTTCCATTGTCCCTGCGAATCCAGTACATAATGTACATGACTGAATTCTTTTATTATCCCATCCTGGCTATTGTTGGCGTCCCTGGTAAGTCTCACTGCCCGGTTGTTATTTCTATAAACCATGTTTAACTGCGTTGTTATTCTTCCTGTTTATTCTACTGCCCGTGCTGCTGTTATTACATCTGATGAGACGCTGAATTCACCTTCCGCTCTGCAAACCATTGCTCACTGTCTGTCTTCTCTTTGATTCTGGGAGACATATAAGAGGGAGATTGCTCAGCTTCATTTGTAAACCACGGTTCATTTTGTTCCTGTCATCATTCTTTACAGATTAGGAACAGAAATTCACAGTCTTCTATTGTGGCAAAACAAAACTACATTTCCTTCAAATGACTCCGTTCCATCCCTGTCCAATATCTGAAAGTGCAACAGCTTTTCCACATATCCAGTGATCCCTCTCTCCCTGGGCTGGTTTCCTGGCCCCGTATCCTGACCATTATTCATTGTATTTACTAACCCCACAAGGACATCTTTCACCGGATTAACCCAGCTGCTGCTTAAAGCATGAAATGTGAAATCCAGTCTGGCTATTCCCAGGACTCTGCTGACCCCTTTCCCGTTCCCAAAGCTGCATCAGCAACACTCATCGAAAGATTCCACAGCTTTTTCCCGAGGTGAGACCGAAATCCGTTCCCCTTCTCATTCCCTGTGAGCTTCAGTGTATGTGGCTGTTAACTCCGGCAGTGTCTCCACTTTAAAATTCTCACACACGTGATGACATCTGCTCATGATATCCCTCTCTGTCTCGTTCTGTCTCATTTACAAATCTCTGTTAGTTGTTTATGTTTAAACTGATTTCCCTCTGCTCTGTCTCTAACAGCGATTTTCACATCTGCACTCCCTCAGTACTTGTCCTTTCCTGGTGTATCGCAGATACAGAGACATGAACTCACGGAAGCACTACTTCCCGTCATTTCCAGCAGAACCTGGAAATGTCCCCATGCTCGGCCACTATCTAGTGCAGGTATACCGAGCAAGAGAGTGATCAATGCCTGCTTCCACGCTGCAAATATTCCACTTCACTGACCAGTGCATCAGCGTGGTCTGCAAAGTGTCTTCTGCCTGGTTTGGTTATGTCTCGACTCGTTCTGCTCTGTAGATTCAGATTAAAATATAACTGACTGTTTCACATGTTCTCACAGTCTCATTATTAAATTGTTCCATTTTGCAATTGGACTCCCGAAGGCCACACTCCTTCAGTTAGTCCGAATACCCTGATCGTACCCCATATTTCGGAAACTTATACTCCAGTAAGTAATGACCCTATTCTATATTAAGGTGAATGCTTTTCCTTGCTGTATCTTTCCCTGTCCTCGTTATTTTGCCCCTGTGATGCAGTGCTGTGTTATGAAGCTCAGAAACAATGACATTGAATGTGTTGGGTATCACCCAACACATCGGGAGCTGGCTGTGAAGCTCCATATTGGAAAGGGATTTCAACCCCACACTGACTCCCGGGTTTGAAACTTACTCTGTGCCTGTCCACTGAGCGCCTGTGTTCGTTACTCTGAGCTAATCACGTGTGCAGCAACATGCTGAAGCCCTGCAATTATTATTATTGCAGTGGACCCAGCAACTAACTTGCTGGAAATAGGCATTTCAATTAATTCTGTTCCTGGAAAGATAGTGGAAGGACTTGAATGTTTTTGCTGGAGGTTGTGCTGTGAACTGCTGGAGATATTTCAGGGAGACCTGAGCGTTTGACCACACAATTCAGAATGAAACTTGGGGAGGGTAGTTCCAATGTGTCTTTGTTTTGAACATTCACAAAACATGGAGCAGAGGCTGCAGAGTGTGGAAGCTGTGAGAGCACAGCCTGAGTGGGTGTGGGGAAAGAGATCTGCCGGATCCATCCCGGGTTTGCGAGGAACAGCTACAGCAAACCCAGGAACAAAGTGGAAAGGGACCCTGGAAGGATGGGACCGAGCTCTGTGGTCACCTCTGTGCTGAATCAAACAACGTCTGAAATGAGTTTCCATGATTTTGCACGAGATTATTGTTGGAAACTGTGAGAAGATCATTTCCCAGGGCCGCGGGAACACCTCTCAACAAACCCAGCCAATCCAGCAAACCCTAACACATAGCAAATGTGAGCAGGAGTAGGGTATTCAGAGCGTGTCTGAACAATGAGTATCATTCTGGCTGATTGTCTATCTCGGTAGACTGCTCCTACTTCCTTCTCAGATCCTTTGATCCATTGCGATCTATAAACAATTTCGGAAGCCTTCCTGAATGGTTTGGCCCGAGCATCTTTTTCGGCTGAGAATTCCACAGGTTCACCTCTCTCTGGGTCAAGAAATTTCCACTGATTTCAGTGCTGAATAGCCTATGCCCTGACCGTAGACTGTGACAGATGAGTCTGGACTCACTGCTCATGAGAAACATCCTTAGTCTGTTAACCTGCTCAGGCGTATTTACAATTTGACAAATTTGATGAGTTCCCCTCCCGTTCTTCTGAAGGCCAGTGAGTATAATCTTAGTTGACAGTCTCTCTTCATACCACAGCTCTGCTCTGCCAGGGGTTAATACAATAGTGGGAGTTAATTGCACTTTGTCCTGGAATCCTCTCACTTTGAAAGCCTGTTATGTTATTCAGGTGGATATCCTCAATAGGTATGGGTTACTACCGGATTAAACTACAGTACCTTGGGCTTATACCTGAGGCCGTTACCTGTCAAGTTTACCAGTGGTCCCTATTGACTGTATGGTCCTGATAGCTACAAACTCGGCTGGGTTTATTGCAGGTCTCTAGGTCCCTTCAGTTTATCCTTTCACCTAGGAGTGAGAGGGATTCACTTTAAGTCAATCCCAATGCCTTCTCAGCTAAGTTCTAGACTTAACATACCAACACAAAGGTAAACATATCTTATCAAATAAAGGTTCGGCGAATACGAAGTGTGTGGTGTAAAATATAATCGAAATTTATCACTATAATAAGTTGAATACTCACAATCAGATGTTTTCAGTTAATCACAATCGTTACAGCCTTTTTGAATGTTCTTAAAAGATACCTAGGATAAAAGCAGAGCTTAATACCTGAGTGTCCCAAATGGGATCTTCTTAGACTAGCGTGTTTCAGCTAGTTGGTTCAGATTGATCTTTTTCAGGCTAGAATGCAGTGCCTCAACCGAGAATCTTTTCGGCAGGCGTATTTCAGCAAGCTCTTAGCCGTCCGTATGTTTCATCCGATCGGTCTGTATTTTGCACAAATGTGTCTTTTCTGCAAGCCTGGTGGTTCAGTGGATCTGCAGTTAAGCCGAGATGGTTGGGTGACTCATTGTCTGTGTTTCAAGACAAGAGTGAGTTCTGTCTGTTTTAGCTCTGCTTTTTATCCTTTACAGTCTAAGTTAAGCAATTACATCATTTGTTTAAAGAACTGGAATCTCAAACTGTGCCTCGGTCAGCATTGTTTAAAGGTCGCGTTAAACACTTAATTAGCTGAGAAAACAATAAGTAGCTGATAAGTAGCTGGTAAAGAGCAGCTGCCACGTAGTCATAGTTATACTTAATTGTTGCTAGGCTAAAATACAATAAAGAGTTAATAGTATCATTGTTGCTACAATCTAATATAATCAGGTAAAATTCCACAGAAGAATTGAGTCTTTTCATGAAGTAGTAGACGGATCCCATGACACTTAACGAGTTAATAGCATCATTGTTGTTAAGCTTAATCTTATACAATATAATATAATTAGGTAAAATTCCACAGAAGAATCGAGTCTTTTCATGAAGAAGTAGACGGATCCCATGACACTTAACGAGTTAATAGCATCATTGTTGTTAAGCTTAATCTTATACAATATAATATAATTAGGTAAAATTCCACAGAAGAATCGAGTCTTTTCATGAAGAAGTAGACGGATCCCATGACACTTAACGAGTTAATAGCATCATTGTTGTTAAGCTTAATCTTATACAATATAATATAATCAGGTAAAATTCCACAGAGGAATCGAGTCTTTTCATGAAGAAGTAATGGATCCCGTGACAAGCCAACATGTCACTTATCTTCTTCCCCTCCCGCTCACCTGTATGTTCACCTTCATTGCCTGGTACAGAAGGGCCCTCAGGTCTCATTGTAACTCCCACATTATCAATCTATCAGTATATTGATAATAATCTGACTTTCGGATTTGCTGAAGGGGCTAACCTCACATTTATCCTCATTATACATTATCTGCTATAAATTTGTCCATTCATTCAACTTGTACAAAACACACTGAAATATCTCTGCTTACTCCTCAAAGCTCTCCATCCCAACCAACTTTGCGTAGTCTGCAGTTCTAGGCATAAGAGTTAAATTCCCTCATGTAGGTCATTAATATGTATTGTGAATAAATGAGGTCAATTATTGATCCCTGTGCTACCTGCCCAGTCACTGCCTGTCTCAGGCGAATTCCCATTTCTTCCTATTCTTTTCTGTCGTCCTCCAATTGGCACGTTCTTCATGTCAGTACGCTTCCCTCAATTCCACACCCTTTAGTTTTACATGCTAATCTCTATGTGGAACTTCTACAGGCCCACTGAAAGTCCATTTAAGCCTTACAATGGCCCCTCTGACCCATTTTATTATTTATGTCCATGAAAACATCTAGTAATTTTCAAGGAAGAATTACTTTTCGTAACTTTGTGCTGAGTTTATCTGATCTTGTCACTCCTATCAAATGGTTTCCAACCGACTTTTCCCCACTAATGGTGTCAGCCTGACCAGTCAACAATTCCCTTTGACTGCATTTAGAAAAAAATAGTGGTGTCCCATTTCTCAACTTGGAACCATCCCAGAATTCAGAATTGTGAAAGACAACCACTGACTATTTCCAAGGTCAATTCCTTAAGTGATGGCCCTGAGGATCATGGGGATTTATTCTCATCAAGTTCCCCACCACCTTTTGCCTGGTAATCATTCAGTTCCTCTCCCTTTAAGGATAGTGGTTAGCACTGTTGCCTCACAGCGCCAGAGACCCGGGTTCAATTCCCGCCTCAGGCAACTGACTGTGTGGAGTTTGCACGTTCTCCCCGTGTCTGTGTGGGTTTCCTCCGGGTGCCCCGGTTTCCTCCCACAGTCACAAAGATGTGCTGGTCAGGTGAATTGGCCATGCTAAATTGCTAATAGTGTTAGGTAAGGGGTAAATGCAGGGGTATGGGTGGGTTGCGCTTCGGCGGTCGGTGTGGACTTGTTGGGCCGAAGGGCCTGTTTCCACACTGTAAGTAATCTAATCTAATCTAATCTAATATGTGTTCTCCAACAGTTGTATTATCATGTTTGTTTCTTTCTTAGTGAAGCCAAACCCAAAATATCATGTGAAGATGAAAAAAAAAGTTAATTAACATCCCTAATAAAATAAACACCTTTACAATAAGTAGCCTGAGGGATAGTGATTAAAATAAGCTAAAAATAAAGAGAATAATTGAGCTGTAAATGCTGTTGCTGGAATAATTATGGACAATTTAACTTCACAAAACTTTCACAAATCAAAATGTAAAAGATAGAACTGAGAACTGATTCAGACAGCCATTCTTTCTTTTATTCATTTTGTGGAACATGGGTGTCATTGGCTGGCCAGCAGTTATAGCACATCCGCAGTTGCTCTTGAGAAGGTGGTGGTGACTTGCTTTCTAGAACTGCTGCAGTCAATGCACAGTGAGTTCAAACAAATGCCATTAGGAAGGTAATTCCAGTGTCTTGACCCAGTGACAGTGGAGGAACAGCGATATATTTTCAAGAGAGAATGGCAAGTAGCTTGGCACCAGGATTTTGGGGTGTGGGGGTGAAATTGAAAGTGATGATGTTCCTGTGTATTTGATGCTCTTGCCCTGGTCACACGTGGCTGTGAGTTTAGATGCTGCTGTCTGAGGATCAGCCCATCTTGTGGATGTTACACTTTGTGGCTACTGAGCGTTGTGGTAGAGGAAGTAGATGTTTGTTGATGTAAAGTTAATTGAGCGGACTGCTTTGTCCTGGATGGTGTCAGGTTCCTTGAGTGTTGTTGGAGTTATACCATTCAGGCAAGTGGGAAGCACTCCACCACACTTTGACTTGTTCCTTGCAGATGATGGACAGACTTTGGGGATACAGGTGGTGAGTTACTCACATCAGTCTTCCGAGAAATGACCTTCTCTTGTAGAAAATGTGTTTATGTGTAGAGTCTGGTTGAGTTTCTGTTCAATAGTAATGCCCAAGCTGTTGATCACAGGAGAATCAATGACAGTAACACCATTGAATGTCCTGGGGCAGTGGTTAGATTGTCTCTTACTGGTCATGATTGTAGTCTGGCATTTATGTGGTGTGATTGTCAACCCAAGCCGCAGCACTGTCCTGAACTTATCGCATTTGAATGTGGACGGCTTCAGTATCTGAGAAGTCTGGAATGGTGCTGAACATTGTACATTCATCTGGAAACATCTCCACTTCTGACCCATAGATGCTCACTCTCTCAGCAGAGCAGGTAAGGGCTGTTTGGCAGTGGCTGCTTGAAGGCTCGGTGACATTTGTTTAACGGTTTAAATTTGAAAGTTTTTTTTAGAAAAAGCGCAGAGCGGACCCGGAAGCTGGTGTAGCGCAAGCTTACCTGGGTAAGTTGTTTTTTTTTCCCTATAAAGGCATGCAGGAGAAGAACCCGAGTCACTACAGAGGTGGAGCCTCCCACCCGCCCTCCTCCTCTAACCTAATAATAAGACCCGTTGTGGTAAGAAGGTAAGTGCTGCATTTTGCTTATTCTAGTGTTTAGACCTAGTTTTTTTTTAAGGTTACTTTTAGAGGGATGGCAGTGAAGGCAGTGCAATGTTCCTCTTGCAACATGTCTGAGGTGAGGGATGCCATGGTCTTCCCTGCTGATTACACTTGCAGGAAGTGCACCCATCTCCAGCTCCTCCAAGACCGTGTTAGGGAACTGGAGCTGGAGTTGGATGAACTTAGGATCATTCGGGAGGCAGAGGTGGTCATAGATCGGAGCTTTAGGGAAGTAGTAACTCCAAAGATTGCAGACAGATGGGTGACAGTGACGGGGACTGGGTGGAAGCAGCCAGTGCAGAGACCCCCTGCGGCCGTTCCCCTCAATAACAAGTATACAGTTTTGGATACTTGTGGGCGGGACGACTTACCAGGGGTAAGCAATGGGGTTCAGACCTCTGGCACGGAGCCTGTTCCCATTGCTCAGAAGGGAAGGGAGGAGAAGAACAGAGCAATAGTTATTGGAGTCTCCATAGTTTGGGGCACAGATAGGCGGTTTTGTGAGGGCGAGAGAGACTCACGTTTGGTATATTGCCTCCCAGGTGCAAGGGTACGTGATGTCTCTGATCGTGTTTTCCGGGTCCTTAAGGGGGAGCAGCCTGAAGTCGTGGTCCACATTGGCACCAACGACATAGGTAGGAAGAGGGATGAGGATGTTAGGCAGGTTTTTAGGGAGCTAGGTTGGGAACTCAGAGTTAGAACAAACAGAGTTGTTATCTCTGGTTTGTTACCCGTGCCACGTGATAGAGAGTTACATAGAACATAGAACATAGAAAAATACAGCACAGTACAGGCCCTTCGGCCCTTGATGTTGCGCCGACCAAATCCTACCTAACCTACACTAGCCCAATGACCTCCATATGCTTATCCAATGCTCGCTTAAATGACCATAAAGAGGGAGAGTTCACCACTGCTACTGGCAGGGCATTCCATGAACTCACAACCCGCTGCGTAAAGAATCTACCCCTAACATCTGTCCTATACCTACCACCCCTTAATTTAAAGCTGTGTCCCCTAGTAACAGCTGACTCCATTAGCGGTAAAAGGTTCTCAGTGTCTACCCTATCTAAACCCCTAATCATCTTATACACCTCTATCAAATCTCCCCTAAACCTTCTTTTCTCCAATGAGAACAGGCCCAAGTGCCTCAGCCTTTCCAGTTGTGGAACAGGGAGAGAGAGCAGTTAAATGCGTGGCTAAAGTGGTGCAGGAGGGAGGGATTCCAGTTTCTGGATAACTGGGGTTCTTTCTGGGGAAGGTGGGACCTCTATAAACAGGATGGTCTACACCTGAACCTGAGGGGCACCAGTATCCTTGGGGGGAGTTTTGCTAGTGCTCTTTGGGAGGGTTTAAACTAACTCTGCAGGGGCATGGGAACCTAGACTGTAGCTTTAGGGTGCAGGACCTGGAGTGTAGGGAGGTTAGGAACATGGCATCAATCTCGAAGGAGGGTGCCTGTAAACAGGAAGGTGGCTTGAAGTGTGTATACTTCAATGCGAGAAGTATAAGAAATAAGGTAGGTGAACTTGCAGCGTGGGTTGGTACCTGGGAGTTCGATGTTGTGGCCATTACGGAGACATGGGTAGAACAGGGACAGGATTGGTTGTTGCAGGTTCCAGGGTTTAAATGTTTTAGTAGGGTCAGAGGTGGGGGTAAAAGAGGGGGAGCTGTGGCATTGCTTGTCAAAGATAGTATTACAGCGGTGGAAAGGATGATGGAGGAAGACTCGCCATCTGAGGTAGTTTGGGCTGAGCTTAGAAATAGGAAAGGTGAGGTCACCCTGTTAGGAGTTTTCTACAGGCCTCCTAATAGTCCTAGAGACGTAGAAGAAAGGATTGCGAGAATGATTCAGGAGAAGAGTGAAAGTAATAGGGTGGTTGTTATGGGGGACTTTAACTTTCCAGATATTGACTGGGGAAGCTATAGCTCGAGTACGTTAGATTGGTCGGTGTTTGTCCAATGTGTGCAGGAGGGTTTCCTGACACAATATGTAGACAGGCCAACAAGAGGTGAGGCCATACTGGATTTGGTTCTGGGTAACGAACCAGGCCAGGTGTTAGAATTGGAGATAGGTGAGCACTTTGGGGACAGTGACCACAATTCGGTGACTTTTACTTGAGTGATAGAGAGGGATAAGTGTGCACTACAGGGCAAGAGTTATAGCTGGGGGCAGGGAAATTATGATGCGGTGAGGCATGACTTAGGATGCGTGGTTTGGAAAAGTAGGCTTCAAGGGAAGGGTAAAAAATGAGGTCTGCAGATGCTGGAGATCACAGCTGAAAATGTGTTGCTGGTCAAAGCACAGCAGGCCAGGCAGCATCTCAGGAATAGAGAATTCGACGTTTCGAGAAGGTGCAATCAATATGTGGGGCTTGTTCAAGAAGCAACTATTGAGTGTCCTTGATAAGTATGTACCTGTCAGGCAGGGAGGAAAGGGTCATGTGAGGGAGCCGTGGTTTAATAAGGAATTGGAATCCCTTGTTTAAGGGAAGAGGGTGGCCTGTGTAAAGATGAGGCGTGAAGGTACAATTGGGGTGATTGAGAGTTATAAGGTAGCCAAGAAGGATCTAAAGGGAGAGCTAAGAGCATCAAGGAGGGGACATGAAAAGTCGTTGGTTGGTAGGATTAGGGAAAACCCAAAGGCTTTCTATAGGTATATCAGGAATAAAAGAATGACTAGGGTAGGAATAGGTCCAGTCAAGGATAGTAGTGGGAAGTTGCGTGTGGAGGCTGAAGAAATTTGGGAGACACTGAATGAATACGTTTTGTCAGTATTCACTCAGGAACAGGCCAT
The DNA here is from genome assembly GCF_020745735.1 of Hemiscyllium ocellatum. NCBI lineage: Eukaryota > Metazoa > Chordata > Chondrichthyes > Orectolobiformes > Hemiscylliidae > Hemiscyllium > Hemiscyllium ocellatum. The sequence goes on along the minus strand of NC_083421.1, from coordinate 14,618,236 downwards.
TGTTGCCGATGTGAATATTGAGTCACAATTAATTAGAATGGATGGCTTTGCGATATGTAGGGAAGAGATGTTGGAAATTATGGAAAGGGTGAATATAGATAAGTCCCCTGGGCCTGATGGCATTTATCCTAGGATTCTCTGGAAGGAGATTGCAGAGCCATTGGCCTTGATTTTTATGTCCTCGTTGTCTACAGGAACAGTGCCAGAAGACTGGAGGATAGCAAATGCGGTTCCCTTGTTCAAGAAGGGGAGTAGGGATAACCCTAGTAACTATAGGCCGGTGAGTCTTACCTCTGTTGTGGGCGAAGTCTTAGAGAGAATTGTAAGGGATCGGATTTATGAACATCTGGATAGGAATAACGTGATCAAGGATAGTCAGCATGGTTTTATGAAGGGCAGGTCGTGCCTCACAAACCTTATTGAATGATTTGAGAAGGTGACTAAGGAGGTGGACGAGGGTAAAGCGGTAGATGTGGTGTATATGGATTTTAGTAAGGCATTTGATAAGGTTTCCCATGGTAGGCTACTGCAAAAAATCCGGAGGTATGTCATTGAGGGTGAGTTGGAGGTTTGGATTAGGAATTGGCTGGCTGGAAGAAGACAGAGCGTAGTGGTTGATGGTAAAGGTTCATCTTGGAGTACAGTTACCAGCGGTGTTCCGCAAGGATCTGTTTTGGGACAATTGCTGTTTGTTATTTTTATAAATGACCTGGAGGAGGGGCTAGAAGGTTGGGTGAGCAAGTTTGCGGATGATACGAAAGTCGGTGGAGTTGTTGACAGTGAGGAAGGATGTGGCAGGTTACAGCGGGATATAGATAAGCTGCAGAGCTGGGCAGAAAGGTGGCAAATGGAGTTCAATGTAGCTAAGTGTGAAGTCATTCACTTTGGTAAGAGTAACAAGAAGATGGAGTACTGGACGAGGTACTTGGTAGTGTGGATGAGCAGAGGGATCTTGGTGTCCATGTACACAGATCTCTGAAAGTTGCCACCCAGGTAAATAGTGCTGTGAAGAAGGCATATGGCGTACTGGCTTTTATTGGTAGAGGAATTGAGTTCCGGAGTCCTGAGGTCATGTTGCAGTTGTATAAGACTCTGGTGCGTCCGCATCTGGAGTATTGTGTGCAGTTTTGGTCGCCATACTATAGGAAGGATGTGGAGGCACTGGAACGGGTGCAGAGGTGGTTTACCAGGATGTTGCCTGGTATGGTAGGAAGATCATATGAGGAAAGGCTGAGGCACTTGGGGCTGTTTTCATTGGAGAAAAGAAGGTTTAGGGGTGACTTGATAGAGGTGTACAAGATGATTAGGGGTTTAGATAGGGTTGACCATGAGAACCTTTTTCCAAGTATGGAGTCAGCTATTACAAGGGGGCATAGCTTTAAATTAAGGGGCGGTAGGTATAGGACTGATGTTAGGGGCAGATTCTTTACTCAGCGAGTCGTGAGTTAATGGAATGCCCTGCCAGGTAGCAGACGTGGATTCTCCCTCTTTATGGGCATTTAAAAGGGCATTGGAAAGGTATATGGAGGATCGTGGGCTAGTGTAGGTTAGATGGGCTTGGATCAGCGCAACATCGAGGGCCGAAGGGCCTGTACTGCCCTGTATTTTTCTATTTTCTATGTTCTATGTTCTATGAATTATCAGCTGTGCTTCGTCTGAGGCCTACTGATGATGTTACCTAAGAGGGTGATGAAACGTCTGGAAATGAACCTTTCAGCTTAGTGAGCAAACCTACATTCATAATCTATCCATGTGACTAAAATGATTTATTCCTGCAAAGATTTTCATAAATCTTTACTGAAACTGTTTTTAAACCTTTCACATTTCCTGAAGTGCTCATAATTATGGAATACTCTGGTTGATGGTGAATCAGTGTTTTGACATCATAACCTTCTCGATTGTGTATTCTATTCGTAGAGTACAGGATCCTGAATGTGTGTTACTCTGCACTGCCACCATCAGTGATCTGTGTGCAGACAACTCCAGGGCTCTGTGTTCTTATAATTCCTTTAGAATTGTTTTATGCTGCCTCTCCTCAATAGTTCTTATCAAGATGTATCAATAAACATTTCTCTGCATTAAGTTTTGTCTGGCATGGTGTTGCCCACTCTATCACTCTGTCAATGCCATCTTGAAGTTTATCAGTGTCCTCGTATATTTTTGTGCTCAAGCACTGGAGTGGGACTTAAGCAAAAAACTTATTGTCATAGGAGAGTGGATTCCTAACTGAGACACAGTTGGTATTCAAACTGGTGAAATCCACTGCATAAATGCACAAATATTCTTTTATTGAATATATTTCCTCATGTCCTATTCATTGAGGAGGGAATATAAATCAGGGCGTGTGAGCACTTACTGCTCTAGTATGAAGGGCTTATGCTCGAAACGTCGAATTCTCTATTCCTGAGATGCTGCCTGGCCTGCTGTGCTTTGACCAGCAACACATTTGCAGCTAGTAAAATAGTTCTGTCTCATCTTATATCATTCCCTGAGCAGCCAAACAAAGACTTGGTTTAAGATGGGATCTCTGACAATTGCAGCACTCCATTAACATTGCACTAAAATGTCAATTTCAAGAATAAGATCAGATGCTCGAACAGGCACTTAGTCATGACCCTCTCAATCTGAGCTAAGAATGTGATACCTTATAACACACTTGCACTAAAAACTTCAAAGAAATCACTTTACCTGTGCTTTTACTAAACTTCCCCTTTTGTTTTGACCTGTTCAGTGTCATCCTTTTCTTCTTCTTGTGTTCTAATAAACTCTGAAAAGTTGCATTTAGCATGGAGCATATTGGGGTGTTAGAGTTCATATGTATTCACATATAGAGAATTGTTTAACATGCACTAAACACATTGACCAAATATTGATGGCACCTTCACATTGAAAAATAGAAACGTGCTCCTTGTTGTGAAGCTTGTGGAATTCTAACGGAACCTGAAAGGCAAAAAGCTGGGTTGACACATCCTGATTGGGAATGGTCTATAATTATTTCTTGAAGGTGATAGGCTTGCAAGTGAAATGGCAACAGTTGTGTGTCATGTGTTTACAGAGGAATGATCTCGAAGGCAGGACGGCAGTGTGGGTCTGACCCTGCTTGTGCTGCTATATCAGAGAATTACTCGGAGCATTTCTTAATCTAAAATTGCACTGAATTTCAGTAACAGCCACTTGTTGTCTGTTTGATGCTAAGGACCATGTACTGCTGAAAATGACATATGTTTGAGTTTTGTAACTATCAGAAGAGCAGTGGGTGAACAGGTTCAGAAATAGAAATTAATGTTTGAGATTGTTTTTATTTGTGACAAGGTCCTAGTGCATGTTTCTGTACAAATATAATCTGTACCTCAGCTCAGATCTGATGTCATTTGTCCTCGAAACATTAACTTTGCTCACCGGGTCTTTCTTTATTTTTTGCAGTTAATATAATTGCAATTGTGACCCTGTCTCAGGGAAAGTGTGGACTCTCCTCTTGCACCACTTGCCACCTGGTGGCCATGGCATTGGCAGATCTCCTGGTCATTATCACTGAGATCATACTCCGTCGAATCAATAATTATTATTTCCCATTGAATGTCGTGAAGCTCACTTCTGTGTGTCGACCTCTCTATGTTGTGATTCGTGTAGCCATAGACTGTTCTGTCTGGTTCACCGTGACTTTCACTTTTGATCGATTTGTTGCCATTTCTTGCCGGAAATTGAAATTGAAATATTGCACCAAGAAAACTGCGACTGTGGTTCTAGCAGCAACTGGCATTCTCCTATGTTTAAAAAACATTCACACTTACTTCAGATATAAACCTAAGTGGGTAATTAAAAATATAGAATGGCGCTGTTCTAATAAGCAAATCTATTTTAGCAATCCGTGGTGGACTGGATTTAGGATATTTGAAAAGGTTTTAACACCATTATTACCATTCGGTTTAATTCTGTTATTCAATGCGATGACAGTCAGACACGTTTTAATGGCCAGCCGAGTCCGTGTGGGACTGAAGCATCAAAACAAAGATGAAAAACACAGTGACCAAGAGATGGAGAGCAGAAGGAAGTCAATGATTTTACTCTTTACCATATCAGGCACTTTCATCCTCCTGTGGTTTGTTTACATTTTTTGCTTTTTTTATTTTGGTTCCGTGGGCAATTCTGGTGTGATGTTGGAAGTGCTTGCCTACATGCTGAGAAATTTAAATTGTTGCACAAACACATTTATTTACGTGGCTACTCAGTCCAAGTTCAGAGAGCAGTTGAGGAGCATGTTGAAATATCCCCTAATGTCTATTCATAAATTCGTGAAGAGACAAAACAACTGAGAGCAGCACAAATATCCAGACAGCAATAGACAAGTATTAACCCTGGGGTTACAAAACCAACTTCACATAGCCCGAAACAATGGAAAGTAAAGGGATGTAGGGTGGTGGGGGGCGTAGTTAATCAGCCTGAACTATGGATCAGCAGCATGGAAAAAAAACCGGGGAAAGAAGGCATGATTTGGAGATGCCGGTGTTGGACTGGGGTGTACAAGTTAAAAATCACACAGCACCAGGTTATAGTCCAACAGGTTTAATTGGAAGCATACTAGGTTTCGGAGTGACGCTCCTTCATCAGGTGATGTGACTAGAAAAGTTGATGAGGGTCGAGCTGTGAATGTGGTGTATATGGACTTCAGCACACCACTGATCCTCATGTATGCGCCCACACGTCAGAGAGCTGGCACTCAAGAGTTAGATATTCACTTCAGAGGAACAGGGGTCAGAAAGAGTAGAACAAAGAACAAAGAACAAAGAAAATTTACAGCACAGGAACAGGCCCTTCAGCCCACCAAGCCTGAGCCGATCCAAATCTACTGTCTAAACCTGTCGCCCAATTCCTAAGCATCTGTAACCCTCTGCTCCCCACCTACTCATGCATCTATTCAGACGCATCTTAAATGAATCTACCGTGCCTGCCTCTACCACCTCTGCTGGCAACGCATTCCAGACGGGCACCACCCTCTGTGCGAAGTACTTGCCACGTATATCCTCATAAACTTTCCACCTCTCACCTTGAAAGTGTGACCTCTCATTATCGAATCCTTCACCCTGGGAAAAATCTTGTCTCTATCCACCCTGTCTATATCCTTCATGATTTTGTAAACCTCAATCAGGTCCCCCCTCAATCTCCTTTTTCTTAATGAGAACAATCCTAACCTACTCAACCTCTCTTCATAGCTAGCACCTTCCATACCAGGCAACATCCTCATAAACCTTCTCTGCACCCTCTCCAAAGCGTCCACAAAGGAGTCAGAGCCACACACAATGATGGGACAGGTAGCAAGCAGGGTCACGAGGAGACCAGTAAATAGAGAATTTCTGTCAAAAAGAAAAAAGCAAAATAAATAAGGAAACCATAGGATATGACCCTTGGAAGAGAATGTGAACAGGATTGCTGAGGAGAATGACATCCTGCATCAACTATAACTTGTACAATCTTCAGATAATTCTCCATATTCATCTTGTTAATGAATAAGCTGCCATTATTTCTCCAATCCTTCATCGTGCTGTAAAGGTGCCCAGGCCCTGTGGCACTCCATATTTCTGTAACTAACTCCAGACTTGGACCCACTGTATCAGTTGAGGACATTGCCCATAAACAGACACCGTCCTTAACTTTGTAACCTTGTCTCCAATCTACAGTCCTTTGTAACATTATAACCTGTTTGAGACTCAGTAAACTTCCTCCACTGTGCATCTTCCTCCAGAACACCACAATTCTCCCTCTCTTTGTAACCTACTTCAGACGTTCAACATTCCCTGTCTCTGTAACCTCTCTCAGTCCTTCAGCACTTACCATCTTCAGGAATTCCTCCAGTCTGTGTAAAATTTCCACACTGAAGGGTGAAAGATTAGGAAGTAAAATAAAAGATAATAAAAGCTCAGCATTATAAGTGACAGAAAGGACGTCCTGATTAAAGCAGCAGAGCCCATCGTGCTGACAGAGTGCAAATACAGAGAGGACAGATGACCTAGAGCAGGAATTGAAGATGCAATGAATGGCCTTGTCCCCTCACGATACTGACAGTTATGACAGCAAAGCAGACTCTAAGTTTATTGAGGTCAGGTGTAAGTAAAGAAGTTGGACTCTGAAAGTTAACATTGGATCTGTATATACTGTTGTGATTTAATTCTGAATCCTGGTGCACTGACTGGGCTAAACACTAGTGTAAATTCTTGAAGTCAGTGTTTGTGCTGCACCTTCCGACCAATTAGTGCATCCCATGATATTTAGTGACAGCTCATTAGAAAGTTTGGTGTTTAGAATACAATGTAACACTATTTCAAAAAAACCACGTTGTGACATCGGACTTTTCTTCCGCCATCTCCGTCTCCGGGCTTCCTGTTTTCACTGAGATTCCCGCCCACCCCCTGAGGACCCCTTCTCCCGCCTCCAACACACCCCACCCATGTGGACATCTCATGCTGGTCTGTTACCCGACCTTGATCTCTTTATTTCAAACTGCCAGCGCGACATTATCCGCCTCAATCTGTTCTCCCCCATCACACAATCAAACCTCTCAACCTTGCAACACGCAGCCCTCCACTCCCTTTGCTCCAACCCCAACCTCACTACCAAACCAGCAGACAAGGGGGCAGGGGCGCATTGGTGGTGTGGCACACAGACCTCAATATCACTGACGCCAGGCACCAACTTGAAGACACCTCTGTCTACTGCTCCCTTGACCATGACCTCACCAAACGATCATCGCCCAGACCATACACAACCTCATCACCTCAAGAGATCTCCCACCTACAGCTTCCAACTCATTGTTCGGGAATACCAATCTGCCCGGTTCTCCCTCTACCCAAGATCCACAAACCTGACTGTCCTGGCCCACCCATTGTCTCAGCCTGCTCCTGCCCCACCAAACCCATCTCCGTATACCTTGATACTAAATCCCCAATCCAGGAACTCCCGACATACGTTCGGGACACCATCCATACACTCCACTTCCTCCAAGACTTTAGTTTCCCCGACCCGCAATGCTTATCTGCACCAGGGACATCCAGTCCTTATACAGCTCTATCCACCATGGTGAAGGCCTCTAAGTCCTCAGTTTCGTCCTCTCCTGATGTCCCCACCAGTACCCTTCCTTTGACATTCTCATTCGTTTGGCTGACCTGGTCCTCTTGCTCAACAATTTCTCCTTTGAATCCTCCCACTTCCTCCAGGAGAAAGTGGTAGCCATGGGCACCTGCCTGGGCCCCAGCTATGCCTGTCTCTTTGTTGGTTACGTGGAGCAGTCCATCTTCCGCAGTTACACCGGCACCATTCCCCACCTTTTCCTCCGTTACATTAATGACTGTATTGGTGCCACTCTTGTGCTCCCACGAGGGGGTTGAATAGTTCATCAACTTCACCAATACATTCCAGTCAGAACTTAAGTTCACCTGCACAATCTCGGACACCCCCCCCTTCCTGGACCTCTCAATTTCCATCAACTGTGACTGACACAACACGGACATCTTCTACAAACCCAGCGACTCCTACAGCTAACTGGATCACACCTCCTCCCACCATGCCTCCTGCAAAGATGCTGTCCCTTATTCCCAATTCCTCCGAATGTGCTCCCAGGAGGACAGGTTCCACCACAAAACTGAAGGGCCGAACACTTCAGTACCCCCCTCTCCCACTTTGCCAAGGGCTTGCAGGTTTTGGGCCTCTTCCACATGACTGTTCTTTTATTCATGCAACATTAGACTCAGTACCATCCCAGGAACTGTCAGGAACCCCAATAATATTCCATCCTAACAATATCCTTGGTATTGATAGTAAGTGAAGGTTTCAGTATTAAGGGAGGCCAAGGTGAGAATCAGATAAATAAGCCCCTCAGGCCTCTCTAATTGGCTGAATGAAAGAGAACTTGATTGTATAATCAGATTTCCTCATGTTAAATGTCCATTGGTTTGAATTGTTACTCGAGACGTTAATAAAGGATGAGAATTCTGAAACAGTGGAATGCTAATTGTCTTTGAACAAATGCTATCTGAGTGTATGCTCTGAAACTGAGAATGCATAGGATCTCAATTACCCAATGCACCAACGAAATCCTTCAATAAGTTGTCAAATGGAGATATAGAGGTATTAATAGAAATTAGACGGGGAAAGTGGGTGAACAAATATTCAGCAGGAACGGTGTGACGTGGTTTATGAGAATTTGTCAATTTGGCAGGAAGGATAAATCAACAGTAAACTATTTAAACAGAATGAGATTGCAGAAATGAGCAGTGCAGATGAATTGTGTGTCCTGATACATGAATGACATAAACTTAGTGTGCAGATGCAGCAACGAATTTGCATGGTAAACAGCAAGCTGCTGTTTCTTGTGAAGGGTATTGAATACATATGTTAGTATTATTTGCTTCATCTGTACAGGGCATTGGTGAGACCACATCCGATCAGTTTGTGCAGCTGTGACATCTTAATGAGAAACCAAAGTACCTCATTGTTTTCCAAACAGTTGTGAGATATTTCATTTCACTACTTCCTTGATGGTGGAGTTATGGTATGGAGGTGTGAACAGGTTTCTTGTTGCCTCTAACAGATTTGAAGAGGTGATCATATTGAGCCATACTAGATATTGAAGACAGTCAAACATGGCTTGTTAAATGCAGTCAACACAGCTTTGTGAGGGGCAGGTCATGCCTCACAAACCTTATCGATTTCTTTGAGGATGTGACGAGAAAAGTTGATGAGAGTCGAGCTGTCAATGTGGCGTATGTGGACTTCAGCAAGGCATTTGATAAAATTCCCCATGGTAGGCTCATTCAGCAGGTCAGGAGGAATGGGATACAGGGGAACTTAGTTGTCTGGTTACAGAATTGGCTGGCCAACAGAAGACAGTGAGTGGTAGTAAAAGGAAAATATTCTGCCTAGAAGTCAGTGGTGACTGGTGTTCCACAGAGCCCTGTCCTTCGGCCTCTACTGTTTGTAATTTTTATTAATGACTTGGATGACGGGATTGAAGGATGGGTCAGCAAATTTGCAGACGATGCAAAGGTTGGAGGTATTGTTGACAGTATAGAGGGCTGTTGTAGGCTGCAGTGGGACATTGACAGGATGCAGAGATGGGCTGAGATGCGAGCATAACGATTTGGATGCGAGCATAAGAGGTACAGTTAGTAAGTTTGCAAATGACACCAAAATTGGAGGTGTAGTAGACAGCGAAGAGGGTTACCTCAGATTACAACCAGATCTTGACCAGATGGGCGAAAGGGCTGAGAAGTGGCAGATGGAGTTTAATTCAGATAAATGCAAGGTGCTGCATTTTGGGAAAGCAAATCTTAGCAGGACTTATACATTTAATGGTAAGGTCCTAGGGAGTGTTGTTGAACAAAGAGACCTTGGACTGCAGGTTCATTACTCCTTGAAAGTGGAGTCGCAGGTAGATAGGATAGTGAAGAAGGTGTTTGGTATGCTTTTCTTTATTTGTCAGAATATTCAGTAGAGGAGTTGGGATGTCATGTTGAGGATGTATAGGACACTGTTGGAATATTGTGTGCAATTCTGGTCTCCTTCCTATCGGAAAGGCGTTGTGAAACTTGAAAGGGTTCAGCAAAGATTTACAAGGATGTTGCCAGGGTTAGAGGATTTGAGCTATAGGGATAGGCTGAACAGGCTGGGGCTGTTTTCCCTGGAACATTGAAGGCTGAGTGGTGACCTTATAGAGGTTTACAAAATTATGAGGGGCATGGATAGGATAAATAGACAAAGTCTTTTCCCTTGGGTCTGAGAGTCCAGAACTTGAGGGCATAGGTTTCGGGTGAAAGGGGAAAGATATAAAAGAGACCTGATGGGCTGCCAGACGAAGTGGTGCAGGTTGGTACAATTACAACATTTAAGAGGCATTTGGATGGGTATATGAATAGGAAGGTTTTGAAGGGATATGGGCCAGGTGCTGGCAGGTGGGATAAGATTGGGTTGGGATATCTGGACAGAATGGATGGGATGTACCCAAGGGTTTGTTTCCATGCTGTTTATCTCTATGACTCTATGCCTCTCTATACATGATCATAACCGATTGAAGTTTGTGGAGAAATCTAAGGACAAAAATGCTCAACTGTTTAGATGGAGCTTGTTGTTACAAACATTCAATTTAAAACTTGTGCCTGTGCAGCACAAGCAAGTGTGATTGCCTACACATTGTAGAGACTCAAATGAGAGATGGAGGCATTCGGTGGCAGGAGTAGAACAGACTTGAAAAGGACTGTAATTGTGCATGTTTGCACATTTATAGTCAATGTAATGAGTATCATGTTTAGAGTATGGATTTGGGATAAGTGGAATATCCGGTATCTTTGTGGGGGGCACGGTGGCACAGTGATTAGCACTGCTGCTTCACAGCGCCTGAGACCCGGGTTCAATTCCCGACTCAGGCGACTGACTGCACATGTGGAATTTGCACATTCTCCCCGTGTCTGTGTGGGTGTGCTCCGGTTTCCTCCCACAGTCCAAAGATGTGCGGGTCAGTTGAATTGGCCATGCTAAATTGCCCGTAGTGTTAGGTAAGGGGTAAATGTAGGGGTATGGGTGGGTTGCGCGTCAGTGTGGACTTGTTGGGCCGACTGGCTGTTTCCACACTGTAAGTAATCTAATCTCTGTGCATGAATACTGATGGAGTTTAATATCTTGGTATTTATATAGCCCTCCTAATGTTTGGTTTGGAGTTGGCCAAAGTGTAAACTTAATTTTCAGTCTGGTTAATTGGTCTTTTAGATTTGAGGTGTGAATTTGAGATTCGTGCTGAAACATGGGTTCCAAGTAGCTATCTCTGTTCCTATGCATTTTGCCAGAACAGCGCTCAGCTTTTGTTTTACATTTAAAAGTTTTGAGGTGATTTGAATATCAATTACCTCATTCGCTCCCTGTACAAGTGACCCGAGGGACTGAACGGCCTCCTCGTGTTCCTGTGTAAGTGACTGAAGGTACTGAATAGCTTCTTCTTTGCCCGACTGGATATGGCCAAGAGCATTATTCGGCTCCCCATGGTTTCTGTTTAACTGCTCTGTGTGCTAACAATGCTGTAGCTTTCAATGGTTATTTTGTCCTGGTTTCTTTGAAGAGAGAGATTGAACAAGAGGTGCAACACCGGCCAGTTAAGAGCACTTGAGTAAACACATTGGGTGGCCTTGGGTTATGTCTAGTGCAGCCTGAATGGGTGGGCCCAGCTCTTACAGATTAGGATTTCTGGGTTTGGTTTTTCAGTCACATCAGAAGTTGTTGAAGTTGTTGGAAGATTCAGTGCATGCACCTGACTGCTACTCTCTCTCAATTTTCTCTGGAAGTCTTTTTTTCTTATAGGATTGGAGAAATACATCTAAGAATCTGTGTGTGAATTTTCCTTTTTGCCAGGGAATGGGATATGTTTATGGGCTGTTGTTGTTTTGGAACAGTTAATCAGTTATACTTACTGTACCAATTATTGTGTTAAATTTTCCAGGAGATTTAAGTTATTCTAAATTCCTTTGTTTGGTTATATTTCAGCTACAGTGTTGAAATAAGTCATGATTTGGAGATGCCGGTGTTGGACTGGGGTGTACAAAGTTAAAAATCACACAACACCAGGTTATAGTCCAACAGGTTTAATTGGAAGCACACTAGCTTTCGGAGCGACGCTCCTTCATCAGGTGATTGTGGAGGGCTCGATCGTAACACAGAATTTATAGCAAAAATTTGCAGTGTGATGTAACTGAAATTATACATTGAAAAATTGATTGTCTGTTAAGCCTTTCATCTCTTAGAATACAGTGATAGTTTCACTTCTTTCATGTGTAAATCACAAAACCTTTTTTTAAAGTTGCATTCTCGAGTTAGCTGTTGACAATGGTGATAGCTAGACAATATGTTGAAGGTGTTAGCCCCCTGTGTTTTCTGTCTATGGCCTGATGTTTAGATTGATTCTCATCTAAAAAGTGAGATAACAGAGTTTTACTTAAATTCATGCAGTTTTTGAGCAGTTTTTTCCAAATACATGCTGAAAATGTCTTGCTGGTTAAAGCGCAGCAGGTCAGGCAGCATCCAAGGAACAGGAAATTCGACGTTTCGGGCCAGAGCCCTTCATCAGGAATCCCTCACTTTTTACTTTTCCAAATACATGTAAATCCTCGGTCCAATTCCCTTCCAACAGCTTACCCAACGCTGATGTCAGGCTCACCGGTCTGTAGTTCTCTAGGTTTTACAGTCACTGTTTCCATTTCCTATCCCACTCTTCCATTGATTACAACAAATTTTCATTGTAACCAGCTTGGTGATATGGTTCTGAGAGTGGGTCAGGTCCATTGTTAGAAACAAAGTGGGTATGTTTCTTTAATCTGCTAAAATAGCCAGTTTATGATCAAAGCTGAAAATGTGTTGCTGGAAAAGCGCAGCAGGTCAGGCAGCATCCAAGGAACAGGAGATTCGACGTTTCGGGCATAAGCCCCTCTTCAGGAAACGTCGAATATGCCCGAAACGTCGAATCTCCTGTTCCTTGGATGCTGCCTGACCTGCTGCGCTTTTCCAGAACACATTTTCAGCTCTGATCTCCAGCATCTGCAGACCTCACTTTCTCCTCGAAGAGTTTATGATCAAAGCAAATTTACTCAAATTATGATGGAAAGATGAATGACAGATTAGATATTGCAAATGTAACATATTTATGTGCATTAATATTTATCTAAAAATGCTCCAGATAATACACACTCACCATACCCACACAGTGAGACATACACACACAGAGTCTCTTACACACACTCAAGCACACATACACAAAGTCACTTAGACACACCCAGACAAAATCACAAACACACACAGACACACTCACACACAGACACACCCACATACACTCACATTGACACACATGCACTAATACACTCACAAACACACACAAATAGATGCACACAGACACACTCACACACAGACACATACGGAAACAAACACAGACACACACACACACTTACATATTCTGTTTTGGACAGGTGAGACTTCCCTTAAAGTATTTTAAGAAGGTGGCGTAAATTTTAACATTTTGTATTGTAAAAGCAGATGTGAAGTGGGTATTCCAGGTGTGATCAAACCACTCAGCTTTCAGGCAACAGAATTTAGAGTAACTTAACTATTTGAGAACTCAACTGACCCCATTCAGAAAATTACCGAAGGACCTGTTCCAGTTCATATAATATCCTGTAAACACACCCCTTGGAGAAAGGTAAATACCAACACAGGTTCTTACAGGCAGGAGAGATTGCAGAGTGAAAAGACAGGCAAGACTCATCTGCTGAAGCATGGAATCTTTTCTTTCTGCAGCAGCTTCTCTGCTACAATTGAACTAAACTAGAAGTAAACCTGAACTGGGAGAACTGGCCTCCCCTCTGCCATTGTTAAAGCAGACATTTCTTCACCTCTGTTTTTATGACCTTTCTCAATAAAAAAAGGGACAAAATAGCCTTGTTAAAGGGAGAACATCATCACAATACATTGTCTGTCATACACTCAGTCCCACATACAAAGAAGTCACACACATACACACATCTGATGGCAAACAGAAAAACTAAATATAGAGAGTGCTAAGTTGAAAGAACTTTGGACAACCATTAATTGAATTCAAGATAAAAGGAAAACAAGCAGATTATCCAAAACGTTATTCAGCATCTGAAGTTTTCCTGCTTACACAAGCTGCTGTCAATGGGATATCTTCCTGGAACAGTCGGATTTGGCTGAATTCGCTTTGCTTTAGGCAGTGGGAAGATTGCAATAAATGCTTAACAGGAAACCTCCAAGAGGGGTAAAGATGAATATCAAGTGTATAAACTTGCACACATTGCTGTGAGGAGGAAGAGGAAAAGAGAGAGGGAGCAATAGGCCATTCCTACTCAGGAAAGTTACATTTTTCCCTTTCTGAGTTCAATCACACAATAATGTTATCTGAAGCCAAACTGAATCATGTGAGGTAGCCCTGTCTGTACTGTATGACTCCGCCACTAACCCCAGCTCCATTTAGCTGTATCATTGCTGCTATTATACACAGCACCATTTCATTAGCAACAAATGCCCCCATTTGATTTAAAGATGTGTTTATATGTACCACGTAACTTAAAACTAAAACACTTAATGTCTTCACAATGTCTCTGTTAAAATGACTACATTGTATTCTTAAATTACTTCCCCAGTTTTATTCTCCCACGCAAGAACTATTTACCAGCTCCCCTCGCCTCAAGACTTTATATGATCAATAAGAACATTTCACATTCTCAGGTCTGAACCATTAATCCTTCAGAACAGAATGCCTTCATCCCAATACTGAGGAAAGACAAACATCCCTGAAAAGCTTCAAATCCAATTGTGTTTTTTTTCAGTTCAGGGGATCATAACCTCACATCCTGCCTCGGATATGGTCTCAGCAATTTTTCTGTACAGATGTTCAAAAATACCCCTCAGATCAAGCAAGATATTCTTTTTATAAAAAAGCATCATTCCATTTACTATCCAAATCATTTGCTGCATCTTCTGAATAATATGATGTAATTTATGTACAAGGATACACAAATCCCTCTGGATCACCGCGTTCTGAAATTTCTCACCAGTTAAATAATTTATGGTTGTTTCATCTTATCACCAAAATAAAAACTTCCCATCACTCACATTGTGTGTGTTTTTTTTTGCTGAAGGTTTGCTCATTAACCTCCCCTGTCTGTATCCCATTGCAGATGCCTCCACTTGACGTCTTATTGAATGATTATTCTTGTATCTTAGCAAATTGAGCTCCAATTCATTCAGCCCCTTCATCCAAATCATTCATTTACATTATAAATTATTGATGACTTTATACTGATCCCTGAGACACTCCACTACTAACAGCTTTCCAACCCGAAAACAAATAATAATCTCTACTCTGTATTTCCTGTCAGCTAACCAAGGATCCCCTGTTCCTGTCTATTCCCAACAAACGTTCACTCTCCTGTCCATCAAAGGTCAATCGAGTTCAGCCTTGAATATCTTCAATGACCCAATCTTCACTGTTCTCTGGGAATGAGGACACCATGGACAGCACAGCCCAAATGATAAACAAACATCCTTATTATCATCTTAAATGGGAGACCCGTTAATTTTTATTTATGCTGACTACACAGCAAGCCATCTCCTCTTTTGCGAAATAAATGCACATCAAATAGGAAGAGACTTGGGCCATTCAGCCCCTCAAAACTATCCTATATTCCCATTGACCCTGTTCAGTAAAGTTTACCAAACTCAATCTACATTTTTCTTCACAGAGGACATTTGTACTACTTTAAGACCATAAGACATAGGAGTGGAAGTAAGGCCATTTGGCCCATCGAGTCCACTCCGCCATTCAATCATGGCTGATGGGCATTTCAACTCCACTTACCTGCATTCTCCCTGCCGCCCTTAATTCCTTGTGACATCAAGAATTTATCAATCTCTGCCTTGAAGACATTTAGCGTCCCGACCTCCATAGCACTCCGTGGCAATGAATTCCACAGGCCCACCACTCTCTGGCTGAAGAAATGTCTCTGCATTTCTGTTCTGAATTTACCCCCTCTAATTCTAAGGCTGTGTCCATGGGTCCTAGTCTCCTCGCATAACAGCAACAATTTCCTAGCGTCCACCCTTTCCAAGCCATGTACTATCTTGTAAGTTTCTATTAGATCTCCCCTTAATCGTCTAAACTCCAATGAATACAATCCCAGGATCCTCAGCCGTTCCTCATATGTTAGACCTACCATTCCAGGGATCATCCACGTGAATCTCTGCTAGACACGCTCCAGTGCCAGTATGTCCTTCCTGAGGTGTGGGGACCAAAACTGGACACAGTACTCCAAATGGGGCCTAACCAGAGCTTTATAAAGTCTCAGTAGCACAACGGTGCTTTTATATTCCAACCCTAAGACCATAGAGCACAAGACATTGGGAGCAGAATTAGGCCATTTGGCCCATTGAGTAGGATTCGCTGTTTGTTCGTGGCTGACATGTTTCACAGTACAACATTTTTTAGAGACACAGAAAATGTTTTGCTGCTTGTTTTTTGTATTTCTTGCCAATTTACTTCCAAATCTTTCACTGATTTCCTGCTTTGTAGAGTCATACAGTCATTTCGAGCAGAAACAGACCCTTTGGGACAACTTGGGCGTGCCGACCAGGTTTCCCAAACTAAACTGGTCACATTTGCTTGTGTTTGGCCCATATCCTTCGAAACCTTTCCTATTTGTCTATTTGTCCAAATGTCTTTTAAGTGTTCTAAGTGGAACTGCTCTATCTGGCAGCTCATTCCATACACACGCCATTCTCTGTGTGAAAAAGCTGCCCCTTTGTCTGTTATAATCTTTCCTGTCCCGCCTTAATCTATGCCCTCTAGTATTGAACTACCCTACTTTGGGAACGAAGGTGGCTATTCACCCTATTCATGTAACTCGTGATTTTATGAGCTTCTTTAAGGTAATCCCTCAACCTCCGACAAGCCATGTGATAGTAAAATCAACAACAAGCAATAAAAATAAGTACTGAAAATATAAAACAGTCTAAAAAGTGACTGGTAAACAAGACTTTCATAGAGCAGGTGTTGATCCCCCTCTGAGAACTAAAATCGAAACACCCAAAGTGGAACATTTCACCCCGTAATCTGTAAAAAGTGATGGAACCTGTTTCATAACAACCTCTCATGGTTAAATTAAATAAATCTCTGACACTCACTTTAATATCAACAAGTAACAGTTTATTTATCTAACTCTAACAGTGAACACATTAACTAAACTATTAACAAACCAAATATATCCCTCCTAATGACTAACTATCCCCTAATAAAACAAACTTCTAATGGTATGGTCTTCCAATCAATACAATTCCCACTCAGAGATTTAACAACATAGAATTTAGTCGCTCGAAATTACCGCAAGGTTACGTGTCTTCTGAAAATTTCTGTGCCTACTCTGTCAATTCTTCGGTCAGGAAAATAACCAGCTGTGCCGTTGGTTCCATTGTTACTTAGCTGGTGCTTTCTTTAAGACACGCAGGAGGCTGTGAGAGCCAATAATTCTCAATTATGAGCTGAGGGCTATTGGCTATAATGGATGGCAGCGAGCTCTGGGGTCTTTGTCCAACTGCTCCCTTCTTTTATATCCCTGTTGATACATCAACATTTCTTACAATACAATTGGTCCTATTTTGTCAAAACCATCAGACAAACACTTTAGAGGTTTTTGGTATCTAAGTACCTGTTTCAAACCGATTGGCTGAGTTCAAAATCCTATTGTCCTGGTAGAACAGTTACTGCTTGGTTTGTGAATTGACCAGCTTTTCAATACAAATGTTTCAATTTAAGTGCCCTCTATGTACTTGCAAACATTCAAGCTGCTGCTCTTAGACATCCATTTTAAATTTCTCTGCATAGGAAGTGCACATCATCATTTATAGGGACCAAACAATGCTCTCCCCCAAGCACATCACAAATACCAAATTCTAACTTGCTGCTTTCCAATCAAAAAGTACTCTGCCAAACATATTGGTCCCTCTCATGATCTTATAAACTTCTGTTAGGTCACCTCTCACCATCCTACATGCTATCTGTATACTAAATTCAAAAACAGGCATTTAAAAATAAGCACTGCAAATTTCAAACAATATTAAAAGCGACAGATAGACAACACTCAGACCAAAGCTTCTTACTGTTATTGTTATTCTCCATATTACAGCACACTACAGTGTTAAACTCTTACCAATGTCAATCAGAAATCAACTATCTGAATTTGTTCGCCTAAATGACATGATGAAATATATAACAAAAAAGTATCTCTGGATAGACTCATATAAAAAGGGGAATTTTTATACCACAGTCAGGTGACTTTAGCAGAGTGAGATGAAGTCTGAGAATACCTTTTGAAATTTGCATCCAAATGTGAAATTCAGTGCAAGGTGTTTTCAGTAAGGTTTACGACAAAAAAACAAACATTCCAGAATGAGATGTGAATGGGAGATGAAAACGGCCTGAATGGAGAGGCAGACCCTCACTGAGCAGTGGTGAAGTGGCAGCACCAGTATCAGATTGTTGCAAGAGAAAGGAAGATAGACCTGATTAGGGAGCTTATTTACAAATGAGAGGGACTATATTGTTGAAGAGGAGAGTATGAATGGACTGATAAGGTAGAGAGATACTTGTTAGGAAGGAAGATGTGCTGGGCATTTTGAAAAACTTGAGGATAGACAAGTCTTATTGAATTCTTTGAGGAGGTGACCAAGCATGTGGACGAGGGTAGAGCAGTGGATGCAGTGTACCTGGATTTTAGGAAGGCATTTGATAAGGTTCCTGATGGTAGGCTTATGTGGAAAGTCAGGAGGCATGGGATAGTGGGAAATTTGGCCAGTTGGATAGAGAACGGGCTAACCGGTCGAAGTCAGAGAGTGGTGGTAGATGGTAAATATTCAGCCTGGAGCCCAGTTACAAGTTGAGTTCTGCAGGGATCAGTTCTGGGTCCTCTGCTGTTTGTAATTTTTATCAATGACTTGGATGAGGGAGTCGAAGGGTGGGTCAGTAAATTTGCAGACGATACGAAGATTGGTGGAGTTGTGGATAGTGAGGAGGGCTGTTGTCGGCTGCAAAGGGACTTAGATATGATGCAGAGCTGGGCTGAGGAGTGGCAGATGGAGTTTAACCCTGTCAAGTGTGAGGTTGTCCATTTTGGAAGAACAAATAAGAATGTGGAATACAGGGTTAACGGTAGGGTTCTTAGTAAGGTGCAGGAGCAGAGGGATCTTGGGGTCTATGTTCATAGCTTTTTGAAAGTTGCCACTCAGGTGGGTAGAGCTTGTAAGAAGGCCTATGGTGTATTAGTGTTCATTAGCAGAGGAATTGAATTCAAGAGTCGTGAGGTGATGTTGCAGCTGTACAGGACCTTGGTAAGGCCACATTTGGAGTATTGTGTGCAGTTCTGGTCATCTCACTTTAGGAAAGATGTGGAAGCTTTGGAGAGGGTGCAGAGGAGATTTACCAGGATTTTGCCTGGAATGGAGAATAGGTCGTACGAGGATAGGTTGAGAGTGCTAGGCCTTTTCTCATTGGAACAGCGAAGGATGAGGGGTGACTTGATAGAGGTTTATAAGATGATCAGGGGAATAGATAGAGTAGACAGTCAGAGACTTTTTCCCCGGGTACAACAGAGTGTTACAAGGGTACATAAATTTAAAGTGAAGGGTGGAAGGTATGGGGGATGTCAGGGGTAGGTTCTTTACCCAGAGAGTGGTGGGGGCATGGAATGCGCAGCCTGTGGGAGTGGCAGAGTCAGAATTATTGGTGACCTTTAAGCGGCAATTGGATACGTACTTGGATAGGTGCTTAAGCTAGGACAAATGTTCGGCACAACATCATGGGCCGAAGGGCCTGTTCTGTGCTGTATTGCTCTATCTATGTCAAGATGGAATGGTTTGTGACCAAAATATGATAGATTTTACCCTGTAATTTGAGAAGGAGGACCTGAAAATAACTCATTTTCCTAAACCTCATCGAATACAGCCCTAGTATATCCAAACTCTCACCACACGACAAATCGCTCATCCCAAGGGTCAGATTGTTCGTCCATCGCTACAATCTCTTAATGTCAGGTTTCTCCTTTATTAGGTAAGGCTGCACACCATACTGCACAATGTTTGAGAAGAGATCTTATCAAGGTCCTGTACAGCTGTAGTAAAGCATACTTGGTTCTGTTCTCAAATCCCTCTGAAATGAAAGAAAACCATGTCTCAATGACTGCCATCCTGTGGCCCTAATTTCTGTGGTCATGAAGTGCTTTGAAAGGCTGGTCGTGGCATTAAACTCCAGCCTCCCCACCACACTTGACCCACTCCAATTTGTCTATCGGACCAACAGATCAGATGTAGTAGTTTGTAGGAGACCATTTGTAGTAAACAGGCAGTCAGGTGTCATATCACTTCCCCCTCACTCCTCCCGTGAACATTTTGACACCAAGAACAGCTACATAAGAATCTTTCTCATTGACCTTCAACACTATTATCCCCTCAAGACTGATTACTAAACTTAGTGATCTCAGACTAAACCCCACTCTCTGAAACAGGATCCTCAATTTCCTGACCCACAGGCCACAAAATCAGTGAAGATTGGGGAAAATATTTCATCCTCACTAACACTCAACACTGGATCCCCCTAGGGGTGCGTACTCAGCCCCCTACTGTACTCACTGTATACCCATGACTGCATTGCCAAATACCAGACTAATGCCATTTCCAAGTTCGCTGATGACACCACCATAGTCGGTCGAATCTCAGATGGCAACGAAACAAACCACAGATTGGAGGTGGAAGACCTTGAACAATGGTGCACTGAGAACAACCAGCTCTCAATGCCAGCAAAACCAAGGAACTCATTATTGATTTTTGGCGGGATGTTACTCATGCACCCCCCCTCCCCTGACACATTAACAGCACAGAGGTGGAGCGAGTGGAGAGTGTCAAGCTCCTGGGAATGATCATCCACAACAAGCTTTCTTGGACTCTTCATGTGGATGCACAGGTTACAAAGGTCCAACAACATCTCTTCTTCCTCAGGTAGCTGAGGAAATTTGGCATGACGGCCAAAAACCTTGCTAATGTTTATTGGTGCATCATCGAGAGCCTTCTGTCTGGATGTATCACTACCTGGTATGGCAACTGTACCATTCAAGATCAGAGATGGTTACGGACAGTGGTGAACTTGGCCTAGGCAATCACAAGGGCCAACCTCCCATCTATAGAATCCATCTACCAGGCCCGCTGTCAAGGAAAGGCCCCCAGCATTCTCAAAGATCCATCCCACCCTGGTAATGTTTTTCTACAACCTCTACCATCGCGGAAAAGGTACAGAAGACTGAACACACTGCCCAGCCAGTTTCATAACAGTTTCTATTCTGCTGTTTTTAGAATATTGAATGGACTCACAAACTCTTAAAATTCACCTGTACCTGTGTTTTTGTTTTTGCTACTGTTTACCTCTTACTTACAATCTATGCAACTTAAAGATGTGATCTGCCCGTATTCCTGGCAAAACAAATTTTTTCACCGTGCCTCAGTACATTTGATTTGCTCAACCAAATGTTTGATATATGTTGCGAATATTAGGGCCTAGTACTGAGTCTGTGAGACCCCTCAAGACTTTCACTCCAAAAAATAATCCTTTTATTCATATAGCCATTTCCAGTCATGTGAGGAGTTTTTGTTTGTGAATACAGAACCGATGTGGTTGCTTAATAGATCTGCCATTTCTCCGATCACCATTCTCTATCCTGAGCTGAAAATGTGTTGCTGGTTCAAGCGCAGCAGGTCAGGCAGCATCCAAGGAACAGGAAATTCGACGTTTCGGGCCAGAGCCCTTCATCAGCCCTTCTGCCTGACACGTCGAATCTCCTGTTCCTTGGATGCTGCCTGACCTGCTGCGCTTTAACCAGCAACACATTTTCAGCTCTGATCACCAGCATCTGCAGACCTCACTTTTTACTCACCTTTCTCTATTTCAAACTCAAGGAAGCTCGCCCTGCTGTCCCTTACCTTTCACATTGGCATAGGTTTAGAAGCTATTGCAGTTCACTCTTATAACCCCTGTTAATATACTCTTGAGACACCCAACAATTTCTTAAACTGCTCAATGATTTACATTCCAAAGTCACAGAAATCCAGACTCTGTACTGTCAGAAATATAGCACAATTTACATTTGTCCCACTTCCAACACAAGGCCTGTAGCCGTGAATGTTGTGACACTTGAGGTGCGTGTCCAACTACTTTTTAATTGTTGTGAGTTTACCCGCTGCAACTACCCTCTCAGGAAGGGCGGCACGGTGGCACAGTGGTTAGCACTGCTGCCTCACAGCGCCAGGAACCTGGGTTCAATTCCTGCCTCAGGCGACTGACTGTGTGGAGTTTGCACGTTCTCCCCGTGTCTGCGTGGGTTTCCTCCGGGTGCTCCGGTTTCTTCTCACAGTCCAAAGATGTGCAGGTCAGGTGAATTGGCCATGCTAAATTGTCCATAGTGTTAGGTAAGGGGTATGGGTGGGTTGCGCTTCGGCGGGTCGGTGTGAACTTGTTGGGCCGAAGGGCCTGTTTCCACACTGTAAGTAATCTAAATCTAAAAAAAGTGTATTCTTGACCGCTAACGTGCCTTGAGTGAGAAACAATCCTCAAGTCCTCTGTAGACGTCAAACCCATCACTTTAAAAGTGTGTCTCTTGTTCTTATCCCTTTGACTAAAACAAACAACTTGTAATCTTATAAATCTGAACTATACCTGCCTCAGCCCTCTCGGCTCCAAAGCAAACATCCCGAGCTTATCCAGCCTTTCTTTGGAACTGATATGTTTCAAACCAGAGAACATCCTAATCACTCTCCTCCGCACCCCTTGCAGTGCAGTCACATCCTTACCATAATGTGGCAAGCGGAACTGCATTCCATCTTGGCCAGACTAATAATCTATAATCTATGCCTTGATGAATAAAGTCTATGCCTGTAGTCCCCTGTGCCTACTTAAATAACCTATTAACCTGTCCAGTCACATTCAGGAATCTGTGGAGGAGGGCCCTCTGAGCTGCCTAGTGTGCTGCCATTCATTGAGTCCTCCCCTGTGTGCTTCATTCTTCCAAAGTGCAATACTTTGTATTTATTCAAGTTAATTTCCATCTGATCATTCCATCTGTTTCTTCCTACAACACAAGACTTTCTTCCTCCTTGGCAACCACTTGGAATCTTTGTATCAAAGACAAACTTATTGACCACACTCTCCCACCTCCCTCCATATTCACATCTACACCATTTATGAATACCACAAATAATACAGCTCTGATTCCTGAGATATACCAGTGACAGTTGAACAGGAATGGAGGTGGTGCAGTGGAGGGCTGTCTGGATGATGGGGTGGGGGGCAGCACATTGTTCAAAATAGGTGGATATCTGGGAACCTTGGGAGTGGAATGTCTCCCCGTCTGAGCAGACGTAGTGTAGGTGGAGGAATTTGGAAAACGGAGTGGAGTTCTTGCAGGATCCTGGCTAGGAGGAGGTGTAGTCCAGGTAGTTGTGGCAGTCTGAGCATTTATAGTAAACATCTGTCTGGAGACTGTTGCCAGAGATGGAAATGGTGAGGTCAAAAAAAGGGAAGGGAGGTGTCCTAGATGGACCAAGTGAATTTGAGTGTGGGATGGAAGTTGTGGGTGAAGTCGATGAACTGCTCCAGTTCAGCCCAGGTGCAGGATGCTGAACCAATGCAGTCATCAATGTGACAGCAGAAGAGTTGGGACACAGTGTCTGTGTAGGTACTGAAGAGAGACTGTTCCATATAACTGACAAAGGGGCAGGTGTAGCTGGGATCCATCCGGGTGCCCATGGCCACCCCCTGGACTTGGAGGAAACGGGATGAGTTAAAGGAACAGTTATTAAGGGTGAGGACTAATTTGGAAATGCTGAAGAGGGTATTGGCAGAGGGGTTCTGAATAAGTCTGTGGGACAGGAAGAAACTGAGGCCATTCTGGTGAGGTATGGATGTATATAAGGACTGCATATCCATAGTGAAGATACAGCGCTGTGGCTGGGGAATTGGAAATTACTGAAGAGATGGAGGGTACCACATTAGCCAACCTCCAGTATTCCAGTACCTCACCCATGACTATCGATGATGCACGTATCTCACCAAGGGGCCCAACAATCACTTCCCTAGCTTCTTACAGCGTTATAGTGTACACCTGATCAGGTCCTGGGGATTTATCACCTTTATGTGTTTCAAGATGTTCAGCACCTCCTCCTCTGTAATATGGACAATTTTAAGATATCTCGTTTTGGATTACCCCACCCAGGAAAAATGACCTTGACTACTCACAGTATCCAGGCCCCCCATGATTTCATAAACCAAGGTCAGACCACTTCAGCCCTGAGAATGAGAGATGTTCATATTGAACCCAATAACATCTTGAGGAAAGTGATGCAGGTACATAGCTGATGGATATTCCTCTTGTACGGGAGACTAAAAGTCACGATTCAATTTTAAGAACACAATGTATTCATTTTAAAGCAGACATTATGAAGAGGTGAGTGTATTCAATGAAAATTATGTGGATGTATATGAACATATCTTCAAATGATAATAAATTGGTCCTATATGGAGCGGGGAACAGCGTGGTGAATGGTCAGAGGGACCGAACATGGTCCTGTTTGGTGGTTGAATAACATTATTGTATGTTCCAGCTCAGAGAAGGAGAAAATGTAATCTGCCTGAAAACAACCTTTCTTTCTTTGTTCCTCCTCTCAGCAATGTAAGACTGAAAACCCATCTGTCATCTTTACCACTTGTGGATAATTCCTGCTGAGGTTTCATTGGAATCTCCCCACTCCCTTAAGCAAAGGGAATTCAGCCAAATCCAACTGTTCCATGAAGAAACCCCATTGACTGCAGCTTGTGTGAGCAGAAAAATGTAGAGGCAGAATAACATTTGGGACAATATTGTTTTTCCTTTTGTCATGAGTTTAGCTATGGTTTGGACAATGTTTTCAAGCTGATATTCTACAGAATTTTTATTCTTTGTGTGTGTGTGTATACATTATAATGTCTCAGTATTCATCGAACAATAAATATTGATGTACATATTTCAATCTCCAACAAATTTGTCGTGTATCTTTCCCGACAGTTACAGATCACACTACGTCAGGTTATAGTCCAACAGGTTTGGAAACATTAGCTTTCGGAGTGCTTCCCACAACTACCTGATGAAGGAGCGGTGCTCTGAAAGCTAATGCTTCCAAATAAACCTGTTGGACTATAACCTGATGTTGTGTGATTTTTAACTTTGTACACCCCAGTCCAACACCGGCGTCTCCAAATCTTTCCATGATATCTTGAGTAACTTTGCTTTGGCAATAGAACATTAATTTTTGCAAATTTAAACATCTGTCTGGCTTGTCATGAACACTGAACCTGATTCAGTCTGACACTTATCTAATTTGACCAGATCACAAACCTGGTCACATTTAAAATTTGTCGTGACTAATGGAGGAGTGGGACTAGAAAAGGAAACAGTGATCCTCTAACCTCAGTGAGAACAGTGATAAGGAGAAATTCTGAAAGGGATCTTTGAGTGTGAATTTTCTTTCCCAACAATCTGTGGTGCCTGTGTGTTTTCTTTCATTCAAAGCTGCATTAGTTACACTTTTGACAGAAATGTGAGTCTTGGATAATGAAATATCAATAGGAAAGTGCGGCTGAGACCACAATCAAGATCAGCCATGGAAAAAGTGTTTAATGTCCCACTCCTGCTCCTCAGTCAGACTCAGTCTCTCAAATCAGGAGCAGTTAGAGGTCACTTGCTCCTTGTACCTGGTTCAGAAACAGAGAAGACCATTTTGCCCCTCAAGGCTATCACACACAGGTTGGGGTGGGTTGGAAAATGTTCTTGGGAAATAAAAATGATTACCTGTTTGAAACAGCTCCCCTCATCAACCTTTACAGAAATTTCCCTGTCTCCATTTTTTGGTCATGTTGGAGATGCAGATTCACTGTGAATATTCTCCTCATAGCACATCCAGAGATGGTGCACTAAAATCTCTGCTCTCCCTGACTACAATATTCCTTTAACAGGAATTCTGGGAAAATGCCAGCCACTAACATTCCAATAACAGAATGAGAGAACATAAGAAACATGTTGGGGTCACTCAGACCCTCAAGCCTGCTGCTTCCTTCAATAAGATCATAGTTGATTGGTTCTAGGCCTCAAATTCTCTTTTTTTCTAAATTCCTTGCAGCACACACATCTCTGAAGTGTCGAAAGATGATCGACCAAACCCCATTCCAACTATTTCAGTAATCTAGCTCTCCTTATTCTCTGCAATAGGGAAGTTCTAATAGACACTACCCTCTACTGGAAGAAAACATGCCCCACAAACATATCATGATGTTTTGATATGAACAAAAAATATGAACATAGGGTAAGAATGACTGATCCTAATGTCACGAGAATGGTATGAAGAAGCCCAAACAAAATTTAATTTAATGAGAATGCTTGGTAATCTCCCCACTGGTTGGAGTGATTTAAAGGCCACAGGAAAATGTTTGTGGTTGGTGGATGTGAATTCTCTCAGGCCTGGGACAAGTCTGCATGAGATCCTTGGGGTAGCTTCCTCAGCACAAACATTGTCAATTGTTCTGAACATTGGATAATCTTCAGTGAACATCCTCATTTCTGATTTTATGATGGGGGGGATAGACATTAATGAAACAGTTGACAACTATCACCCCTCAGCTCCTGAACCAGTCTGTGTCCAAGTGCAGCAGGACCTGGAAAATATTCAAGCTTGTGTAATTGAAGTCAACGTCACATTCATGTAACAGTACTGCCAGACAGTGCACATTTCCACCGTAACAAAGGAGGAGCTCATTCAGTATGTCAAGGTGGTCTTCCAAGAATATAAGGAAACCATTCAGGCCATCAAAAATTTTCAATGAGAAGAGGGATAGCCCATTCAGTTCCTTCTGCTAATTAAACAGGAAGAGAAGGGGTCTAGTTAGCACATTAAACAGGAACCATAGCTCCTCCAGTAAAGTCCTTGAGCATCTATCATGGGTCCAGGGACATTCACCCCTTGAGACACTAACACAGGGACAGGAAAGGGTCATTCAGCCCCTCAGCCTACTTATACAGAAATAGAAAGATGTCACTAATGCTGCAACATGATAAACCAGTGAAGCTGAGACTGTAAAAATAGACTGCTTCACATTATCGCTCCTGGCCCCATTGCTAATGGTACACATATGTTAAATGTGGTTTTCCAATGCTGGGGAGGGAAACTGAATTGTTTGTGTCAAGTCTCAAGGAGGCATTTAAATCTCCTCAAAAACTGACCGGTATCCTTATTGGAGGTCAAAAGCTGGTGGGAATGGCTAATTCTTTCAGAATTAAGGCATTGTGGCTGCTGACTAATTTATGAACAACATGACATTCAGTGCAGGATCATACAGCAAGAACATAGAGCTCCTCCCTCTCTCTCACTGTCTCAACCAACATGGTGACTCTGCAGATGTCCATAAACTATTGGGAATCACGTATCATGGGAAAGCACATATAATTTCTCATGCTATCGGTGTCTTTTTTTTTGGATATGCGTGTTAGTCCATATCTAAAAGTTCAGGTTTCAATGCAATCACCTTGTATTCTCTCTCAGTGCTACAGATTAGGAATTCATTTCCTTCACACTCTCCTCATGGTACCAACATCTAAGGGATTAGGCTAGTGAAACTCATTTGCACTCTCTGTCTGTGGCAAGTGGATCATACCTTATAAAGGAGAGAAAATCTGTATACAGTGCCCCAAATATTGCTCCAAAAACATTCTACAGCTGCAAGAAAGCTTTTACCCCTATAATTGAAGTATTTAATAATGAAGGACAATGTATCATTTACTGTGCAGATTATTTGCTGCCCCAGATGAATTCTGTTATGACCAAGGCGATCCAGTTCCTTTTCAACAACAGCACTTTCCAAACTCTCACCTTGTAATAAATACAATTGAAAAAGATGTTTTTTTTTTGCCTGTAGCCATATTATTTCCTTGCCCTGAGAATAGCTGTACTCCAAGCATGAGACACTACGAGTAATGGCCGTCAGCCCAGTGCAGGATCCTGTCTGTATCCTGTCCACTATCCAATTCTCAATGCATGTAGTATATTCACCCCTTCCTCAAGGACTCTCACTTTCTTCACTGACCTGTGTGAACTATGTCAAAATCTGCTAAAAATTCAAACTGAAACCCTCCACAAACTCCAGCAGGTTTAAAGATAATTACCCTTTTCTGAAACTAGGCTGAATCTGCCATTCAAGTCATGATCCTCCAAGTGTCCAGTTAGCACATTCCTTGCAAAAAATATGGTTATTTTCCTCAACTGTCATGAGGTGATCCATTATTTAGCTTTCTGTTTTCCCTCTCCATCCTGTTTTAAATGTTGCAATCACAATAGCTCTGTTCCATTGTGCAGGCTGCAAATACAAAGAATTTTGAAGCATGTTGATCTCCCTCAATACTCCTGCTGTGGCTCATACAGGTATGGAATTGACAGAAGGTTGTGATTGACCCACTGTGTCTCTATTGGCTCCAGAAAGAGCAATCTAGCAAGTTCAATTCTCCAGCCCTATCTCTGCAGTACTCTAAATTCATCACTCATCTGGTACGGCAACTTAGTAATCTTCAATACAATGAGGTTTTCAACTACTTCCTTTTTAACAATTCTAATTTCCTGCAATCCCTCATTTTCACTGTTCAACAGTCCCCTAATATTTTTGGAAGATTTTCTGTTCCTTCCTCTGTTGAGACAGAACCAACGTATTCACCTCACTGGATAGAAATTACCTCTGTCATTTTGTGAATACATCAGAGGATGGCACTCTGACACATGATGGATGTGGCACCCATTCTTGCCCTGAAAGTTCCAGAATCCAACCAGTTCACTTCATCAGTGCCATCACAGTTGTCTCCCTGATATGAGACTACAGGTGATGCTGAAGAAGGTGACTCAGCTCTGTGACCTCTTCATTGTTCAATTAAACTGGCTCCACATTTTGCAGCTGAAATAGGTACAACATTGGACAATATTCTTGTGAATCCCAAACAGGAAAGCGTAGTGCCCGTTCCTCCCTGTGTATAGACTTCCCTTCTCCATAGTCTTGGTTCCATTAGGGAAAAACAATGACTGCAGATGCTGAAAACCAGATTCTGGATTTGAGTGGTGCTGGAAAAGCACAGCAGTTCAGGCAGCATCCGAGGAACAGGGAAATCAACCTTTCGGGCAAAAGTCCTTCATCCATTGTCAGCCATGTTGCAGACACGGTAAATGCAGTCCCCATATCTCGCCCCTCAAATAATGCAGCAGTTGATAACACAAACCTGAGAAAACCATCCACAGAAACTCCACTGATTTTGCAATGACAGGAGTAAGTCAAATCCGTGCATACATAGCACACACACTCAGTGTTGAAAATGCACCTTCTCCTGTTTGGGAAGGTTCTTTTTCATCTCCTTTGTAAATTTAATATGGAGGGGATAGAAGTTAGGGCAATTTCATGCTCTTCTTGCAGGATGTGGGAGGTAAAGATCACCATGAGTGTCCCTGCTGAATTCACCTGTGGGACGTGCACCCAACTGCAGCTCCTCACAGACTATGTTCGAGAACTGGAGCTGGATGAGCTTTGGATCATTTGGGAGGCTGAGGGGGTGATAGAAAGGAGTTATAGGAAGGTAGTCACACCTAAATTACAGGATAAATGCAGCCGGGTAACCGTTAGGAGTTATCTAGGGCAGTTCCTTCAATAATAAAGTATACCACTTTGTATACTATTGGGGGAGTGGGGGGGTTGCCCTCCCAGGGGAGAGCCACAGTGGTCAGCTCTCTGGCACTGAGCCTGGCTCTGGGGCTCAGAAGGGAAGGGGGGAGAATAAGAGAGTGATAGCAATAGGAGATTCAATGGTGAAAGGAACAGCTCAGAGGTTCTGTGGTCGTTAAGGAGACTCCTGGATGGTGTGTCGTCTCCCGAGTGCCGGGGTCAGGGATGACTCGGATCGAGCCTACAGGATTCTGAAGAAGGAGGGTGAGCAGCCAGAAGTCGTGGTACACATTGGGACCAGCGAGGAAAAGGGAACAGGTCCTGAAAAGTGAATATAGGGAGTTTTGGTGGAAGCTAAAAGGCAGGATGAGCAGAGTAGTAATTACAGGATTGCTACTGGTGTCAGGGGCTAGTGAAGCTAGGAACCGAGAGCGAGTGAAAATGAACATATGGCTGCAGAGGTGGTATAGGAGGGAGGGCTTCAGATAGGTGGATCAACTTCTGGGGACATTGGGACCTGTCAAATAAGGACGGGTTGCAACTGAACTGAAGAGGTCCTAATATCCCAACTCAGGCGACTGACTGTGTGGAGTTTGCACGTTCTCCCCGTGTCTGCGTGGGTTTCCTCCGGGTACTCCGGTTTCCTCCCACAGTCCAAAGATGTGCGGGTCGGGTGAATTGGCCATGCTAAATTGCCCGTAGTGTTAGGTAAGGGGTAAATGTAGGGGTATGGGTGGGTTGCGCTTCGGCGGGTCGGTGTGGACTTGTTGGGCCGAAAGGCCTGTTTCCACATTGTAAGTAATCTAATAATATCCTGGGCAGGAAGTTTGCTAGAGCTCTTCAACAGGATTTAAATAAGTTTGGCAAGGGATTGAACTGGAGCTGCAGATCAGAGGATGTGGTAACTGAACAGGCAGATCCAGCGTGCAGAGTGTCTGTGAGGAAGAATAGAGTTGATAGGGCAAATTTGCAGTCAGTGTGATGGGTTGAACTGTGTCTACATTAATGCAAGAAGTGTCAGGAATAAGGATGATGAATGTAGAGCAAGAATCAGTATTTGGCACTACTTTGATGTGGTCACTAGGGAGATTTGGATATTACAGGGACAGTAATGGTTGTTGGTTGTTCCGGGGTTTAGATATTTCAAAAGGAATGGGGAGAAGGTAAAAGAGGTTGTGGGGAGGAGGGGGAGTGGCATAGCTAATCAGGGAGAGCATCACAGCTGCAGAAAATAGGGTAATCGAGGAGGGTTTGTCTACAGTGTCAGTATGGGTGGAAGTCAGAAACGGGAAAGGGGCAGTGACTTTATTGGGAGTTTCGACAGAGCACTCCCCTCCGCCCCACCAATTGCAACAGAGACACGGAGGGGCAAATTGGGAGGCAGATGTAACAGAGTTGTTATCATGGGTGACTTCAATTACACTAATATCAATGTAAACTTCCTGAGTGCAAATAGTTTTGGATGGAGCAGATTTTGTCAGATGTGTCCCAGGAGGATTCCTGACTAAGTATGTAGATAGGCCGACTAGAGAGGAGACAATATTGGACTTGGTGCTTGGTAATGAACCAGGTCATGTGTCAGATCTCTCGATGAGAGAGCATTTTAGTGATAATGATCACAACTCCCTGATCTTTGCAATAGTCATGGAGTGGGATAAGAGTAGACGGTATGGGCAAGTATTTAATTGGGTGAGGGGAAATTACAATGCTATAAGACAGGAACTCTGGAGCATAAATTGAGAACAGATGTTCTCAGGGAAATGCACAATAGAAATATAGACACTGTTTAGGGATCACTTGCTGGTAGTGCTAGACAGGTTTGTCCCACTGAGTTATGGAAGGGATGGTAGGATGAAGGAATGTTGGGTGACATGGAATGTAGAACATCTAGTCAAGAGGAAGGAGGAAGCTTACTTAGGGTTGAGAAGGCAAGGATCAGACAGGGCTCTAGAGGGTTACAGGGTAGCCAGGAAGGAACTGAAGAATAGACGGATGAAAGAGGCATGAAAAATCCTTAGGGAGTAGGATTAAGGAAATCCCTAAGGCATTCTACACTTTTGTGAGGAACAAGAGGATGGCCAGAGTGAGAGTAGGACCAATCAGGGTCAGTGGAGGGAACGTGTGCCTAGATTCGGAGGAGGTAGGGCAGGTCCTTAATGAATACTTTGCTTCGGTATTCACTACTGACAGAGACCTTGTCATTTGTGAGGACAGCATGAAGCAGACTGATATGCTGGAACAGGTTGATGTTAAGAAGGAGGATGTGCTGGAAGTTCTGAAAAACATTAGAAGAGATAAGTTCCCTGGGTCAGATGGGATATACGCAAGTTTCCTAGGGGAAACGAGGGAAGAGATAGCTACGCTTTTGGCGATGATCTTTGCATCCTTAGTGTCCAGGTTGCAATATGACAAATGTTATTCTTTGTTCAAGAAAGGGAGTAGGGAGAATCCTGGGAATTACAGACCCGTCAGTCTTACATCAGTGGTGAGCAAATTATTGGAGAGAATTCTGAGACACAGGATTTAAGATTATTTAGAAAAGCATAGTTTGATTAGAGCCAGTCAGAATGGCTTTGTGACGGGCAGATCCACCATAGAACACATCAGATGGCCTCCTTCTTTAAAGACCATAATTTCCCTTCCCACGTGGTTGAAGATGCCTTCCAACACATCTCATTCACATCCTGCCCCTCCGCCCTCAAACCCCACCCCTCTAACCACAACAAAGACAGAAGGTGCTCACCTTCCATCCTACCAACCTTCACATTAACTGCATCATCCGCTGACATTTCCGCCACCTCCAAACGGACCCCATCACCAGGGATATATTTCTCTCCGAGGAGAAAGTGAGGTTTGCAGATGCTGGAGATCAGAGCTGAAAATGTGTTGCTGAAAAAGCGCAGCAGGTCAGGCAGCATCCAGGGAACAGGAGATTCGACGTTTCGGGCATAAGCCCTTCTTCAGGAATATATTTCCCTCCCACCCCTTTCCGCAAAGACCATTCCCTCCGTGACTACCTGGTCAGGTCCACACTCCCCTACAACTCACCCTCCCATCCTGGCACCTTCCCCTGCCACCGCAGGAATTGCAAAACCTGTGCCCACACCTCCTCCCTCACCTCCATCCAAGGCCCCAAAGGAGCCTTCCACATTCATCAAAGTTTTACCTACACATCCATCAATGTCATTTATTGTATCCGTTGCTCCCGATGCAACGGACTAGACGCCACCTAGCAGAACGCTTCAGGGAACATCTCCGGGACACCCGTCTCTTGGCCCAACATTTCAACTCTCCCTCCCACTCTGCCAAGGACATGCAGGTCCTAGGCCTCCTTCACTGCCGCTCCCTCACCACCCAACACTTGGAGGAAGTACACCTCACCTTCCACCTCGGAACACTTCAACCCCAGGGCATCAATGAGGACTTCACCAGTTTCCTAGATTCCCCTTCCCCTACCTTACCCCAGTTCCAACCTTCCAGCTCAGCTCCGTCCTCATGACCTATCCTACCTGCAAGTCTCCCTTACCACCTATCCACTCCACCCTCCTCTCTGACCTATCACCTTCATCCCCACCTCCATCAACCTATTGTACTCTTGTCTACCTTCTCCCCAGCTCTACCTCCCTCCCATTTCGCTCTCCACCCATAGGCTCCCTGCTTCATTCCTGATGAAGGGCTTTTGCCCAAAATGTCGATTTTCCTGCTCCTCGGATGTTGACTGACCTGCTGTGCTTTTCCAGCACCACTCTAATCTACACTCTGATCTCTAGCATCTGTAGTCCTCACTTTTGTCTTTGTGAGGGGCAAATCATGCCTCACAAGCCTTATTGAATTCTTTGCGGATGAGACAAACAAATTGATGAAGGTGAAACAGGGATATGATGCATATGTACTTTAGTAAGGTAAATAAAAAAGGTTCCCCATGTAAGGCTAATTCAGAAAGTAAGGAGGCATGAGATATAGGGAAATCTGGCTGTCTGGATTCAGAATTGGCTGTCCTACCCATGACAGAGGGTGATTGTAGATGGAAA
The DNA here is from genome assembly GCF_020745735.1 of Hemiscyllium ocellatum. Taxonomy (NCBI): domain Eukaryota; kingdom Metazoa; phylum Chordata; class Chondrichthyes; order Orectolobiformes; family Hemiscylliidae; genus Hemiscyllium; species Hemiscyllium ocellatum. The sequence goes on along the minus strand of NC_083421.1, from coordinate 14,584,852 downwards.
ATATTCAGCCTGGAGCTCGGTGACCAGTGATGTTCTGTAGGGATCGGTTCTGGGACCTCTTTGTGATTTTTATAAATGACTGGATGAGGAAGTGGAAGGGTTGGTTAGTAAGTTTGCCAATGATGCAAAGGTTGGTGGAATTGTGGATTGTGTGGATGGTTATTGTAGTTAGCTATGGTACATTGATAGGGCTGAGGAGTGGCATATGGAGTTCAACTTGGAAAAGTGTAAAGTAATTCATTTTGGAAGTTCAAATTTGAAGCAGATTCTTGGCAGTGTGGAGGAACAGAGGGATCTTGGGGTCCATGTCTATAGATCCCTCAAAGTTGCCACCCAAATTGATAGGGTTGTTAAGACGGCATGTGGTGTGTTGGCTTTCATTAGCAAAGGGATTTAATTTAAGAGTCATGAGGCTATACTGCAGCTCTATAAAGCCCTGGTTACACCACACTTGGAATACTGTGTTCAGTTGTGGTCACCTCCTTATAGGGGAGAAAGATGCTGGAGATCAGAGCTGAAAATGTGTTGCTGGAAAAGCGCAGCAGGTCAGGCAGCATCCAAAGAGCAGGAGAATCGGCGTTTCGGACATGAATAGCCAAAGACTGTTTCCCAGGGTGGAAATGGTCACCATGAGGGGTCAAAATTTTATGATCATTGGAGGAAGGTTTAGGGGAGATGTCAGAGGTAGGCCCACCCTCTGACGACCCCTTCTCCAGCCTCCAATGCACCCCATCCACCTAGACACCCCGTGCTGGCCTTTTACCCGCCCTCGATCTATTTATAACCAACTGCCGCCGCGACATTAACCGACTCAACCTGTCCACCCCTCTCACACTCCAACCTCTCACTCTCAGAACGTGCAGCCCTCCACTCCCTCCGCTCCAATCCCAACCTCACCATCAAACCCGCAGACAAGGGAGGCGTGGTAGTAGTTTGGCGCACCGACCTTTATACCGCTGAGGCCAAACGCCAACTCGCGGACACCTCCTCTTATCGCCCCCTCGACCACGACCCCACCTCCCACCACCAAACCATCATCTCCCAGACCATCCATAACCTCATCACCTCAGGGGATCTCCCATCCACCGCCTCCAACCTCATAGTCCCACAACCCCGCACCGCCCGTTTCTACCTCCTGCCCAAAATCCACAAATCTGACTGACCCGGCTGACCCATTGTCTCAGCCTGCTCCTGCCCCACCGAACTCATCTCCGCATACCTTGACACGGTCCTGTCCCCTTTAGTCCAAGAACTCCTCACCTACGTTCGGGACACCACCCACCCCCTCCACCTCCTCCAGGATTTTCGCTTCCCCGGTCCCCAACGCCTTATTTTCACGATGGACATCCAGTCCCTGTACACCTCCATCCCCCATCACGAAGGACTCAAAGCCCTCCGCTTCTTCCTTTCCCGCCGCACCAACCAGTACCCTTCCACTGACACCCCCCTTCGACTGACTGAACTGGTCCTCACCCTGAATAACTTCTCTTTTCAATCCTCCCACTTCCTCCAAACTAAAGGAGTTGCCATGGGCACCCGCATGGGCCCCAGCTATCCCTGTCTTTTCGTAGGATATGTGGAACAGTCCATCTTCCGCAACTACACTGGCACCACCCCCCACCTTTTCCTCCGCTACATCGATGACTGTATCGGCGCTGCCTCGTGCTCCCACGAGGAGGTTGAACAGTTCATCATCTTTACTAACACCTTCCATCCCAACCTCAAATTCACCTGGACTGTCTCAGACTCCTCCCTCCCCTTCCGAGACCTTTCCATTTCTATCTCAGGCGACCGACTCAACACAGACATCTACTATAAACCGACTGACTCCCACAGCAATCTGGACTACACCTCCTCCCACCCTGCCCCCTGTAAAAACTCCATCCCATATTCCCAATTCCTTCGTCTCCGCCGCATCTGCTCCCAGGAGGACCAGTTCCAACACCGCACAGCCCAGATGGTCTCCTTCTTCAAGGACCGCAGATTCCCCCCAAACGTGATCGACGATGCCCTCCACCGCATCTCCTCCACTTCCCGCTCCTCCGCCCTTGAGCCCCGCCCCTCCAACCGCCACCAAGACAGAACCCCACTGGTTCTCACCTACCACCCCACCAACCTCCGTATACAGCGTATCATCCACCGTCATTTCCGCCACCTCCAAACGGACCCCACCACCAGGGATATATTTCCCTCCCCTCCCCTATCAGCGTTCCACAAAGACCACTCCCTTCGTGACTCCCTCGTCAGGTCCACACCCCCCACCAACCCAACCTCTACTCCCGGCACCTTCCCCTGCAACCGCAGGAAATGTAAAACTTGTGCCCACACCTCCTCCCTCACTTCCCTCCAAGGAACCAAGGGATCCTTCCATATCCGCCACAAGTTCACCTGTACCTCCACACACATCATCTATTGCATCCGCTGCACCCGATGTGGCCTCCTCTACATTGGGGAGACGGGCCGCTTACTTGCGGAACGCTTCAGAGAACACCTCAGGGACACCCGGACCAACCAACCCAACCACCCCGTGGCTCAACACTTTAACTCTCCCTCCCACTCCACTGAGGACATGCAGGTCCTTGGACTCCTCCACCGACAAAACATAACAACACGACGGTTGGAGGAAGAACGCCTCATCTTCCGCCTGGGAACCCTCCAACCACAAGGGATGAACTCGGATTTCTCTAGTTTCCTCATTTCCCCTCCCCCCACCTTGTCTCAGTCGGTTCCCTCAACTCAGCACCGCCCTCCCAACCTGCAATCTTCTTCCTAACCTCTCCGCCCCCACCCCACTCTGGCCTATCACCCTCACCTTGACCTTCTTCCACCTATCACATCTCCATCGCCCCTCCCCCAAGTCCCTCCTCCCTACCTTTTATCTTAGCCTGCCTGGCACCCTCTCCTCATTCCTGATGAAGGGCTTATGCCCGAAACGTCGAATTTCCTATTCCTTGAATGCTGCCTGACCTGCTGTGCTTTAACCAGCAACACATTTTCAACTCTTTACATAGACAGCTGTGGTTGTGTGGAATGCACTGCCAGCAGAGTTAGGAGTGGTATTAGAGATATCAGGGATACATTAGGGATATTTAAGCAACTCTTGGATAGGCACTTAGATGATAGGGGAATTAAGTATATGTCAATTAGTTTGATCTTAGAGTAGGATAAAAGATTGACACAACATTTTGGGCCAAGGGGCCTGTGCTGTGCTGTACTGTTCTATACTGAAAATCTGTTGCTGGAAAAGTGCAGCAGGTCAGGCAGCATCCAGGGAACAGGAGATTCGACGTTTCTGGCATAAGCCCTTCTTCAGGAATCGATTTTCCTGCTCCTTGGATGCTTCCTGACCTGCTGCACTTTTCCAGCAAACATTTTCAGCTCTGATCTCCAGCATCTGCAGTCCTCACTTTCTCCTGCACTGTTCTATGTTCCATGTTCTACATTCCTCAGTTTCTTTTCCTGGCTGATGAACTGTTACATCTCTGCACAGTCCCAGTGAACTGAAATATTAACCATTCCACTCTCCATAAAAGCAGTTGATAATGTAGCTGCACAATATTCTGTCCCTCAGTCACAATCATAGTAAAACCACCAGTTTTGGTGGTGATGGTGGGCTAGCATTATCATTTGTCAATTATTAATCCAGGGACTCATGCATTGACTCAGACCTCAGATTCAGATTGTGCCACAGCAAATGGTAGAACTTGAATTCAATAAAATAACTGAAACTAAGAATCTATTGAAACTATGAAACCACAGTCAGTTGTCAGAAAATGCTACCTGCCTCATAAATGTCCTTTAGGGAAGGAAGTCTGCCATCTTTCCAGGTTTGGCCTGCATGTGACACCAGACCCACAGCATTGTGGTTGGCTGTCAACTGCCCTTTGAGGTGCCAAGGCCCTCACTCACTTATGTCAATCGCTAGAAACTCTCATAGAAATTAATCCAGGTGGACCTATGCACCAGCAATTTGTAATACGTGGTCTGCAATGGTTAAAGAGGGCAGCTCACCGACACCTTCTCAAGGGCAACTAGGAAAAGGAAATCATTGCTGACCCAGCCAGCATCAGTCACCTCCTATTAGTGAATTAAAGAAGATGATCACACTCAGGGAGGAGAGACAGAAGGGATATAACTCACTTTAACATGAACGTGCAAATAACTCTACATGGGCATGGTATTCACAAACATTATAAAAGGTGATCCACAGATGACGTTAAGTTGAAATTTTATTTCTATCCCATCTGATCATCAACAATCCCTTTGTTTGATTCCTATTTTTGATCTCTCTCATTATCCATCCATCTAACTCACTCCATCTCCTCTTCAAAACAAGCATTCCCATCACCACATAAAACACACTATTTCCCAGCTGCTTTAAAGTCCAGATGTATGATCAGTGGACCCAAAATGTTTTTGTCTTGATGTAGGCTGCCAAACCTGCTCAGTTTCCCCAGTACTTCTTGTTACGTTTTGTTTCAGATCTGCATCATCTTTCTTATTTGATTTAACCTTTAATTTTGTTATTCCATGGGATGGCAGCATCACTGGCAAGGGCAGCATCTGTTGCCATCACGAATTGCCCTTGACTGTGAGTCTCAACCACAAAACAGGACAGAGTAAAATACATTCTGTTGGTCTGAAGTCACACTTAATCCAGACCAGGTAATAATGTTAGATTTCTTTGCCAAAGGACAATAGTGAAATAAAGTCCCAGTGGCTTTACGGTTGCTATTAGTGAAATTTGCTTTTGTTCCAATTATTATCATTGGAATTTAGGTTCTGCCATCAGATATGGTAGGATTTGAAACACTGTCTTTAATGTAATGATTTGTGCCTCTGAATTACCCGTCCAGCGACATTACTACTCTGACATAATATGAAATAATGTTGAGAAAAAAACAACTTTGTGATCAAAATATTTGTAACTGGAAAAGTGCCCAGAAGTAAGCTTTAATGGTAAAGTTTGAATTTTACCGAGATGTAGGTAATGGTTTATTCAGCAACAGCACTGAGGCAGAACTGAAGACTATGGAAATTATGAAGTTGGTAGTTGACAGATTTGCTGATGGAGCGAATACACAGACATATATCAGTTCAGTGCAAAAAAAGCCCTCAAGTTTTTTTTAAGATTACCTACAGTGTGGAAACAGGCTCTTTGGTCCAACAAGTCCACACCAATCCTCCAAAGAGAAACCCACTTTCCTATATTTACCCCTGACTAATCCACCTAACACTACGGGCAATTTAGCATGGCCAATTCACCTAACCTGCACATCTTTGGACTGTGGGAGGAAACCGGAGCACCCGGGGAATACCCACGCAGACATGGGGAGAATGTACAAACTCCACACAGACAGTTGCCCAAGGCAGGAATTGAACCTGGGCCTCTGGTGCTGTGAGGAAGTAATGCTAACCACTAAGCCACCATGCTGCACCAAAGACTGTTTTGAACAGTCTTGTTCTCATATATTTGTGAGGGAGGAGTCTGAACATCGTGAATACTGAACAAAGTTTGTAGTTAAAACAAGGTACTTTAGTTTTTGTCTTCGCCAAATATTGATAACAAAAATAGCAATGAAATTCAACACGGTTTATGGAATTACTAAGTGGACCGAGAGACAGAGACTTACCAGGAACTCCAATGATAGCGAGAATGGGATAATAACCCGCCTGAATAATCAGCAGTGCACCCCTTATCCGTTCTGGTAATGTTGACCAACGCAAGAAAAACAAGTAAAGACCCCAGGATAAACTCCTGCCCATTGTTGGAGCATTCCAGTCTCTTGTTCCCAGATTCTGATCTCTCCTCTCCATGTATCTGCAGCTGCTGATCCCAGTCAGTGTTTGAGGTGATGCTACATTGGGATCATGCAGCCCGTGACAAAATTAGAATCCACAGAGACTGACAATAATCACAGTCACTGAACAAACAATATCACTTCACCCCTTTGAATACAACACCTTCAGTTCACAACAGTAACTGGGCTGAACTGGACTGGACATTGACATCATTGGCTCCTGGTCTTATTTCCCATTGCCAATTCCTATAGATCAGTCAGTTCCGATGGAGAAAATGGATATTTTCTTTTCACAGGCTAGATGATGCTACTGTGTTGTCCATTTGCAATGTTGTAAATATCTGCAACAGCACCCTCCTTCCCCCCACCCAAAAATAACAGTCGGAAGATTGTTACTGTTCTGATCTCTCCCGCACTAGAAAAACCGCCAACCAAAATACTGTCACTGGACATATTTGCCCTGAACATACAGAGGAAGTGTGGATATTTATGGACATTCCTAACACTTCTCTAAAAAGGTAACCTTTTACCTTTAATGCACAATAGGCTTCAGTCACTATTTAAAAATAAATTGACCAACATCTTATTACAGTTTTATTTGCTTCAAAGCAGCAACATGTACTTTTTTTAATTTTAGACCAAAGCCAGAAGTGGCAAGTACTGAAACGTTATTCATTAAGAGCCATGGATTAATAAGTCAGAGACAGTATGAATAAGACATCGGTGAGGAAACAGAACGAAATGGTGGTAGTGTCTGTGGGGACTGGAGGGGAGCACAATGATAGTCAATATCACTCCTTCTGGCAGACCGAATGAAATGGATTGCAAAGGAAGAAAACAGAGTAAATTTGAGAGATGTAATGCTGAAGGACAGTGTGAACAGAACTGGACAGTATTTAACGCAATGTAGGGAATTATATACATATAGAGAGAGGTTGATAAAATTGTTTGTACCTGGACAGGATATTCAGAATTTAAAAACAGACATGGATAACAAAATGTTCATGGGTTACAGGGAGATTACAGGACAACAACAGAAGAAATATAGTTCAGTCCGAGCTGGTGTGGTGCAGTGGTGGTGGACTGAATGACCACCATCTTTGCTGAAATTATTCTGTGATGTGTATTAAATGCTTCTGGATCAGTGGTGCTGGAAGAGCACAGCAGTTCAGGCAGCATCCAAAGTGCAGTGAAATCGACGTTTTGGGCAAAAGCCCTTTATCAGGAATAAAGGCAGAGAGCCTGAAGCGTGGAGAGATAAGCTAGAGGAGGGTGGGGGTGGGGAGAAAGTAGCATAAAGTACAATAGGTGAGTGGGGGAGGGGATGAAGGTGGTAGGTCAGGGAGGAGAGGGTGGAGTGGATAGGTGGAAAAGGAGATAGGCAGGTAGGACAAATCCGGACAAGTCATGGGGACAGTACTGAGCTGGAAGTTTGGAACTAGGGTGAGGTGGGGGAAGGGGAAATGAGGAAACTGTTGAAGTCCACATTGATGCCCTGGGGTTGATGTGTTCCGAGGCAGAAGATGAGGCGTTCTTCCTCCAGGCGTCTGGTGGTGAGATAGCGGTGGTGAAGGAGGCCCAGGACCTCCATGTCTTCGGCAGAGTGGGAGGGGGAATTGAAATGTTGGGCCACAGGGCGTGTGGTTGATTGGTGCGGGTGTCCCAGAGATGTTCCCTAAAGCGCTTTGCTAGGAGGCGCCCAGTCTCCCCAATGTAGAGGAGACCGCAGCGGGAGCAACGGATACAATAAATGATATTAGTGGATGTGCAGGTAAAACTTTGATGGATGTGGAAGCTTGCAGAGCCTGAGGAGATGTGCTTATTCATTGAAGGGCACAGAATGTGTTATCATCAATAATCTACTCCTGTTCTTTTGTGGAATGCAGTTGCCTCTGATATGACTATTAAATTGAAATCAACTTCCTGAGATTCACACATTTTGGAGAACATTAACAAGAAGTTTTTTTTGTAAGTTAAAGAAGAGAAGGAGTCCGGTGTCACCGGCACAACAGCTCCAATGGGAACAGGAACGGATCGTACTGTGCAAACATAATGAAGGTCAACATTGAAACCTGTCAAGAAATGCAAAATACAATAGAAAATGGAAATCTGAAATGCAAGCTAGAAATGGTGGAGAAACATCATAGATGAGGCAGCACTGGAGAGGGAGTTAATTTATTGAGTTTGCTTTGTTCCGAAAAATCATATTGGACTCAAAAAGTTAATTATGTTTCTCTCTATTCAGATACTGCTAAGTTTACCCCGCACTTTTATTTGTTTTTTCTTTCATTTGGACCGTGAGAAAATGGCTGACCTGAATGGAAACAGTGAAGCTGCCATTTCAATTGTTTTGGAAGCATTTGGCTTTAAATGAGAAATTACAACATCTCTGTATTAAAGGTCCCTAGTATCGATGACATATTTTATTTTCATTACTTAGCATGGAAATGTTAAACTCAGTGGCACTGACATTGCACAATCAGTCCTCTGAAATTAATTAAAAGAAAATGATGGAGATATGTCATGTCATGCTCCTGGTTTCGCTGAGTTCACCCTCATCCAGCAAGTTCTTAACTTTCTGAGACTTTAGAACAAACTGTGAAAACATAAAATAGCTTGTTATTTTGAACAGGGCAAATTCGTCCATACATTTTTGGGAGGCACTAGCAAGGGCACAGTTTATTTGTCATCACTCTGGAGAAGGTAACAGGAACTGCCTTCCTGAACCTCTTCTCTCCCAGTGATGCAGATACACACACAGATGTGTTTAGAAGAGGATACCAATATGTTTAGCAAATGACAGTGATAGAACAATAATGTAGTCCCTAGTCAGGAAGGCATGTCACTTAGATGGCAAGTAGCATGGACTGGTTTTCCTATTGTTTTGTCGAGGTTATTGCCAGTGAAGAATTTCCTCTAATACACATTAATCACAGTTTTGCTCAAGATCCTTGATGCCACACGCAGTTACCTGGCAGGGGCAGTCACGCTGATCTTACTACAAATGACATGGGAACATTAGTTGAAACATTAAAGAGCAAAAGGGTAGAACAAGGTTTGTTTGAACAATATGCTTGCTGCCCTCACGACATTCAAAGAAAATTGACGCGTGACCTTCCAATCCTGTCCATATACATTTGTCCTATTTATGATGAGGGTGTATGGTCAATCACCATGACAGAGAGACATAAAGAAGCTCAACTCTGTATCGTTGGAAACCATATCACTCTGTTCAGGTTGCATCAGACAGCGGCAAACACAAGCTATTTTCTGTTCCTATTGGACGTTGATAACTCCAACCTCATCATTCACTGATGGCCAATAGTAAAGCAGAAATCAGCAGCCTCGACCATTCTTGTTTAAGGACAAAAAGGGAAAGGGAGGGTCAGGGGAAATGAGATTGACAGGGGGAGTGGTGTGACATAGAGTGGCAGAAGAGGAAGGTGAAGGATATGGTTAGTGGAAGCGTATGTAGCAGCAGAAGGGGCAGTGCAAGGGAAGTTAGAGTGTAAAGAATGAGTAGGAAGAAGGGGAAGGAGTGGCAGATGAAGTGTTCAAGATAGGGAAAAGCAAGAGAGATTGGTTGGTGATCAAACACCACTGTTCAGGAAAGTCAGCATCTGGTTTCCATTGAAAATTAAGAAAATATTTCTTATGCATTTTTTTACTAACACTTGATTTTTCTTCATACTGTCCATTCACTCTGCATTTCTGTATCACCAAAAAATGCTGGCAATATATTTTGCTCCCATCATGCATTGTCTCAACATTTTTCATGTTTTTTTATAGTATGAAAAGCAGTAGGTGTTTGTTTTAATAGTTGCTTCCAATTCAAGGTAGACTTGAAAATATCATTTGATCTACTACAGTGCATCTGTCATTTTGAATTGAATTAAATCTTTATCCTCATCACTCTTGCTTTTTGAAACACACTGAATGAATGAGTCTATGTCTATTCTGTGGATGAAACAATCCTTTAGCTCTGACTAATGCAGGGAATGTTACAAACAACATGCTCCAGGTCCATGTGAAATAAAAATACTGCAGTGTAAGGCACCAAAAACCTAGTCTGAATTTAATGATGTACCAAACCTTGTAAATGTATTATGCTGAGGGGCAGAATATAAAAGGAGAATTCAGTCCCATGACCAAAATGTGTCAAGCTGCTCTCACACCAAAAACAAAAAACAAAACTGAAACTTTCAATTCCTGCTCTGGAGAACAGGAACAAAACCAAGGTTTGTTTGTGATATTCAGAGATGATGAATGATTTGTGGAAGACACAAAGATTAATCTTATGCCTCACTGTGGGGAGGAAAGCGTTGGGTTACAAGAGAATATAACAGATTTTTCAGACAGCCATTTCAATGGCTGATGAAATTCAACACTAATAAATGTGAGGTGATGAACTTTTTTGATTAGATTACTTACAGTGCGGAAACAGGCCCTTCAGCTCAACAAGTCCACACTGACCCACCGAAGCACAACCCACCCAAACTCCTACATTTACCCCTTACCTAATGCTACAGGCAATTTAACATGGCCAATTCACCTGACCTGCACATCTTTGGACTGTGGGAGGAAACCAGAGTACCCAGAGGAAACCCACACAGACACAGGGAGAATGTGCAAACTCCACACAGACAGTTGCCTGAGAGCAGGAATTGAACCTGGGTCTCTGGCACTGTGAGGTAGCAATGCTAACCACTGTGCCACCAGTGACTTTGGAAGTAACAAGTAACAGAACCTAAACTATGAATAGAGGCTAAATTTGCTCGGTTTTTTTCATTACAGCAGGGAAATTGAGGGATAAATTAGATAAGGGTGTAGGAGCATGCTGGATATGACAAAGTGAACAGACAGCAGCTGTTCCCCTCAGTCAAAAGCTGAAAATGTATTGCTGGTTAAAGCACAGCAGGTCAGGCAGCATCTCAGGAATAGGGAATTCGACGTTTCGAGCATAAGCCCTTCATCAGGAATGAGAGAGAGTAGCCAAGCAGGCTAAGATAAAAGGTAGGGAGGAGGGACTTGGGGGAGGGGCGATGGAGGTGGGATAGGTGGAAGGAGGTCAAGGTGAGGGTGATAGGCCGGAGTGGGGTGGGGGCGGAGAGGTCAGGAAGAGGATTGCAGGTTAGGAGGGCGGTGCTGAGTTGAGGGAACCGACTGAGACAAGGTGGGGGGAGGGGAAATGAGGAAACTGGAGAAATCTGAATTCATACCTTGTGGTTGGAGGGTTCCCAGGCGGAAGATGAGGCGCTCCTCCTCCAGCCATCGTGTTGTTATGTTCTGCCGGTGGAGGAGTCCAAGGACCTGCATGTCCTCGGTGGAGTGGGAGGGAGAGTTAAAGTGTTGAGCCACGGGGTGGTTGGGTTGGTTGGTCCAGGCGGCCCAGAGGTGTTCTCTGAAGCGTGCCGCAAGTAAGCGGCCTGTCTCCCCAATATAGAGGAGGCCACATTGGGTGCAGCGGATGCAATAGATGATGGGTGTGGAGGTACAGGTGAACTTGTGGCGGATATGGAAGGATCCCTTGGTTCCTTGGAGGGAAGTGAGGGAGGAGGTGTGGGCGCAAGTTTTACATTTCCTGCGGTTGCAGGGGAAGGTGCCGGGAGTGGAGGTTGGGTTGGTGGGGGGTGTGGATCTGACGAGGGAGTCACGAAGGGAGTGGTCCTTGTGGAACGCTGATAGGGGAGGGGAGGGAAATATATCCCTGGTGGTGGGGTCCGTTTGGAGGTGGTCGGAAATGACGGCGGATGATACGTAGTATGTGGAGGTTGGTGGGGTGGTAGGTGAGAACCAGTGGGGTTCTGTCTTGGTGGCGGTTGGAGGAGCGGGGCTCAAGGGCAGAGGAGCAGGAAGTGGAGGAGATGCGGTGGAGGGCATCGTCGATCACGTCTGGGGGGAATCTGCGGTCCTTGAAGAAGGAGGCCGTCTGGGCTGTGCGGTGTTGGAACTGTTCCTCCTGGGAGCAGATGCGGCGGAGACGAAGGAATTGGGAATATGGGATGGAGTTTTTGCAGGGAGCAGGGTGGGAGGAGGTGTAGTCCAGGTAGCTGTGGGAGTCAGTTGGTTTATAGTAGATGTCTGTGTTGAGTCGGTCGCCCGAGATAGAGATGGAAAGGTCTCGGAAGGGGAGGGAGGAGTCTGAGACAGTCCAGGTGAATTTGAGGTTGGGATGGAAGGTGTTAGTAAAGTTGATGAACTGTTCAACCTCCTCGTGGGAGCACGAGGCAACGCTGATACAGTCATCGATGTAGCGGAGGAAAAGGTGGGGGGTGGTGCCAGTGTAGTTGCGGAAGATGGACTGTTCCACATATCCTACGAAGAGGCAGGCATAGCTGGGGCCCATGCGGGTGCCCATGGCAACTCCTTTAGTTTGGAGGAAGTGGGAGGATTGAAAAGAGAAGTTATTCAGGGTGAGGACCAGTTCAGTCAGTCGAAGGAGGGTGTCAGTGGAAGGGTACTGGTTGGTGCGGCGGGAAAGGAAGAAGCGGAGGGCTTTGAGTCCTTCGTGATGGGGGATGGAGGTGTACAGGGACTGGATGTCCATCGTGAAAATAAGGCGTTGGGGACCGGGGAAGCGAAAATCCTGGAGGAGGTGGAGGGGGTGGGTGGTGTCCCGAACGTAGGTGGGGAGTTCTTGGACTAAAGGGGACAGGACCGTGTCGAGGTATTGGGAGATGAGTTCGGTGGGGCAGGAGCAGGCTGAGACAATGGGTCGGCCGGGGCAGGCAGGTTTGTGGATTTTGGGCAGGAGGTAGAAACGGGCGGTGCGGGGTTGTGGGACTATGAGGTTGGAGGCGGTGGATGGGAGATCCCCTGAGGTGATGAGGTCATGGATGGTCTGGGAGATGATGGTTTGGTGGTGGGAGGTGGGGTCATGGTCAAGGGGGCGATAAGAGGAGGCGTCGGCGAGCTGGCGTTTGGCCTCAGCGGTATAAAGGTCAGTGCGCCAAACTACCACTGCGCCTCCCTTGTCTGCGGGTTTGATGGTGAGGTTGGGATTGGAGCGGAGGGAGTGGAGGGCTGCACGTTCTGAGGGTGAGAGGTTGGAGTGGGTGAGAGGGGTGGACAGGTTTAGTCGGTTAATGTCACGGCGGCAGTTGACTATAAAGAGGTCGAGGGCGGGTAGGAGGCCAGCACGGGGTGTCCAGGTGGATGGGGTGTGTTGGAGGCGGGAGAAGGGGTCGTCAGAGGGTGGGCGGGAGTCTTGGTTGTGGAAGTAGGCACGGAGGCGAAGGTGGCGGAAGAATTGTTCCATATCTCGGCGCGTGTTGAACTCATTAATCCGAGGGCGTAGGGGAATGAAGGTGATGCCCCTGCTGAGGACTGATCTTTCGTCCTCAGAGAGGGGGAGATCTGGAGGGATGGTGAAAATCCGGCATGGTTGGGAGCTAGGACCTGCTGTGAGACTGGAGCAGGGGCTGGGGGCGGGGACAGAGATCGAAGTAGGGGCAGAGTTAGACGTGGTGACGTTGCTCGACGTGGGGGCGGAGTCAAGCGTGGGGGCGGGGTCATGCGTCGTGACGGAAATAAGCGTGGGGGCCATAAGAAATAAGAACAGAAATTAGGCCATTTGACTCATCGCGTCTCATCAGTTTTTCAAACCCATTCTCCTGATTTCTCCTGCAACCTTGGAAACCCTTAACAACCAATATGTCTCTCTATTTTAAATCCATTCAATGATCTAGCTTCCACAGCTCTCTGTGGTAATGAATTCCACAGATTTACTATGACCTGTTTGAAGAAATTTCACCTTATCTTCAGTCTAAAGGTTCTTCCCTTTATTCTAAAGATACACCCTCGAGTCCTAGTCTCTCCTTCCAATGGAATCATATTCCCAGCGTCCACTCTGTCCAGGCCATTTGGTATTCCAAAAGTTTAAATTAGATCTCCCCACATCCTTCTAAACTCCATCGAGTATAGACGGAGATTCCTCAAACGCTCCGCGTAAGTTAAGCCTTTCATTCCTGGGAGTATTCTCGTAAACCTCCTCTGGACCAATCCTTGGGCCAATATACATCCTTCCTGAGATATGGGGCCCAAAATTACTCACAATATACTAAATGTGGTCTGACCAGAGATTTATAAAGACTCTGAAGAAGATCCCTGCTTTTATATTGTAGTCGTCTGCAGATAAATGCTTACGTTTTATTTGTTTTTCCAAGTACTGACTGAGTAAAAAGTGAGGTCTGCAGATGCTGGAGATCAGAGCTGAAAATGTGTTGCTGGTTAAAGCACAGCAGGTTAGGCAGCATCCAAGGAACAGGAAATTCGACGTTTCGGGCCAGAGCCCTTCATCAGGAATGAGGAGAATGTGCCAGGCAGGCTAAGATAAAAGGTAGGGAGGAGGGACTTGGGGGAGGGGTGATGGAGATGTGATAGGTGGAAGGAGGTCAAGGTGAGGGTGATAGGCTGGAGTGGGGTGGGGGTGGAGCGGTCAGGAAGAAGATTGCAGGTTAGGAGGGCGGTGCTGAGTTGAGGGAACCGACTGAGACAAGGTGGGGGGAGGGGAAATGAGGAAACTGGACAAATCTGAGTTCATTTCTTGTGGTTGGAGGGTTCCCAGGCGGAAGATGAGGCGCTCCTCCTCCAGCCGTCGTGTTGTTATGTTCTGCCGATGGAGGAGTCCAAGGACCTGCATGTCCTCGGTGGAGTGGGAGGGAGAGTTAAAGTGTTGAGCCACGGGGTGGTTGGGTTGGTTGGTCCGGATGTCCCAGAGGTGTTCCCTGAAGCGTTCCGCAAGTAGGCGGCCCGTCTCCCCAATGTAGAGGAGGCCACATCGGGTGCAGCGGATGCAATAGATGATGTGTGTGGAGGTGCAGGTGAACTTGTGGTGGATATGGAAGGATCCCTTGGGGCCTTGGAGAGAAGTGAGGGAGGAGGTGTGGGCGCAAGTTTTACATTTCCTGCGGTTGCAGGGGAAGGTGCCGGGAGTGGAGGTTAGGTTGGTGGGGGGGGTGTGGACCTGACGAGGGAGTCACGGAGGGAGTGGTCTTTGTGGAACGCTGATAGGGGAGGGGAGGGAAATATATCCCTGGTGGTGGGGTCCGTTTGGAGGTGGCGGAAATGACGGCAGATGATACGCTGTATGCGGAGGTTGGTGGGGTGGTAGGTGAGAACCAGTGGGGTTCTGTCTTGGTGGTGGTTGGAGGAGTGGGGCTCAAGGGCGGAGGAGAGGGAAGTGGAGGAGATGCGGTGGAGGGCATCTTCGATCACGTCTGGGGGGAACCTACGGTCCTTGAAGAAGGAGGCCATCTGGGCTGTACGGTATTGGAACTGGTCCTCCTGGGAGCAGATGCGGCGGAGACGAAGGAATTGGGAATATGGGATGGAGTTTTTACAGGGGGCAGGGTGGGAGAAGGTGTAGTCCAGGTAGCTGTGGGAGTCAGTCAGTTTATAGTAGATGTCTGCTTTAACCAGCAACACATTTTCAGCAAGTACTGACTGAGCCTGCAATGGGACAAGGACTCCCAAGTCCCAAGTCCCTTTGCACTTCAGATTTCTGAATTTCCTCCCCATTTAGAAAAATAGTCCATGACTCTAATCTTCCCATTAATCTCTATTTGCAGAACCCATTTAACATAGAAACGTAGAAAAGTACAGCACAGTACAGGCCATTTTGCCCACGATGTTGTGCCGAGGTTTAATCCTAATGTAAAATACAGTAAATTAACCTACGTACCCCTCAACTCACTGCTATCCATTTACATGTCCAGCAGTTGCTTGAATGTCCCCAATGACTCTGCTGGCAATGTATTCTACACATTCACAACTCTCTGCATAAAGAACCTACCTCTGATGCCTCCTTTATATCTTCCTCCTAATATCCTCAGGCTATGACTCCTCGTACCAGTCAATCCTGCCCTAGGGAAAAGTCTCTAGCTATTGACTCATTCATTATTTTCTACACCTCGATCAGGTCTCCTCTCTTCCCCCTTCTCTCCAGAGAGAAAAGTCCGAGCTTTTTCAACCTTTCTTCATAAGGCAAGCCCTCCAGTCCAGGCAGCATTCTGGTGAACCTTCTTTGTACCCTCTCCAAAGCCTCTGTATCTTTCCTATAGTAGGGCATCAGAACTGGACACAATATTCCAAGTGTGGTCTCACCAGGGACTTGTAGAGCTGCAGCAAAACCTCACAGCTCTTAAACTGAATCTCCCTGTTAATGAAACCCAAAACACCATATGTTTTCTTAAGAACCGTATCAACTTGGGTGGCAACTTTGAGGGATCTATGTACTTGCACACCCAGATCCCTCTGTTCCTCCACACTGCCAAAAATCCTGACTTTAATCCAATATTCAGCATTCGAGTTTGACCTTCAAAGTGCATCACTTCGCATTTATCCAGGTTGAACTCTATCTGCCATTTCTCAGCCCAGCTCTGCATCCTGTCTATGTCACGCTGCAGCCTGCAGTAGCCCTCTATACTATCGACAACACCGCCAACCTTAGTGTCATCTGTAAATTTACTAACCCACCCCATAACCTCCAAATCCAAGTCATTAATAAAAACTACAAAGAGCAGAGGCACAAGAACAGAGCCCTGCAGGACACCACTCACCACTGACCTCCAGGCAGAATACTTTCCATCTACAACCACTCTCTGCCTTCTGTCAGCCAGCCAATTCTGAATCCAGATAGCCAAATCTCCATATATCACATACTTCCTGACTTTATGAATGAGCCTACAATGGGGAACCCTATCAAATGCCTTGCTGAAGTCCACATACACCACATCCACTGCTCGACCATCATCAACCTGTCTTGACACCTCCACAAAGAACTCAATAAGATTCGTGAGGCATGACCTGTCCCTCACAAAGCCTGATGACTGCCTTCAATCACACTATGCTTTGCCAAATAGTCAGAAATCCTGTCCCTCAGAATTCTTTCCAAAGCTTTGCTGACCACAAACGTAAGACTGTGAATAAATTGAAAGAAAAGGCAAACTGATAGCTCAGATCACGGAAAATACAGAATGCAGCAGGGTGAGCACTTAAAATACCAGGCCTTAGTAGGTTATAGACCTCGAGGTAAATGGGATTCATTGAGCTTGGTGTTTTTTGGCTGGCTTAGATATGTTGGGCTGTAGCTTTCAATGAAACGGGGCAACATGCTGGCTCAGTGGTGAGCACTGCTACCTTACAGTGCCAGGGTCCTGGATTCGATCCCAGCTTTGGGTGGCTGTCTGCATGGAGTTTGCACATTCATTTAAGTTTGCCAAACATGACAGATCTACTATAACTTTGACTAGTTCTGTCAGCATCATGGGATACATGCCATCAGGACCAAGGGGACTTACCTCCCTGCCGACCCTCAACATTGCTTAACATTACCCCTTGAATGATAACAATTGAATTGATGTCCTAACCTCCCATTGTATCCTTAACATCATTCTTTGGCATGTTAGACACATCTTCTACTGTGAAGGCTGACACAAAGTAATTATTCAACGTCTCAGCCATTTCAGCATTACCCAATATTAATTCCCCTTTCTCATCCTGCAAGGGACCTCTGTCCACTCTAGCCATCATTTTCCGTTTTATGTATTTATATAAAAACTTTTCCTACATATTTTCATACTCTGTGCTAGTTTGCATTCATAATCTACCTTTCCTCACCTTATTGTTTGCTTTGTGGTTCTTTGTTGGCTTTTAAAGTTTTCCAAATCTTCCTGTTTTCCACTCCTCCAAGCTCCTTTGTAAGCCTGAGCTTTTAATTGGATGCCTTCCTTTATTTCCTCGGTTATCCAAGGCTGGCTCTTCCGACCCTTACTATCCTTGTTTTTGATCAGAATATACTTTTCTTGTGCACAGTGGAAAATCTCTTTGAAAGTCCTCCACTGTTCCTCAACTGTTCTAGCAAGATAACTTGTGTTCCCAGCCTAATTCACCCAACTCTTTCTTCATTCCATTATAATCTGCCTTGTTTAAGCATAACAACCTGCTTATCGATGATACTATTTTACTCTCCATTTGTATCCTAAAGTCAATCATACTGTGATCACTCTTTCCGAGAAGATCCTTAACTGTGGGAGCATTAATTTTATATGTCTCATTACACAGGACCAGATCTAACATTGCACACTCCCTTGTAGGTTCAGGAGCATGCTATTCAAGAAAGTTATCACAGATGAGTTCTATGAACTCCTTTTCAAGACTGTCTCTATCAACTTGATTCAACCAAGCAATATGCACGTTAAATTTCCCCATGGCTACTGCCCTTCCATTCTTATAGGGAATGGAATATTTGTTGATTTGTTTCCCACAAATCCACTCCCACGAGTGACTTCTTCCCTGTACTATTCCTGATTTCCATCCAACTGGATTCAAAAGTTTGTTGCTCAGATCATCTTTCGTCTCTCCCTATCGCCCTAATCTCATCCTTAATTCAGAGGACAATGCCATCTCCCTTAACTTTCTGCCTATCTTTCCGAATTACCTGATACACCCTTGGATATTTAATTCCCAGTTATCGTCACCCTGCAACCACATTTTTTTAATGGCAACTAACTCATACAGCTTTGTACTGATTTGCAAATTAAGTTAATAGAATTTGTTTAGAATACTACAGCCATTCAGATAAAGTGTACTTATGCTTATTGTCCCAGTAGAATCTGGCATTCTCCCTGCCTTTTACATATAATTCTGTCGACCAATTTTACTTTCTCCTTTTCTGACTTTTGCAACTTACTGCAAACCCTCCAGCCTTCCTATCCCTGTAACCCACTGCAAACCCTCCAACCTTCCTATCCCTGTAACCCACTGCAAACCCTCCAACCTTCCTATCCCTGTAACCCACTGCAAACCCTCCAACCTTCCTATCCCTGTAACCCACTGCAAACCCAACAGCCTTCCTATCCCTGTAACCCACTGCAAACCCTCCAGCCTTCCTATCCCTGTAACCCACTGCAAACCCTCCAACCTTCCTATCCCTGTAACCCACTGCAAACCCTCCAACCTTCCTATCCCTGTAACCCACTGCAAACCCAACAGCCTTCCTATCCCTGTAACCCACTGCAAACCCTCCAACCTTCCTATCCCTGTAACCCACTGCAAACCCAACAGCCTTCCTATCCCTGTAACCCACTGCAAACCCAACAGCCTTCCTATCCCTGTAACCCACTGCAAACCCTCCAACCTTCCTATCCCTGTAACCCACTGCAAACCCAACAGCCTTCCTATCCCTGTAACCCACTGCAAACCCTCCAACCTTCCTATCCCTGTAACCCACTGCAAACCCTCCAACCTTCCTATCTCTGTAACCCACTGCAAACCCTCCAACCTTCCTATCCCTGTAACCCACTGCAAACCCTCCAACCTTCTGTAGCGGGTCCTGTTCCTGCTTTACTCCGCGCTGAGTCGGTATCTGACAGGGTGGCCACCTGCGCGTGTCTCGCACCAGCTGGTTCTAGGAACCGGGGAAATCCCACACTATGGGATTCCCTCTGGGGCGAGCGCTGAGTCAAAACTGCTGCAGGCTGCACAGCAAGTCTGACCCTTCTATCACCCAGGTAACCCACTGCCACCAATACTCAGGCGATTCTCCCTTCCGTCAGTGGTTCAATGGCCACCCCGTTGTCTACCCACTCGGGCAGTTTCCCCGGAAGAGAGAAAAGAACTGGGCTGTTTATGCCTGACCAGACCCAGTCCTGAGTGGACGGCTTCGAGGTGTCCCAGGAAAAACCCTAGATTCTTGACTCCGGAATTATGGCAAGGCCTTTTGAAACACTGTGACTTTACCAGAGGTCCGTGGTGAGGGTGCAATGGAGCAAACAAGACGCAGAGCGACAGTCCAACACCATTTTATTATCAACACCCACCAGAACCCGTAAGAAAGACAAACATTAGACACTATACAGTTTACTATGACTATGGGAACAAGATGCTAACGCACACAACGTAAGGCCTTACTTTACACAAGTTAGCAATGCTTATAACTATGACAGTGGAGAACCCCCTTTCCCACAAAGCCTCAACCACTGATATGGTTCTCGGAAAACGCCATGCTTCTGGGTAAGAAACTTACAGCCAGGCTTGAAATTGAGTGCGAGGGTGAACAGCAGACCTGTCCCAGCAGCCAGCGAAGAGAGAGGGAGAGAGAAATCTGTCCCAGCAGTCAGGAGAGCCCCCTGAGAGAGCCCAGGTACCTCTGCAGTTATAGCCTGGAAATGCCCCCAGGGCACTGGCCATGTCCGATGTGTTTTACACCTCCCTACTGTGCAGGTGAAATGACCTCCATGGCTGTGTCCATTGTTTCATAATCTCTCCGTTTGCTAACACGGAGGTGCTAATGGCTCTCTTCTGTTGTCCTGAGCCTAGCCCAGACATCGTGACTCCAGGCTTTGTTGGCTTATCAGGCCTGCATAGTGGCCACTTCCCCCCTCCAATACACTTAGGTGTTCTGGCAGGAATCGGCCAGAACACCTTGGGGGCTGGGCTCTCTTTTGTACAGGCACTGAGATAGCAGCCAGCTGAGCCTGCTGGGAAATCATATCAAGCTTTCAGGAAAAGGTGTCTGCTCTGTCCATTTTAGCTGCTTTTCCCAGGTTCCACTGCTTGCTCCCTGCTTCTGTGTTGCCCGAAATTGCTACACTTCCTATCTCTGTAACCCACTGCACACCCTCCAGCCTTCCTCTCTCTCTAACTTACAGCAAACCCTCCATCCTTCCACTCTCTGTGAACTACTGCAAACACTCCAGCCATCCTATCTCTGTAACCCACTGCAAACCCTACAGCTTTCCTGTCTCTGTAACCTATTGCAAACCCTCTAGCCTTCCTATCTCTGTTACCCACTGCAAACCTTCCAGCCTTCCTCTCTCTGTAACCTCCTGCAAGCCCTACAGCCTTCCTATCTCTGTAGCCCACTGCAAACCATCTAGCTTTCATCTCTCTGAAACCTACTGCAAACCCTCCAGCCTTCGTCTATGTGTAACCTACTGCAAACTTTCCAGCGTTCCTATATCTGTAACCTCCCGCAAGACCTACAGTCTTCCTATCTCTATAACCTACTACAAACACTTCAGCCTTCCAATCTCGGTAAACTACTAAAACCCTCCATCCTTCCTCTCTCTGTAACCTACTGCAAACCCTCCATCCTTCCTATCTCTGTAACCTACTGCAGACCCTACAGCCTTCCTATCTCTGTAACCTACTGCAAAACCTCCACAGCCTTCCGATCTCTATAACCTACTATGAACCCTGCAGCCTTCCATTCTCTGAATCCTCCTGCAAAACATCCAGCCTTCCTGTCTCTGTAACCTACTGCAAACCCTCCAGCCTCATTCCTGAAGAAGGGCTTATGGTCGAAACATCAATTCTCCTGCTCCTTTAATGCTGCCTGATCTGCTGCGCTTTTCCAGCAACACATTTTTAAAATATTAAATGGAAGCACAAGTAAATAGTTCAAATGTACCCGTTATAGTCGAGTTGGTGCTGCATCCTGACCAAGACTGTGAACCGGATATTAAAGAGTTTTCACCATTTGTACACTATGAACCCTGCAGCCTTCCATTCGCTGAATCCTCCTGCAAAACATCCAGCCTTCCTGTCTCTGTAACCTACTGCAAACCCATAGGCCAGTATAGTGAAGTAGATTGTTGTATGCAGGATTGAATCAGTTCTGTTGTGGTGTTATTCAATTTTTAGATCGCTAATCTCTGCCCTCCCCTTTCATCCCTGAACATTGATCCTATCCGATCGTGTTAACAGCCCACATAACAGGTTCGAGAGACAGATTTGCCTCCTCCGTTTACTCCTGCTGGAGCTCCTCTGCTCCACTCCATCTTTTTCTCTTTTTTTCCTTTCCTTTCTCTCTCTCTGTTTCCTCCTTTTCTGTGTTTCTTATGACTTCTGACTTGGACTCACCTAGAGGGGAAGGTGAGGAGCTGGTGAGGCCCAAAGGCAAATCCCAGAATGGAGCCCAGCGTGGGGAAGTGAGTCCCAGAGAAAACCCATGTTCAAGCAGTTGAGAGGTATTGCAGCGCAGACACGAGGTTCTGAGCAGAGTGGGACAGTTGTTGGACTGAAGTCTGGTGCTGGTGGTCAGTCCACATGTGGGACCCCCTGCGCTGAGCGACTGCTATTAAATGTTTACTCAGAATTTGCTTATCTGACTGCAATGTCTATCTTTTTAACAGTCTTATTTCTAACTTATATGATGAATCACTGTAAATTAATGCAACTCCTCTCCTTTTTTGTAGTCCTCTTTTCGATGCAACAGTTGTGCCTAGGTACTTTATATCTCAGGTGGTGCCATGCAGGAATGACATTGTAACCTTTTCATTGTACTTTTCATTACACTGGTGTATTTGGAGTACATGTGACAATAAAGGATTTTCTAATAAAGGACAGTCTAATTTTAACAAGCTGTAAAGGTTGAATGGCTTCCTCCTGTCCCTTTGTAACAAGCTTGAGGCATTAAATGACACAGAAAACTCTGGATCCTACGAGCCCTTCTTAAATGGTACTTTACGGAGATCCATCCCTTTTCAATTACAGAAACTCAAACAAGGCTATGTATTGCAGGTGTCCTCTCAGTGAGACCTCATGCAGCTACATTAACGGGTCAACCCCTTTACAAAATGTACCAACATTCCAGCTTTACACCTCTTCAAGTGGTAGTAGGCTAGAGTGAGCTGAATGGTCAACTCCTATCCTTTTGCAGCAGTTACATGGGGACTGGATTGCTGCCCCTGTTCCTGAGCAGCAGCTTCAATTCTTTGAAAGATATCTCCAAGTTCTGAACGCATTTGACTACAGGATTAAAAATAGGAGCTCCATTATCCTATGAGCAATAAATATCATTATCCTGGTTTGTGGTCTCTAGAAATTTCCCCAGCCGCCATTTTCCATAGCTGGTCTGTCGCTTTATCTCTGTTTCCTTTTATAAACAGGTGGGACATATACAACCCTGCAGTGTTCTGGCACTACTCCCTCATATAAGGAAGAATGGTTAGAAGATTTATGGTCCATGCCTCAGCATTATTATTCATTCCATTTGGACCGTATTGTGATATGAAAGTGAGGTAAGGAAGGGGTTAATTGAATCTGTTTAGTTCGGTAACTGTAATTAACGTCAGTCTCTATGGATTCTAATTAACCTACTGGAGGTTTTGCAACTTTGAATGATAAATGGGCCCTAGCAATGTGTTATCTATAGTATGTACTGAGCAGCTCAAGGGTGTGAGGGGGAGGAGAGATCAGAATCTGAAAATGTGAGCCTGGAACGTTCCAATAATGGATAAGAATCTAGAAACAATAGAGTGCAGTGTTATAACAATGGATCGGAGTTTATCTGGACATGTTTGGTACCTTTCTACATATTATGATAGAATGCCATTATTACGGCGAATCGAATATGCTCTTACGATTATTCAATATTTTTATTATCCTATCCTGGCTATCATTGGTATCCCTGGTAAGTCTTACTATTCATTTATTTTTGTAAACATATATGACTGTAATACTGTTCTTTTCATGCACTCTGCACTGCATGCCACTGTTATAGTTCCTTCTAAGAGTCTGAATCCAGATATTCAGTCCACAAACCACTATGAACTGCATCATTGAACTTGTTCATTCAGTCTCTGATTCTGAGAGTGTCCCGTCTAGGTCTCTATGTTGACCTACTCAGTTTCAGTTGGGTAACTCAGTTTAATTGTATCACTGCCCTTCTTATTTAAACATTGAGAGCATGAAGGTTACTGCCTTCTGTCCTAGTTACAAACTCCAGTCTCTTCCCTGGCCAATGTCTGAAGCTGAAGCAGATGAGTCACAACTATAGTGATCCCTTGGCCATACCCTGACCATTTCTACTTTTATTAATTAACATATCTAGAATATGCTTTATAGGCTCATTCCATCTGCTACTTCAACCTTGAACTGTGAAATACAGTCTTGTATGCCAATGATCTGACGCTTCCAATTTCAGACTGGCATAAGAAACTCTAAGTCAATACTCCACGGTGCATCTCCAACCTCACACCAAAATTCCATTTACTCAAGTATAGTAGCAATATACTGCCAAGGTTTGCAAAGCTCCCCATGCAGGCAGATTGTCCAGTTTCCTGAGCAGCACACAAGCATAGTCTGCAACGCTGTCCATGATGGGCTGTCATCCTGTCTCAGATTTTAGTATCTGGGCTGGTTCTCTGCAGCAGATTCAGAATTTGATGTACTGCACCATTTCAACTGATCTGGTTGAAATGGTGCATTTCAATGTTCTTGTGATCTGGGCCCTTTAATATGACAGTCCTCCAGTAAGTCTCACTTCATGGTCTTTATGTCCCCAGTGTTTCCACAACATGTCCTCAGTTAATTGTTTGTTTGCAACTTAACGTGAATCTTTCTGTACCTCTGTGTCTTTCCCTAGCCTTGGTTTTTAGATTGCCTTGTACCACAACAAACCCACTTCAAAACATTGTGTGTGTCCTGACAGCAATAGAGCCACTGTGAACATCAGGGAGCAGACAATCAGGGAGATGTTGCAACACTTCCAATGTCTGAATGGTTCAAAGTGTACCCTCCAGTACACACTGTACCACTTAGTCCTGTAATCTGTCCCCATTTGAGGAACATATTGCTTTCCATTCTTCCTGAAAATAATGGACAGGTTATATTTCAGGATTAGTGGTGCTGGAAGAGCACAGCGGTTCAGGCAGCATCTGAGGGACAGTAAAATCAACGTTTCGGGCAAAAGCCCTTCATCAAGAATAAAGGCAGAGAGCCTGAAGGGTGGAGAGATAAGTGAGAGGAGGGTGGGGGTGGGGAGAAAGTAGCATAGAGAACAATAGGTGAGTGGGGAAGGGGATGAAGGTGAAAGGTCGGGGGTGGGGGAAGGGTGGAGTGGATAGGTGGAAAAGAAGATAGGCAAGCATGACAAGTCATGGGGACAGTGCTGAGCTGGAAGTTTGGAACTAGGATGAGGTGGGGGAAGGAGAAATGAGGAAACTGTTGACTCCACATTGATGCCCTGGGGTTGAAGTGTTCCAAGGCAGAAGATGAGGCGTTCTTCCTCCAGGCGTCTGGTGGTGAGGGAGCGGCGGTGACCTCCATGTCCTCGGCAGAGTGGGAGGGGAGTAGAAATGTTGGGCCACAGGGCGGTGTGGTTGATTGGTGCGGGTGTCCCGGAGATGTCCCCTAAAGTGCTCTGCTAGGAGGCGTCCAGTCTCCCCAATGTATGAGAGACCGCATCAGGAGCAATGGATACAATAAATTATATTAGTGGATGTGCAGGTAAAACTTTGATGGATGTAGAAGGCTCCTTTAGGGCCTTGGGTGGAGGTGAGGGAGGAGGTGTGGGTGCAGGTTTTGCAGTTTCTGCGGTAGCAGGGGAAGGTGCCAGGATGGGAGGGTAGGTTGTAGGGGGGCGTGGATCTGACCAGGTAGTCACAGAGGGAACGGTCTTTGCAGAAGGCGGAAAAGGGTGGGCAGGGAAATATATCCCTGGTGGGGGGTCTTTTTGGAGGTGGGGGAAATGCTGGTGAATGATTTGGTTTATGCCAAGGTTGGTAGGGTGGAAGATGAACACCAGGGCATTCTATCCTTGGAGGGGTGGGGTCTGAGGGCAGAGGGGTGGGATGTGGACGAGATGCATTGGAGGGCATCTTTAACCACGTGGGAAAGGAAATTGCGGTCTCTAAAGAAGGAGGCCATCTGGTGTGTTCTGTGGTGGAACTGGTCCTCCTGGGAGCAGATATGGTGGAGGCAGAGGATTTGGGAATATATGATGGCATTTTTGCAAGGGGTAGAGTGGGAAGAGGTGTAATCCAGGTAGCTGTGGAAGTCGGTGGGTTTGTAAAGAATGTCAGTGTCAAGTCGGTCGTCATTAATGGAGATGGAGAGGTCCAGGAAGGGGAGGGAGGTGTCAGAGATGGTCCAGGTAAATTTAAGGTCAGGGTGGAATGTGTTGGCGAAGTTGATGAATTGCTCAACCTCCTCACTGAAGCACGAGGTGGCGCCAATGCAGTCATCAATGTAGCGGAGGAAGAGGTGGGGAGTGGTGCCTGTGTAATTACGGAAGATCGACTGTTCTACGTAGCCAACAAAGAGACAGGCATAGCTGGGGCCCATACGTGTGCCCATGGCTACCCCTTTGGTCTGGTGGAAGTGGGAGGATTCGAAAGAGAAATTGTTAAGGGTGAGGACCAGTTCGGCCAAACAAATGAGAGTGTCGGTGGAAGGGTACTGTTGGGGACGTCTGGAGACGAAAAAACGGAGGGCTTGGAGGCCCTGGTCATGACGGACGGAGGTATAGAGGGATTGGATATCCATGGTGAAGATGAGGCATTGGGGCCGGGGAAACGGAAGTCTTGGAGGAGGTGGAGGGCGTGGGTGGTGTCTCGAACGTTTGTGGGGAGTTCCTGGACTAGGCGGGATGGGACAGTGTCGAGGTAGGTAGAGATGAGTTCAGTGGGGCAGGAACATGCTGAGACAATGAGTCGGCCAGGGTGGTCAGGCTTGTGGATCTTGGGAAGGAGGTAGAACCGGCCAGTGTGAGATTCCCAGACTATGGGGTTGGAAGCTGTGGATGGGAGATCTCCTGAGGTGATGAGGTTCTGTATGGTCTGGGAGATGATGGTTTGGTGATGGGGAGGGGGTGGGGTCATGGTCAAGGGGGTGGTAGGAAAGGTGTCCTCGAGTTGGCGTTTGGCTTCAGTGGAGTAGAGGTCAGTGCGCCAGACTACCACTGCGCCCCCTTTATCTGCTGGCTTGATGGTGAGGTTGGGATTGGAGGGCTGCGCGTTGTGAGGGTGAGAGGTTGGAGTTTATATTTCATGCTATTTTCCATCTTCCAAATTATTATCCTTTGACTTTACCTGACTATATCCACTTGCAGACTCTCCACCTTCTCTCGATAATTTAACTTCCTCCTTATCTTAGTGCAATCAGCAAATGTAGTGACAAAGCATTTGCTCCACTCCTGCAGCTCATTGACATTAATTGCAAATAGTTGAGGACCCAGCACAGGTCACTGTGTGAGTCCATTGGTTACATTCTGTTAAACTGTCAAGCCTGATTTATCCTGAGTATCTGCTTCCTGTTTGATCACCAGCCCTCCTTCATCCCTCTGTAGCGCTTCTGAAAGGCTGAATGAAATGAGGAACATCAGTTGGCAATTCAGGCCCTTCTGCCCGCTTTACCATTTAATACAATCATGGCCCACTGCACGCTGGGTTAGAGAATTACACAGATTCATACTCTTTCGCGAGAGGTAAATTCCTTTCATGCCGTTTTAAATCTGCTCTGTGTTCTACTGAAACTACATTGCCCCATCTGAAGAAATATCTACTCCACAATGCATTGTCAATCACGTTTGGGATCTTTCATATCTTGATGAAAACTCCTCTCATTTTTTTCTAAACTGCAGAAAGTATAAGCCTGAACTACTCAAACTCTCTCCATCCAACAAGCTTCTGATCTCTGGAATCATTCTTGTGAACCTCATCTGAACTGCCTCAATGCAACTCCATCCTTCCTCATTCAGGACACCAAAACTGTACACAGTACTCCAGTTATGGTCTCACTAACGTCTTGCAACGTTGCAGCCACACTTCCCCACTTCTCCGCACTATTCCTTTCGAAATAAACTCTGAAATTGCACTCACCTTTCTCATTACCTGCTGTACCTGTATGTGAGTTTTCTGCAATTTGCATGAGGGCATTCATATGCTCTGCACTTAAGCACTCTCAAGTTTCTGTTCATTTAGATATTAAAGTGTGTTTCTATTTCTCTGAACAAATGAGCAAACTCATATTTATTCATGTTACATTTCATCAACCCAATGTTAGTCCATACATACACATATATATATATATATATATATACACACACACATATATATGTATATATATTATTCAGATAAATGCGAGGTGCTGCATTTTGGGAAAGCAAATCTTAGCCGGACTTATATACTTAATGGTAAGGTCCTAGGGAGTGTTGCTGAACAAAGACACTTTGGAGTGCAGGTTCATACCTCCTTGAAAGTGGAGTCGCAGGTAGATAGGATAGTGAAGAAGGCATTTGGTATGCTTTCCTTTGTTAGTCAGAGTATTGGGTACAGGAGTTGGGAGGTCATGTTGCGGCTGTACAGGACATTGATTAGGCCACTGTTGGAATATTGCGTGCAATTCCAGTCTCCTTCCTATCGGAAAGATGTTGTGAAACTTCAAAAGATTCAGAAAAAATTTACAAGACTGTTGCCAGGGTTGGAGAATTTGAACTGTAGAGAGAGGCTGAACAGATTGGGGCTGTTTTCCCTGGAGCGTCGGAGGCTGAGGGGTGACCTTATAGAGGTTTACAAAATTATGCAGGGCATGGGTAAGGTAAATAGGCAAAGTCTTTTCCCTGGGGTGGGGGAGTCCAGAACTAGAGGGCATGGGTTTAGGGTGAGAGGGGAAAGATATAAAAGAGACCTAAGGGGCAACTTTTTCATGCAGAGCGTGGTATGAGTATGGAATGAGCTGGCAGAGGAAGTGGTGGAGGCTGGTACAATTGCAACATTTAAGAGGCATTTGGATGGGTACATGAATAGGAAGGGTTTGAAGGGATATGGGCCGGGTGCTGGCAGGTGGGACTAGATTGGGTTGGGATATCTAATTAGCATGGACGGGTTGGACTGAAGAGTCTGTTTCCATGCTGTACATCTCTACGACTCTATACATTTGGATTAGATTCCCAACAGTGTGGAAACTGTTCCCTTTAGCCCAACAAATCCATACTGACCCTTTGAAGAGCAACCCACCGAGATCCAACTCCCTCTGACTAATGCACCTAACATTATGGGCAATTTAGCATAGCCAATCCACCTGACCTGCACATTTTGAATTGTGGTAGGCACAGGGAGAATGTGCAAACTCCAAACAGTCACCCAAGGCTGGAATCAAACCTGGGTCCCGGGTACTAAGAAGCTGTAGTGTTAACCACTGAGCCACCATCACTGTGTATGGAGCATGAATGGATGAATAGGCTCATTCTATTCCTGGTTTACCAACTCGATGGGCTGAATGTCCTCCTGATGTTATTACATTATGGCCTGGACATCTTGCTCCTATTCCTGAACAAGTTGCTCAGAATCTACTGGCTGATCTCCAGTTGGTGTGCACGAGGTTTGAGGGCTTATGTAATCCTTCTGGTGCTGTGTACTAGTTGATGGGCTGAAGAGTCTCCTCATATTCCTCCATAACAGGTTCAAGTTGCTGAATGGACTGCTGTAGCATCCATGAATGTGATTGAGGGAGTGATTGGTTTTCTCCTGTTCCCATATAACAGACATGTGGGCTGAATTACTTCTTCCTTTCCCGTAAATCATCTCCTTCTCCCATTCCTGTGCAACAGGCTCAATGGTCTGAATGGCCTCCCTTTATTCCAGTGTAACTGTCTCTCGTTACTTTACATCCTCTCACAGTTCGCGTGTTACAGATTTGACAAAACTGAATGGACTATTTCTATTGCTATATAACAGCATTTAGCTATTGCATGGCCTCCTCTTGTTCCTTTATTGTAAGCTAGAGGAGCCGATCAGTCTTTTGTGAAGCTGTATATCAGGTTTGAGGAACTGAATAGTCTCCTCCTCTTCTGGTGTAATTGTTTCGAAGGCCTGAATATGCTTCTGCTCTTCCTGTGTAACTTGCTAGCGAAGTGGAATGGACATGACTGTTGTGTAACCGACTCCAATGCCTAATCAATTGTGTAACATCCTCACCTATGTATGGCACTCCCCATTCTGTAACCACCTGAACCCCTTACACAGCTCCCGCCCTCTGCAACTTCCAGATTCTAAATCCCTCACTATCTTTGGAAAGACTTCCAGGCCTCCCTATCTCTATAATCTCTACCAGATGACAAAACCCTCCATATATCTATCACTTTCCTTAACCTCTACAAATTCCCCAATCTTTAAACCCTCCTCAAGCTACTGCAATCTTTTCTATCTAATAAAATCCTCCAAGAAAACTCACAACCTTTTCGGTACAACTTCCTCGTACCATTCTCCTGCAGCACCAATGCAATCATTTAATTTCTACAAGTTCTCAATCTCAACCACTTTCACCCTAAGTGTCCCTAGTTACCACTGACTTCTTCAAAAACTTGTACTCCCATATTTCTGTAATCTTTTTCCTGAACAGGAAGGGATTTTTGAGATGGCCAGTTTTGTACCATCCGTAGGATGTTACAGAAGTAAGAATGTTTGTAGAAACTAGTTGATTTACAGAGGTGGAAAGATTAGAGAACATAAAGGATGTCACAGAGACTTGCAATTTGTAGGCACAAAGGGAAGAATCTGGACCTTGTCTGGTTCACGGTGGGTTTCAAGAGAAAAACTGCTCTTGAACTGCAAATACATAGGCCCAGTGTTGTGAAAATAAAATCACCTTTCATTCTTGTGAACTCCAATGAATACTGGGTCAATCTGCCTCATCCTTTGCTCAGAAGTTAATGCCTTCATTGCAGTAGATGTTTGAGTACCTGTCTCTGAGTTACTTGTAGCACATTATTATTTGTTCTTATGTAAAGAGAGTAAACTTGTATAACACAATACAGATGTTACCTCACTAAGATCTTGGACAGTGGCAGAAAGGACTTTCCAGTAAGCTTCATGTTTTCCATCAAGGTGAGAGTAATCGCAACTGTCTGGAGGAATACACAATATTATTCTTCTCGACTACAGCAGCACAATAGGATATTTGGTGAATATGTCACAATGATGCTTGAGAAGAACAAACAAGATACAGTGGGATAATTTCAATCGCAAGACAGGCATCGACAAAAATCTCACCTGAATCCAACACTAATATCAATGGATCCTACATTGTTCAAATTCGACAGAGATTGAGTTAACGCTGTGTGGGATATGGGGTCTGTATTCACAATGAGTCTGAGTCTGAGCTGACCCTGGTTGGGGTATGGGGGATGTATTCACAGTGAGTCTGAGCCTGAGCTAACCATCAGTGGGTTGTGGGGGATGTAATCACAATGAATCTGGGTCAGAGCTGACCCTGGGTGCGGTATGGGGGCAGTAATCGCAGTGAACCTGTGTCTAAGCTGACCCTGGGTGGGATATGTGGCTGCATTCACTGTGAATCTAGGTCTGGGCTGACCGTCAGTTGGGAATGTGACCTGTGCACAGTGAATCTGGGTCTGAACTGATCCTGGTGTGGCATGGGGGCTGTACTCACAATAAATCTGGGTCTGAGCTAAACCTGGGAGGGGTATTGGGGCAGTAATCCCAGTGAACCTGAGTCTAAGGTAAACCTGGGTGGGGTATGTGGCTGCATTCACTGTGAATCTAGGTCTGAGCTGACCGTCTGTTTGGAATGTGAGCTGTGCACAGTGAATCTGGGTCTGAGCTGATCCTGGTGTGGCATGGGGGCTGTATTCACAATAAATCTGGGTCTGAGCTGACATTTAGTGCGTTGGGGGGGGGGGGGGGTGAATTCTCAGTGAATCTTGGCCTGAGTTGATCCTGAATGGGGTATGGGGTCTGTATTCACAGTGAATCTGGGTCTGAGTTGACCCTGGGTGGGGTATTGGGGCTGTATTCAGAGAGAATTTGTGTATGGGCTAAACTGGTTGAGTATGTGGGCTGTATTCTTAGTGAAATGGGTCTGAGCTGACCTGGCATGAGGTATTTGTGGTGGTGGTGGTGGTGGTGGGGGGGGGGTTGGGTGGGGGGCGTGGGGGTGGTTGGGGGGCGGAGGGCGGGGAAGGAGTGTGGTGTATTCACAGTGAATCTGGGTCTGTACTCTCCCTGGTGGGGTATGGTGGTTGTATTCACAGTCAATCTGTGTCTGAGCTGACACTGGATGGAGTATGGGGGCAGTATTTACAGTGAATCTGTGTGAGCTGACCCACGGTGGGTACTGGGGGATGCATTCACATTGGATCTGGGTCTGAACCAACCGTGGATTGGGAATGTGGGCTGTATTCACAGTGAATCTGGATCTGAGCTGATTCATGGTGGGGTCTTGGGGGCTGTATTCAAAGTGAATGTAGGTCTGAGCTAACCCTGGTGAGTTATAGGGCTGCATAACAGTGAATCTGGGTCTGAGTTGACCATTGTTGGGATAAGGGGGGCTGTATTATCAGTGAATCTGGATCTGACCTGTCCATGCGTGGATTGTTTTTGGGTGCTTATTCACAGTGAATCTGGGTCTGAACTGACCTGGATGGGGTATGTGGGCTGTATTCACAATAAATCTGGGTCTGAGCTAAACCTGGCTGGGGAATGGGGGCAGTAATCCCAGTGAACCTGAGTCTAAGGTAAACCTGGGTGGGGTATGTGGCTGCATTCACTGTGAATCTAGGTCTGAGCTGACCGTCTGTTTGGAATGTGAGCTGTGCACAGTGAATCTTGGCCTGAGTTGATCCTGAATGGGGTATGGGGTCTGTATTCACAGTGAATCTGGGTCTGAGTTGACCCTGGGTGGGGTATTGGGGCTGTATTCAGAGAGAATTTGTGTATGGGCTAAGCTGGTGGAGTATGTGGTCTGTATTCATAGTGAAATGGGTCTGAGCTGACCCTGGGTGGGTACTGGGTGCTTATTCACATTGGATCTGGCTCTGAACTGACCCTGGATGGGATATGTGGGCTGTATTCACAGTGAATCTGGGTCTAAGGTAACCTGGGTGTGTATGGGGCTTTATTCACAGTAAACGTGGGTCTGCGCTGAGCCTGCCTGGGGCATGTGGGCTGCATTCACTGTGAATCTGGGTTTGACCTAACCCTGAGTGGGTATGTGGGCTGTATTCACAGTGAATCTGAGCTGACCCTGGGTGGTGTACAGGGGCTGTATTCACAGTGAATCTGGGTCTGAGCTAACCCTGGGAGTGGAATGGAGTGTGTACTCACAGTGAATCTGGGTCTGAGCTGACCCTCGGAGTGGTATGGGAGTTGTATTCACAGGGAATCTGCGTCAGAGCTGACCCTGAGTGGTGTGTAGAGGCTGTATTCACAGTGAATCTGGGTCTCAGCTAACCCTGGATGTAGTAAGAGAGCTGTTCTCCAGCAAATCTGGGGCTAAGTCGACACGAGGTAGTGTATGGGGAATGCATTCACTGAGAATCTAGGTCTGGGCTGACCTTGGGTGGGGTCTGGATGCTGTATTCACAGTGAATCTGAGTCTGAGCTGACCCTGGGTGGGAACTGGCGGATGCATTCACAATGAATCTGGGTCTGAACAAATCCTGTGTGGTGAATGGGGAAATAATCACAGTGAATCTGCGTCTGAGCTGACCCTGGGTGTGATAAAGGAGATGCATTCACAGTGAATCTGGGTCTGAGCTGACCCTGGGTGTGATAAAGGAGATGCATTCACAGTGAATCTGTGGCTGAGCTGACCTTGGGTGTGATAAAGGAGATGCATTCACAGTGAATCTGGGTCTGGACTGACCGTGGGTGGGGAATCTGGGTATTCACAGTGAAATTGAGTCTGAGCCGACCCTGGGTGAGAATTGGGCTATATTAACTGTGAATCTGGGTCTGAGCTGGTGGGATAAGGGGATATTAAATTCACAGTGAATCTGGATTTGAGTTGACCATGGGTGAGGTTTTGGGGCTGTATTCAGAGAGAATTTGTGTCTGAGCTGACGCTGGGTGGAATATGTGGGAAGTATTCAGAGGGAATCTGGGTCTGAGCTAGCCCTGGCTGGGGTATGGGGTTGTATTCACAGTGAATCAGGTTCTGAGCTGATCCTGGGTGGGAGAGGGGGGTGTATTAACAATGAATCTAGATCCGAGCTTACTCTTTGTGGGGTATGGGGTTGTATTCAGAGAGAATCTTTGTCTGAGCTGACCCTGGGAGGAGTACGTGGGCTGCATTCATAGTGAAATGTGTCTAAGGTGAGCAGTGCGTGGTGTATTTTGGGGGTGTATTCACAGTGAATTGAGGTCTGAGCTGACCCTGGGTGGGATATTCGGTGTGTTCACAGTGAATCTGGGTCTGAGCTAACACTGGGTGGGGTACGGGGACTGCCTTCTCTGTGAATCTGGATCTGGGCTGAACCTGGGTGTGGTGTGGAGGCTGTATTCACAGTGAATCTGTTTCTGAGATAACCCTGGGTGGGGCATGGTGGATGTATTCACACTGGATCCAAGTCTGAGCTAACACTGGGTGCAGTATGGGGGCTGTATTCACAGTGAATCTGGGTCTGAGCTAACCCAGATTTTTAGTTTGATGATTGGTAGGGCTGTTTGTTCTAGCCTTTGCATTACCACTTCTGCTATGAATCCTGATAGCGAAGATCCCATGAGTTTGCCGTTGGTTTGTTTGTAGACTATGTTGTTGAAAGCGAAGTGGGTGGTGAGGCACAGGTCTACTAGCTTCATGATGTTTTCGTTGGTAATGTGATTGATAGTGGTTAAGGTGTGTGTGATGGTCTGTTCTAAAAGTGTGGCGAGTGTTTCCTTTGATGGAGGTGAACAGTGCCGTTACGTTGAATGAGATCATTGCTTCGTCTTCCTCTATTTTAGTGTGTTTGATGATTTTTAGGAATTCCTGGTAGAGTGGATGGAGTGCTGTGACTCATCTACTAGGTATTTCAGTCTTGCGTGTAGTTCTTTGGCCAGTCTGTAAGTTGGTGTTCCGGGTAGTGAGACTCTTGGTCTGAGGGGGGCTCCTGGTTTATGGATTTTTGGTAGTCCGTAGAATCATGGGGTGTTGGTCCCATCGGGTTTCATTTTCTGGAATTCCGTCTTGTTTAATTGTCCGGAATTGTGTAATTTTTTTAGGAGATATGTAATTTCGTTTCCTAGTTGAGGGGCTGGGTCTAGCGCCACCTTTTGGTAGGTGTTGGTATCTGCGAGTAGTGCATTGGCTTTCTCTATGTAGTCCCTTCTGTTCAGGATGACTGTGAGCCGACCTTTGTCTGCCGGTGATATAACGATGTTTTTGTCTTTTATGAGGTTTTCTAGGGCTTTCTTTTCTTGTGTGTTCAGTTTGTTTCCTTTCCTTTTTCGGCTCAGAGTAGGTGCAACTGTCTGTTATGTTTCTTCCGTGAGATTGTGGTCCTTCAATGTGGTTTCTAATGCCGCTAGGAAATCCTTCTTGTCAGCGTCTCGGTAATTGAAATTTAGTCCTTTGACTAGTACTGCTTTGTCTGTGTCTGATAGGGTCCAGTCTGATAAGTTCTTTATCCATGCTCCTGTGTTATCGGTTTTGTCTTTTTTTTGTGAGTTTGTCAAGTTTTTTCTTCAGGTCCCGATTTTTCTTTATCTGCGTCTGTCGTTGTTTGGTGTTTATGGCTCGTTCTACCATGTCTGCCCATTCTTGATTTGTTGCTTCAATGTCCACGGCAGAGTGGGAGGGGGAGTTCAAATGTTGGGCCACAGGGCAGCGTGGTTGATTGGTGCGGGTGTCCCGGAGATGTTCCCTAAAGTGCTCTGCAAGGAGGCGTACAGTCTCCCACTGAACTCATCTCTAGCTACCTCGACACTGTCCCATCCCGCCTAGTCCAGGAACTCCCTACATACATTCGAGATACCACCCACTCCCTCTACCTCCTCCAAGACTTCCGTTTCCCCGGCCCCCAACGCCTCATCTTCACCATGGATATCCAATCCCTCTACACCTCCATCCGCCATGACCAGGACCTCCAAGCCTTCCGTTTTTCCTCTCCTGACGTCCCCAACAGTACCCTTCCACCGACACTCTCATTTGTTTGGCCGAACTGGTCCTCACCCTTAACAATTTCTCCTTTGAATCCTCCCACTTCCTCCAGACCAAAGGGGTAGCCATGGGGACACTTCCATGGGGACACTTATGGGCCCCAGCTATGCCTGTCTCTTTGTTGGCTACGTAGAACAGTCAATCTTCCGTAATTACACCGGCACCACTCCCCACCTCTTCCTCCGCTACATTGATGACTGCATTGGCGCCACCTCGTGCTTCCGAGAGGAGGTTGAGTAATTCATCAACTTCACCAACACATTCCACTCTGACCTTAAATTTACCTGGACCATCTCTGACACCTCCCTCCCCTTCCTGGACCTCTCCATCTCCATTAATGACGACCGAATTGACACTGACATTTTTTACAAACCCACCAACTCCCACAGCTACCTGGATTACACCTCTTCCCACCCTACCTCTTGCAAAAATGCCATCCCATATTCCCAAATCCTCCGCCTCTGCCGTATCTGCTCCCAGGAGGACCAGTTCCACCACAGAACACACCAGATGGCCTCCTTCTTTAGAGACCGCAATTTCCTTTCCCACATGGTTAAAGTTGCCCTCCAATGCATCTCGTCCACATCCCGCACCTCTGCCCTCAGATCCCACCCCTCCAACAGTAACAAGGTCAGAACACCCCTGGTGCTCACCTTCCACCCTACCAACCTTGGCATAAACCAAATCATCCGCCGACATTTCCACCATCACCAAAAAGACCCCACCACCAGGGATATATTTCCCTTCCCACCCCTTTCTGCCTTCTGCAAAGACCATTCCCTCCGTGACTACCTGGTCAGATCCACATCCCCCTACAACCCACCCTCCCATCCTGGCACCTTCCCCTGCCACCGCAGAAACTGCAAAACCTGCGCCCACACCTCCTCCCTCACCTCCATCCAAGGCCCTAAAGGAGCCTTCCACATCCATCAAAGTTTTACCTGCACATCCACCAATATCATTTATTGTATCCGTTGCTCCCGATGCGGTCTCCTCTACATTGGGGAGACTGGACGCCTCCTAGCAGAGCGCTTTAGGGAACATCTCTGGGACACCCGCACCAATCAACCACACCGCCCCGTGGCCCAACATTTCAATTCCCCCTCCCACTCTGCCGAGGACATGGAGGTCCTGGGCCTCCTTCACCGCCGCTCCCTCACCACCAGACGCCTGGAGGAAGAACGCCTCATCTTCCGCCTCGGAACACTTCAACCCCAGGGCATCAATGTGGACTTCAACAGCTTCCTCATTTTCCTTTCCCCCACCTCACCCTAGTTCCAAACTTCCAGCTCAGCACTCTCCCCATGACTTGTCCTACCTGCCTATCTTCTTTTCCACCTATACACTCCACCCTCCTCCCTGACCTATCACCTTCATCCCCTCCCCCACTCACCTATTGTACTCCATGCTACTTTCTCCCCACCCCCACCCTCCTCTAACTTATCTCTCCATGCTTCAGGCTCTCTGCCTTTATTCCTGATGAAGGTCTTTTGCCGGAAACGTCAATTTTAGTGCTTCTCGGATGCTGCCTGAACTGCTGTGCTCTCCCAGCACCACTGATCCAGAAAATGAGTGTGAGTCTGTATTCACAATGAATCTGGGATTGAGCTAGCCCTGAGTGCGGTATGGGGGCTGTATTCACAGCGAATCTGGGTAGAGCTGACCCTGGGTAGGGTAAGGGAGTTTTATTCAAAGTACATCTGTTTCTGTGCTGACCCTGGGTGGGGAATGAAGGTTGTATTCACAGTGAATCTGGGTCTGAGCTGACCCTGAGTCAGGTATGCGGGCTGTATTCAGTTTCTGAGCTGACCCTGTGTGGGATATCGGAGCAGTATTCACACCTGCGTAGCGTATGGGGGCTGTATTCACATAAATCTGGTTCTGAGTTAACGGTGGATGCGGTATGGGGAATTTGGTCGCACTGAAGTATGTCAGAACTGACCTTGGGTGTGCTGGGGGATGTATTCACAATGAATCTGAGTCTGAGCTGACCCTGGAAGGGGTAAGGGGGTATTATTCACAGTGAATCTACTTCTGTGCTGACCCTGGATGAGATATCGGAGCTGTATTCATATTGAGTCTGGGCCTCAGCTGACGCTGGTTGGGTTATGGGTGCTGTATTCACAGTGAATCTGGGTCTGAGCTGACCCAGCGTGTAGAATGTGGGCTATATTCACAGTGAATCTGGGATTGAGCTGATCGTAAGTTGGGTGTAGGGCTGTTTTCACAGTGACTCTGTGTCTGAGCTGACCCTGCGTGGGGTAAGGGGGCTGTATTTTCAGTGAATCTGAGTGTGGGGTATCCCTAGGTGGGGTAAGGGGGATGTGTTCACAGTGACTCTGGGTCTGAGCTGACTCTGCGTGGGGTATGTTGGTTGTATTCACACTGAATCTAGGTCTCAGCTGACCCTGAGCGTGTATGGGGACTGTATTCATGTTGAATCTGGGACTGAGCTGACCCTGGGTGGGATATGGGGCAGTATTCACACTGATTCTGGGGTTGAGCTGACTCTTGGTGGGGTATGCTGGCTGTAATCCCAGTGAATCTGGGTCTGG
Source organism: Hemiscyllium ocellatum (assembly GCF_020745735.1). NCBI lineage: Eukaryota > Metazoa > Chordata > Chondrichthyes > Orectolobiformes > Hemiscylliidae > Hemiscyllium > Hemiscyllium ocellatum. The sequence continues at coordinate 14,546,832 of NC_083421.1, read as the reverse complement.
GTTGACCTCAGTTAGATTATGGGGGATGTATTCAAAGTGAATCTGGGTCTGAAGTAACCGTCGGTGGAGTATGGGGGATATAATCACAGTAAATCAATTTGCGAGCTGACCCTGGGTACAATATAGGCACTGTATTCATAATGAGTCTGTGTGGGGCTGACCCTGTTTGGGGTCAGGGGGCTGTATTCACAGTGAAGCTGGGTCTCAGCTGACCCTGGGTGAGGTATGGAAGCTGACCCTGGGTGGGGTATGGTGGCTGTAATCACAGTCAATCTGGGTTTGACCTAAATCTGCCTGTGGTATGGGGGCTGTATTCACAGTGAATCTTGGACTGAGCTGACCCTGAATGGGTATGGGGACTGTATACAAAGTGACTCTGGGTCTGACCTAACCCTAGTGGGTTATGGGGCCTGTATTCTCAGTGAATCTGTTTCTGAGCTGACCCTGGGTGGGGTAACTGGGACGTATTCACAGTGAATTTGGTTCAGAACTAACAATCGGTGGAGTCTGTGTGATGTATTCATCATCGTAAATCTGTTTCTGAGCTAACACTTGAGGGGGTATGGGGGATGTATTCACAGTCAATCTGGGTCTGAGGTAACCGTCGGTGGAGAATGGGGGATATAATCACAGGAAATCAATTTGCGAGCTGACCCTGGGTATAATATAGGCGCTGTATTCATAATGAGTCTGTGTGGGGCTGACCCTGTTTGGGGTCAGGGGGCTGCATTCGCAGTAAAGCTGGGTCTCAGCTGACCCTGGGTGAGGTATGGTGTCTGTATTCTCAGTGACTCTGTGTCTGAGCTGACCCTGGGTGTGGTATGAATGATGTATTCACGGTGAATCTAGGTCTGAGCTGATCCTCGGTGGGGTATGAAGGTTGTATTCACAGTGAACCTGGGTCTGAGCTTACCCTGGGTTTGGTAAGAGAGTTTTATTCACAGTAAAGCTGTTTCTGTGCTGACCCTGGGTGGGATATTGGAGCTGCATTTACATTGAGTCTTAGTCTCATCTGATGCTGGTTGGGGTATGGTTGCTGTACTCACAGTGAATGTGGGTCTGATCTGACCCTGGGTGTGGAATTGGGCTAAATGCGCAGTATATCTGGGATTGAGCTGACCCTGGGTACGGTATGGTGGATGTATTAACTGAATCTGTGTCAGAGCTAACCGTCGGTGGAGTATGGGGGATGTAATCACAGTAAATCTATTTGTGAGCTGACCCTGGGTGCGATACAGGTGCTGTATTCATAATGCATCTGTGTGGGAGCTGACCCTGGATGGGATATGGGGGCTGTATTCACAGTGAATCTGGGTAAGAGCTTACCATGGGTGTGTACAGGGGCTGTATTCACAGTGAATCTGAGTGTGAGCTATCCCTGGGTGGGGTGAGGGGATGTATTCACTGTCAATCTGGTTCTGAGCTGACCCTGGGTGAGGTTTTGGGGGATGTATTTACAGTGACTCTGGGTCTGAGCTGATGCTATGTGGGGTATGTTGGCTGTATTCACACTGAATCTGGGTTTCAACTGACCCTGGGCATGTATGGGGACTGTATTCACAGTGAATCTGCTTCTGAGCTGACCCAGTGTGGGAAATACGGGCTGTATACACAGTGAATCTGGTTCTGAGCTTGCCATCGGTGGGGTATGTGTGATGTATTCACAGTGAATCTAGGTCTGAGCTGACCCACGGTGGGGAATGTGGGCTTTATTCACGGTGAATCTGGGTCTGAGCTGACCCTGGGTGGGCTATGAGGGCTCTATTCACAGTGAATCTTGGATTGAGCTGACCCAGGGTGGGGAATGGAGGCTGTATTCACAATGAATCTGGGTCTTAACTGACCTTGGGTGGGGAATGGACGCTACATTCACTGTGAGTCGGTGTCTGAGCTGACCCTGGATGCAGTATGGGGGATGCATTCACAGTGAATCTGTGTCTGAGGTAAGCAGTTCAGGCAGCATCCAACGAGCAGCGAAATCGACGTTTCGGGCAAAAGCCCTTCATCAGAAATAAAGACTGTGAATGTCGATTTCGCTGCTCGTTGGATGCTGCCTGAACTGCTGTGCTCTTCCAGCACCACTGATCCAGAATCTGGTTTCCAGCATCTGCAGTCATTGTTTTTACCTTGTGTCTGAGGTAACCCTGGGTGGGGATTGGGCGTTATATTCACAGTGAGTCTGTGTCGGAGCTGACCATGGTTGCAGTATGGGACCTGTTTTCACAGTGAATCTGGGACTGAGCTGACCCACGTTGGGGAATGTGGGCTGTATTCACAGTGAATCTGGGTCTGAGCTGACCCTGGGTGTGGTTTGGGCCTGTATTCACATTGAATCTGTTTGTGTGCCTACCCTGGATGGGATATTGGAGCTGGTGAATAAACCAGTGAATCTGGGTCTGAGCTGACCCTGGGTGGGGAATGGGTTCTGTATATACAGTGTGTCTGTGTCAGAGCCGACCCTGGTTGGAGTATACAGGTTGTATTCACAGTGACTCTGGGTCTGAGCTGACCCTCGGTGTGGTTGGTGTCTGTTTCTGTGCTGACCTGGGTGGGATATAGGAGCTAGTGAATACACCAGTGAATTTGGGACTGAGGTGACCCTGGGTAGGGTATGGTGTCTGTATTCACAGTGAATCTCAGTCTGAGCTGATCCTGCGTGAGGTATGGGGCTGTATTCACAGTGAATCTGGGACTGAGCTGATCCTCAGTGGGGATAGGGACTGTATTCAAAGTGAAACTGTGTCTGATATGACCCTCAGTATGTATGGGGATTGTATTCACAGTGAATCTGAGTCTGAGCTGACCCTGAGTGGGATTTGGGGGCTGTTTTCACAGCGAATCTGGGTGCGAGCTGATCCAGGGTAGAGAATGTGCGCAATATTCACAGTGAGACTCAGTTTAAGCTGACACTGGGTGGGGTATTGAGGCTGTATTCACTGTGAATCTGGGTCTTAGCTGACGCTGGGTGGGGTAAGAGGGATGTATTCACAATGAATCTTGGTCTGAGATGACCGTAGCTTGGGTATAGGGGTTGTATTCGCAGTGAATCTGGGCCTGAGCCGACCCAGGATGGGGTATGGAGGCTGAACACACAGAGAATCTAGGTCTGAGCTAACCATCGGTGGGTAATGGGGGATGTAATAACAGTAAACCTGTTTCTTAGCTGACCCTGGGTGGAGTATGAGGGCTGTATTCACAGTGAATCAGCGACTGAGCTGACCCAGGGTGGGGATTGGGGGATGCATTCGCAGTGAATATTTGACTGAGCTGACCCAGGATGGGGTATGGGGGATGTATTCACAGTGAATTGGGTCTGAACTGACCCTGGCAGTGGTAGGGGGATGATTTCACAGTGAATCTGGGTAGCAGCTGACCCTGGGTGGGGTATGGGGGCTGTATTCCCTGTGAATCTGGGTCTGAGCTCACCCTGTGTGGGGTATGGTGGCTGTACACACAGGGAATCTGGGTCTGAGCTAACTGTCAGTGGATTATGGGGGATGTATTCACAGTAAACCTATTTCTTAGCCGACTCTAGGTTTGGTATGGAGGCTGTATTCAGAGTGAGTCTGGGTCTGAGCTGACCCTGACTGTGGTATGGGGGTGTGTATTCACAGTGAATCTGAGACCGAGCTGACCCTGGGTGGGGTATGGAGGCTGTGTTCAGAGTGAGCCTGAGTCTGAGCTGATCCTGAGTGATATGTGGTGTCCGTATCCACAGAGAATCTGGATCTGAGCTGACCCGGGGTGAGGCTTTGGGGGATGTATTTATACTGAACCAGGGTCTGAGCTGATCCGGGACATGAATGGGGACTGTTTTCACATTGAATCTGGGGCTGATCTAACTGTGGGTTGGGTATGAGGGCTGCATTCACAGTGAATCTGGGTCTGAACTGACCCTGAGTGGAACATGGGGGCTGTATTCACAGTGAATCTGAAACTGAGCTGACCCAGGTTGGGGATTAGGTGCTGCATTCACAGTGAATCTTTGTCTGAGCTGACCCTGGGTTGGGTATGGAGGCTGTATTCACAGTGAATCTGGGTCTGTGATGACCATACGTTGGGTATAGGGGCTGTATTCGCATTGAATATGGATCTGAGCTGACGGTAGGTGGGGTATGGGGACTGTATTCGTGGTGAACCTAGGTCTGAGCTGACCCTGGATGGTGTATGGGTGCTGTATTCACAGGGAATATGGGTCTGAGCTGACACTCTGAAGGATATGGGGGCTGTATTCACAGTGAAACTGGGTGTGAGCTGATGTTGGCTTGGGTATGATGGCTGCATTCACAGTGAAACTGTGTCTGAGCTGATGCTGGGTGGGATATGGAGGCTATCATTACTGTGAATCTGGGTCTTAGCTGACCGTGGGTGGGGTAAGGGGTATTCACAGTGAATCTGTGTCTGTGATGACCGTAGGTTGGGTATACGGACTGTATTCACAGTGAATCTGGGTATGAGCTGACCCTTGGTGGGGTGTTGGGGCTGTATTCCAGTGAATCTGGGTCTGAGCTGACCCTGAGTGGTGTATGGGGGTTGTATTCCCAGTGAATCTGGGACAGAGCTGACCCACAGTAGGTATGGGGACTGTATTCAAAGTGAATCTGTATCTGATATGACCCTCAGCATGTATGGGGATTGTATTCACAATGAATCTGGGTCAGAGCTGACCCTGAGTGGGGTTTGGGGGCTGTTTTCACAGTGAATCTGGTTCCGAGCTGACCCAGGGTAGAGAATGTGCGCGATATTCACAGTGAGTCTGGGTTTAAGCTGACACTGGATGGGGTGTTGAGGCTGTATTCACTGTGAATCTGGGTCTTAGCTGACGCTGGGTGGGGTAAGGGGGATGTATTCACAATGAATCTTGGTCTGAAATGACCGTAGCTTGGGTATAGGGGCTGTATATGCAGTGAATCTGGCACTGAGCTGATCCAGGATGGGGTATGGAGGCTGAACACACAGAGAGTCTAGGTCTGAGCTAACCATCGGTGAGTTATGGGGGATGTAATCACAGTAAACCTGTTTCTTAGCTGACCCTGGGGGGAGTATGGGAGCTGTATTCACAGTGAATCAACGACTGATCTGACCCAGGGTGAGGATTGGGGGATGCATTCGCAGTGAATGTTTGACTGAGCTGACCTAGAATGGGGTATGGGGGATGTATTCACAGTGAATTGGGTCTGAACTGACCCTGGCTGTGGTAGGGCAATGATTTCACAGTGAATCTGGGTATCAGCTGACCCTGGGTGGGGTATGGGGACTGTATTCCCTGTGAATCTGGGTCTGAGCTCACCTTGCGTGGGGTATAGTGGCTGTACACACAGGGAATCTGGGTCTGAGCTAACTGTCGGTGGATTATGGGGAATGTATTCACAGTAAAACTATTTCTTAGCTCACTCTAGGTTGGGTATGAAGGCTGTATTCACAGTGAATCTGGGTCAGAGCTGACCCTGGGTTGGGTATGGAGGCTGTATTCGGAGTGAGTCTGGGTCTGAGCTGATCCTGAGTGGTGTGTGGTGTTTGTATTCACAGAGAATCTGGATCTGAGCTGACCCGGGGTGAGGCTTTGGGGGACGTATTCACACTGAACCTGGGTCTGAGCTAACCCGGGACATGAATGAGGACTGTATTCACATTGAATCTGGGTCTGATCTAACCGTAGGTTGGGTATGAGGGCTGCATTCACAGTGAATCTGGGTCTGAGCTGACCCTGAATGGAACATGGGGGCTGTATTGACAGTGAATCTGCAACTGAGCTGACCCAGGGTGGGGATTAGGGGCTGCATTCGCAGTGAATTTTTGTCTGAGCTGACCCAGGATGGTGTAATGAGGCTGTATTCGCAGTGAATCTGGGTCTGTGATGACTATATGTTGGGTATAGTGGCTGTATTCGCAGTGAATATGGGTCTGAGCTGACGGTAGGTGGGGTATGGGGACTGTATTCGTGGTGAATCTAGGTTTGAGCTGACCCTGGATGGTGTGTGGGTGACGTATTCACAGGGAATATGGGTCTGAGCTGACCCTGTGTAGGATATGGGGGCTCTATTCACAGTGAAACTGGGTGTAAGCTGATGTTGGGTTGGCTATGATGGCTGCATGCACAGTGAAACTGTGTCTGAGCTGACGCTGAGTGGGATATGGAGGCTATAATTACTGTGAATCTGGGTCTTAGCTGACCGTGGGTGGGGTGAGGGGTATTCACAGTGAATCTGTGTCTGTGATGACCGTAGGTTGGGTATAGGGACTGTATTCACAGTGAATCTGAGTATGAGCTGACCCTGGATGGGGTATGGGGGCTTAACACACAGGGAATCTGGGCCTGAGCTAACCGTCGGTGGGTTATGGGGGATGTATTCACAGTAAACCTGTTTCTTAGCTGACACTGGGTTCGAAATACAGGCTGTATTCATGTTGAGTATAGGTCTGAGCTTTCCCTGGCTGTCGTATGATGGCTGTATTTACAGTGAATGTGGGTCTGTGCTGACGCTAGGTGGGGTATGGGGTCTGTATTCACGGTGAATCTGGGTCTGAGCTGACCCTGAACGTGTATGGGGACTGTATTCACAGTGAATGTGGGTCTGAGCTGACCCTGGATGGGGTATGGGGACTGTATTCCCAATGAATCTGGGACAGAGCTGACCCTCAGTGGGAATGGGGACTGTATTCAAAGTGAATCTGTATCTGATATGACCCTCAGCATGTATGGGGATTGTATTCACAGTGAATCTAGGTCTGAGCTGACTCTTAGTGGGATTTGGGGGCCGTTTTCACAGTGAATCTGGGTCCGAGCTGACCCAGGGTAGAGAATGTGTGCTATATTCACAGTGAGTCTGGGTTTAAGCTGACACTGGGTGGGGTATTGAGGCTGTATTCACTGTGAATCTGGGTCTCAGCTGATGCTGGGTGGGGTAAGAGGGATGTTTTCACAATGAATCTTGATCTGAGATGACCGTAGCTTGGGTATAGGGGCTGTATTCGCAGTGAATCTGGGCCTGGGCTGACCCTGGATGGGGTATTCACAGTGAATCTGGGTCTGAGCTGACCCTGGATGGGTTATGGGGGCTTAACACACAGGGAATCTGGGTCTGAGCTAACAGTCGGTGGGTTATGGGGGATGTATTCACAGTAAACCTGTTTCTTAGATGACACTGGGTGCGAAATACAGGCTGTATTCATGTTGAGTATAGGTCTGAGCTTTCCCCTGGCTGTCATATGATGGCTGTATTTACAGTGAATGTGGTTCTGTGCTGACGCTAGGTGGGGTATGGGGTCTGTATTCACGGTGAATCTGGGTCTGAGCTGACCCTGGGTGTAGTAGGGGGATGCATTCATGGTGAATCTGGGTCTGAGCTGACTGAGTGGGGTATGGAGGCTGTATTCACAGGGAATCTGGGTCTCAGCTGACCCTGAACATGTATGGGGACTGTATTCGCATTGAATCTGGGTCTGATGCAACCCTGGGTTGTGTATGAGGGCTGTATTCCCAGTGAATCTGGGTCTGAGCTGACCCTGGGTGGTGTATGGGGGCATGTATTCCCAATGAATCTGGGACAGAGCTGACCCTCAGTGGGACTGTATTCAAAGTGAATCCGTACCTGATATGACCCTCAGCATGTATGGGGATTGTATTCACAGTGAATCTGTGTCAGAGCTGACCCTTAGTGGGATTTGGGGGCTGTTTTCACAGTGAATCTGGGTCCGAGCTGATCCAGGGTAGAGAATGTGTGCTATATTCACAGTGAGTCTGGGTTTAAGCTGACACTGGGTGGGGTATTGAGGCTGTATTCACTGTGAATCTGGGTCTCAGCTGATGCTGGGTGGGGTAAGGGGGATGTATTCACAATGAATCTTGGTCTGAGATGACCGTAGCTTGGGTATAGGGGCTGTATTCGCAGTGAATCTGGGTCAGAGCTGACTCTGGGTTGGGTATGGAAGCTGTATTCAGAGTGAGTCTGGGTCTGAGCTGACTCTGGGTTGGGTATGGAGGCTGTATTCAGAGTGAGTCTGGGTCTCAGCTGATGCTGGGTGGGGTAAGAGGGATGTTTTCACAATGAATCTTGATCTGAGATGACCGTAGCTTGGGTATAGGGGCTGTATTCGCAGTGAATCTGGGCCTGGGCTGACCCTGGATGGGGTATTCACAGTGAATCTGGGTCTGAGCTGACCCTGGATGGGTTATGGGGGCTTAACACACAGGGAATCTGGGTCTGAGCTAACAGTCGGTGGGTTATGGGGGATGTATTCACAGTAAACCTGTTTCTTAGATGACACTGGGTGCGAAATACAGGCTGTATTCATGTTGAGTATAGGTCTGAGCTTTCCCCTGGCTGTCATATGATGGCTGTATTTACAGTGAATGTGGTTCTGTGCTGACGCTAGGTGGGGTATGGGGTCTGTATTCACGGTGAATCTGGGTCTGAGCTGACCCTGGGTGTAGTAGGGGGATGCATTCATGGTGAATCTGGGTCTGAGCTGACTGAGTGGGGTATGGAGGCTGTATTCACAGGGAATCTGGGTCTCAGCTGACCCTGAACATGTATGGGGACTGTATTCGCATTGAATCTGGGTCTGATGCAACCCTGGGTTGTGTATGAGGGCTGTATTCCCAGTGAATCTGGGTCTGAGCTGACCCTGGGTGGTGTATGGGGGCATGTATTCCCAATGAATCTGGGACAGAGCTGACCCTCAGTGGGACTGTATTCAAAGTGAATCCGTACCTGATATGACCCTCAGCATGTATGGGGATTGTATTCACAGTGAATCTGTGTCAGAGCTGACCCTTAGTGGGATTTGGGGGCTGTTTTCACAGTGAATCTGGGTCCGAGCTGATCCAGGGTAGAGAATGTGTGCTATATTCACAGTGAGTCTGGGTTTAAGCTGACACTGGGTGGGGTATTGAGGCTGTATTCACTGTGAATCTGGGTCTCAGCTGATGCTGGGTGGGGTAAGGGGGATGTATTCACAATGAATCTTGGTCTGAGATGACCGTAGCTTGGGTATAGGGGCTGTATTCGCAGTGAATCTGGGTCAGAGCTGACTCTGGGTTGGGTATGGAAGCTGTATTCAGAGTGAGTCTGGGTCTGAGCTGACTCTGGGTTGGGTATGGAGGCTGTATTCAGAGTGAGTCTGGGTCTGAACTGACCCTGACTGAAGTATGGGGGCTGTATTCACAGTGAATCTGGATGTGAGCTGACCCTGGGTGGGGTTTGGAGGGGGTGTGCATTCAAAGTGAATTTGAGACCGAGCTGACCCTGTGCAGGGTATGGAGGCTGTGTTCAGAGTGAGCCTGGGTCTGAGCTGATCCTGAGTGGTGTGTGGTGTCTGTATTCACAGAGAATCCATATCGGAATTGACCCGGGGTGAGGCTTTGCGGGATGTATTCACACTGAACCTGAGTCTGAGCTGACCCGGGACATGAATGGGGACTGTATTCACATTGAATCTGGGTCTGATCTAACCGTGGGTCGGGTATGAGGGCTGCATTCACAGGGAATATGGGTCTGAGCTGACCCTGGTTGGGATAGGGGGGCCTGTATTCTCAGTGAATCTGGGTATGAGCTGACCCTTGGTGGGGTGTTGGGGCTGTATTCCAGTGAATCTGGGTCTGAGCTGACCCTGAGTGGTGTATGGGGGTTGTATTCCCAGTGAATCTGGGACAGAGCTGACCCACAGTAGGTATGGGGACTGTATTCAAAGTGAATCTGTATCTGATATGACCCTCAGCATGTATGGGGATTGTATTCACAATGAATCTGGGTCAGAGCTGACCCTGAGTGGGGTTTGGGGGCTGTTTTCACAGTGAATCTGGTTCCGAGCTGACCCAGGGTAGAGAATGTGCGCGATATTCACAGTGAGTCTGGGTTTAAGCTGACACTGGATGGGGTGTTGAGGCTGTATTCACTGTGAATCTGGGTCTTAGCTGACGCTGGGTGGGGTAAGGGGGATGTATTCACAATGAATCTTGGTCTGAGATGACCGTAGCTTGGGTATAGGGGCTGTATATGCAGTGAATCTGGCACTGAGCTGATCCAGGATGGGGTATGGAGGCTGAACACACAGAGAGTCTAGGTCTGAGCTAACCATCGGTGAGTTATGGGGGATGTAATCACAGTAAACCTGTTTCTTAGCTGACCCTGGGGGGAGTATGGGAGCTGTATTCACAGTGAATCAACGACTGATCTGACCCAGGGTGAGGATTGGGGGATGCATTCGCAGTGAATGTTTGACTGAGCTGACCTAGAATGGGGTATGGGGGATGTATTCACAGTGAATTGGGTCTGAACTGACCCTGGCTGTGGTAGGGCAATGATTTCACAGTGAATCTGGGTATCAGCTGACCCTGGGTGGGGTATGGGGACTGTATTCCCTGTGAATCTGGGTCTGAGCTCACCTTGCGTGGGGTATAGTGGCTGTACACACAGGGAATCTGGGTCTGAGCTAACTGTCGGTGGATTATGGGGAATGTATTCACAGTAAAACTATTTCTTAGCTCACTCTAGGTTGGGTATGAAGGCTGTATTCACAGTGAATCTGGGTCAGAGCTGACCCTGGGTTGGGTATGGAGGCTGTATTCGGAGTGAGTCTGGGTCTGAGCTGATCCTGAGTGGTGTGTGGTGTTTGTATTCACAGAGAATCTGGATCTGAGCTGACCCGGGGTGAGGCTTTGGGGGACGTATTCACACTGAACCTGGGTCTGAGCTAACCCGGGACATGAATGAGGACTGTATTCACATTGAATCTGGGTCTGATCTAACCGTAGGTTGGGTATGAGGGCTGCATTCACAGTGAATCTGGGTCTGAGCTGACCCTGGGTGTGTAGGGGGATGATTTCACAGTGAATCTGGGTCTGAGCTGACCCTGAATGGAACATGGGGGCTGTATTGACAGTGAATCTGCAACTGAGCTGACCCAGGGTGGGGATTAGGGGCTGCATTCGCAGTGAATTTTTGTCTGAGCTGACCCAGGATGGTGTAATGAGGCTGTATTCGCAGTGAATCTGGGTCTGTGATGACTATATGTTGGGTATAGTGGCTGTATTCGCAGTGAATATGGGTCTGAGCTGACGGTAGGTGGGGTATGGGGACTGTATTCGTGGTGAATCTAGGTTTGAGCTGACCCTGGATGGTGTGTGGGTGACGTATTCACAGGGAATATGGGTCTGAGCTGACCCTGTGTAGGATATGGGGGCTCTATTCACAGTGAAACTGGGTGTAAGCTGATGTTGGGTTGGCTATGATGGCTGCATGCACAGTGAAACTGTGTCTGAGCTGACGCTGAGTGGGATATGGAGGCTATAATTACTGTGAATCTGGGTCTTAGCTGACCGTGGGTGGGGTGAGGGGTATTCACAGTGAATCTGTGTCTGTGATGACCGTAGGTTGGGTATAGGGACTGTATTCACAGTGAATCTGAGTATGAGCTGACCCTGGATGGGGTATGGGGGCTTAACACACAGGGAATCTGGGCCTGAGCTAACCGTCGGTGGGTTATGGGGGATGTATTCACAGTAAACCTGTTTCTTAGCTGACACTGGGTTCGAAATACAGGCTGTATTCATGTTGAGTATAGGTCTGAGCTTTCCCTGGCTGTCGTATGATGGCTGTATTTACAGTGAATGTGGGTCTGTGCTGACGCTAGGTGGGGTATGGGGTCTGTATTCACGGTGAATCTGGGTCTGAGCTGACCCTGAACGTGTATGGGGACTGTATTCACAGTGAATGTGGGTCTGAGCTGACCCTGGATGGGGTATGGGGACTGTATTCCCAATGAATCTGGGACAGAGCTGACCCTCAGTGGGAATGGGGACTGTATTCAAAGTGAATCTGTATCTGATATGACCCTCAGCATGTATGGGGATTGTATTCACAGTGAATCTGGGTCAGAGCTGACTCTTAGTGGGATTTGGGGGCCGTTTTCACAGTGAATCTGGGTCCGAGCTGACCCAGGGTAGAGAATGTGTGCTATATTCACAGTGAGTCTGGGTTTAAGCTGACACTGGGTGGGGTATTGAGGCTGTATTCACTGTGAATCTGGGTCTCAGCTGATGCTGGGTGGGGTAAGAGGGATGTATTCACAATGAATCTTGGTCTGAGATGACCGTAGCTTGGGTATAGGGGCTGTATTCGCAGTGAATCTGGACCTGGGCTGACCCTGGATGGGGTATTCACAGTGAATCTGGGTATGAGCTGACCCTGGATGGGTTAGGGGGGCTTAACACACAGGGAATCTGGGTCTGAGCTAACCGTCGGTGGGTTATGGGGGATGTATTCACAGTAAACCTGTTTCTTAGATGACACTGGGTGCGAAATACAGGCTGTATTCATGTTGAGTATAGGTCTGAGCTTTCCCCTGGCTGTCATATGATGGCTGTATTTACAGTGAATGTGGGTCTGTGCTGACGTTAGGTGGGGTATGGGGTCTGTATTCACGGTGAATCTGGGTCTGAGCTGACCCTGGGTGTAGTAGGGGGATGCATTCATGGTGAATCTGGGTCTGAGCTGACTGAGTGGGGTATGGAGGCTGTATTCACAGGGAATCTGGGTCTTAGCTGACCCTGAACGTGTATGGGGACTGTATTCGCATTGAATCCGGCTCTGATGCAACCCTGGGTTGTGTATGAGGGCTGTATTCCCAGTGAATCTGGGTCTGAGCTGACCCTGGGTGGTGTATGGGGGCATGTATTCCCAATGAATCTGGGACAGAGCTGACCCTCAGTGGGACTGTATTCAAAGTGAATCCGTACCTGATATGACCCTCAGCATGTATGGGGATTGTATTCACAGTGAATCTGTGTCAGAGCTGACCCTTAGTGGGATTTGGGGGCTGTTTTCACAGTGAATCTGGGTCCGAGCTGATCCAGGGTAGAGAATGTGTGCTATATTCACAGTGAGTCTGGGTTTAAGCTGACACTGGGTGGGGTATTGAGGCTGTATTCACTGTGAATCTGGGTCTCAGCTGATGCTGGGTGGGGTAAGGGGGATGTATTCACAATGAATCTTGGTCTGAGATGACCGTAGCTTGGGTATAGGGGCTGTATTCGCAGTGAATCTGGGTCAGAGCTGACTCTGGGTTGGGTATGGAAGCTGTATTCAGAGTGAGTCTGGGTCTGAACTGACCCTGACTGAAGTATGGGGGCTGTATTCACAGTGAATCTGGATGTGAGCTGACCCTGGGTGGGGTTTGGAGGGGGTGTGTATTCAAAGTGAATTTGAGACCGAGCTGACCCTGTGCAGGGTATGGAGGCTGTGTTCAGAGTGAGCCTGGGTCTGAGCTGATCCTGAGTGGTGTGTGGTGTCTGTATTCACAGAGAATCCATATCGGAATTGACCCGGGGTGAGGCTTTGCGGGATGTATTCACACTGAACCTGAGTCTGAGCTGACCCGGGACATGAATGGGGACTGTATTCACATTGAATCTGGGTCTGATCTAACCGTGGGTCGGGTATGAGGGCTGCATTCACAGGGAATATGGGTCTGAGCTGACCCTGGTTGGGATAGCGGGGCTGTATTCTCAGTGAAACTGGATGTGAATTGATGTTGTGTTGGGTATGATGGCTGCATTCACAGTGAAACTGTGTCTGAGCTGACGCTGGGTGGGATATGGAGGATATAATTACTGTGAATCTGGGTCTTAGCTGACCGTGGGTGGGGTAAGGGGTATTCACAGTGAATCTGGGTCTGTGATGACCGTAGGTTGGGTTTAGGGACTGTATGCTGTGCTAACCCTGGATTGGGTATGGGGGCTGAACACACAGGGAATCTGGGTCTGAGCTAACCGTCGGTGGGTTGTGGGGGATGTATTCACAGTAAACCTGTTTCTTAGATGACACTGGGTGCGAAATACAGGCTGTATTCATGTTGAGTATAGTTTTGAGCTTTCCCTGGTTGGCGTATGACGGCTGTATTTACAGTGAATGTGGGTCTGTACTGACGCTAGGTGGGGTATGGGGTCTGTATTCACGGTGAATCTGGTCTGAGCTGACCCTGGGTGTGGTAAGGGGATGCATTCACAGTGAATCTGGGTCTGAGCTGACTGAGAGGGGTATGGAGGCTGTATTCACAGGGAATCTGGGTCTCAGCTGACCCTGAACGTGTATGGGGACTGTATTCACATTGAATCTGGGTCTGATGTAACCCTGGGTTGGGTATGGAGGCTGTATTCCCAGTGAATCTGGGTCTGAGCTGACCCTTGGTGGGGTGTGGGGGCTGTATTCCAGTGAATCTGGGTCTGAGCTGACCCTGGGTGGTGTATGGGGGTTGTATTCCCAATGAATCTGGGACACAGCTGACCCTCAGTGGGTATGGGGACTGTATTCAAAGTGAATCTGTATCTGATATGACCCTCAGCACGTATGGGGATTGTGTTCACAGTAAATCTGAGTCCGAGCTGATCCAGGGTAGAGAATGTGTGCTATATTCACAGTGAATCTGGGTTTAGGCTGACACTGGGTGGGGTATTGAGACTGTATTCACTGTGAATCTGGGTCTCAGCTGACGCTGGATGGGGTAAGAGGGATATATTCACAACGAATCTTGGTCTGAGATGACCATAGCTTGGGTATAGGGGCTGTATATGCAGTGAATCTGGGCCTGGGCTGACCCTGGATGGGGTATGGGGGCTGAACACGTAGAGAATCTGGGTCTGAGCTAACCATCGGTGGGTTATGGGGAATGTATTCACAGTAAACCTGTTTCTTAGCTGACCCTGGGTGGAGTATGGGAGCTGTATTCACAGTGAATCAGCGACTGAGCTGACCCAGGGTGGGGATTGGGGGGTGCATTCGCAGTGAATGTTTGACTGAGCTGACCCAGGATGGGGTATGGGGGATGTATTCACTGTGAATTGGGTCTGAACTGACCCTGACTGTGGTAGGGGGATGATTTCACAGTGAATCTGGGTATCAGCTGACCCTGGGTGGGGTATGAGGGATGTATTCACAGTGAATGTTTGACTGAACTGACCCTGGATGATGTATGGGGGCTGTATTCACAGGGAATATGGTTCTGAGGCTGACACTGCGTGGGATTTGGGTGCAGTGTTCACAGTAAATCTGGGTCTGACCAATTCTGGCAGGGGTATGGGGGCTGTATTCACAGTGAAACTGGGTCTGAGTTGATGCTAGGTGGGGTATGGAGGCTATGTTCACTGTGAATCTGGGTCTTAGCTGACCCTGGGTGGGGTAAGGTGTATTCACAATGAATCTGGGTCTGTGATGACCCTGGATTGGGTATGGTGGCTGAACACACAGGGAATCTGGGTCTGAGCTAACCGTCGGTGAGTTCTGGGGGATGTATTCACAGTAAACCTGTTTCTTAGCTGACTCTAGATTGGCTATGAAGGCTGTATTCACAGTGTATCTGGGTCAGAGCTGACCCTGGGTTGGGTATGGGGGCTGTATTCAGAGTGAGTCTGGGTCTGAGCTGGCCCTGACTGTGGTATGGGGGCTGTATTCAGAGTGAGTCTGGTTCTGAGCTGACCCTGGGTGGGGATTGGTGGGGGTGTGTATTCACAGTGAATCTGAGACCGAGCTGATCCTGGGTGGGGTATGGAGGCTGTGTTCAGAGTGAGCCTGAGTCTGAGCTGATCCTGAGTGATATGTGGTGTCCGTATTCACAGAGAATCTGGATCTGAGCTGACCCGGGGTGAGGCTTTGGGGGATGTATTCGCACTGAACCAGGGTCTGAGCTGACCCAGGACATGAATGGGGACTGTATTGACATTGAATCTGGGTCTGATCTAACCATGGGTTGGGTATGAGGGCTGCATTCACAGTGAATCTGGTTCTGAGCTGACCCTGGGTGTGTAGGAGGATGATTTCACAGTGAATCCTGAGTGGAACATGGGGGCTGTATTCACAGTGAATCTGCAACTGAGCTGACCCACGGTGGGGATTAGGGGGCTGCATTCGCAGTGAATCTTTGTCTGAGCTGACCCTGGATGGTGTATGGGGCTGTATTCACAGTGTGTCTGGGTCTGAGCTGACACTGTATGGCATATGGGTGCTGTGTTCGCAGTAAATCTGGGTCTGAACAATTCTGGCAGAGGTATAGGGGTTGTATTCACAGTGAATATGGGTCTGAGCTGACAGTAGGTGGGGTCTGAGCTTTCCCCTGGCTGGGTTTGTTGTCTGTAATTACAGTGAATCTGTGCTGATGCTAGGTGGGGTATGGGGTCTGTATTAGTGGTGAATCTTGGTCTGAGCTGACCCTGGGTGTGGTAGGGGTCGCATTCACAGTGCATCTGGATCTGGGCTGACCGAGTGGAATATGGAGGCTGTATTCACAGTGAAATCTGGGTCTGAGCTGACCCTGGATGATGTTTGGGGGCTGTATTCACAGGGAATATGGGTCTGAGGCTGACACTGCATGGGATATGGGTGCCGTGTTCACAGTAAATCTGGGTCTGACCAATTCTGGCAGGGGTATGGAGATTGTATTCACAGTGAATCTGGGTATGAGCTGACCCTAGATTGGGTATGGGGGCTGTACACACAGGGAATCTGGGTCTGAGCCAACCATCAGTGGGTTATGTATTCAAAATAAACCTGTTTCTGAGCTGACACTGGGTGCGAAATACAGGCTGGATTCACGTTGAGTATAGGTCTGAGCTTTCCCCTGGCTGGCGTATGATGGCAGTATTTACAGTGAATCTGGGACTGAGCAAACCCTCTGTGGGTATGGTGGCTGTATTCACAGTGAATCTGGATCTGAGCTGACCCAGGGTTAGATTTTGGAGGATGTATTCACATTGAATCTGGGTCTCAGCTGACCCTGCGAAGGGTATATTGGCTGAATTCACACTGAACTTGGGTCTCAGCTGACCCTGGGTCAGGTATGGGGGCTGTATTCCCAGTGAATCTGGGTCTGAGCTGACCCTGGGTGTCTAGGGGGATGTATTCACAGTGAATCTGGCTCTGAGCTGACCCTGAGTGGAGTATGGGACCTGTATTCCAGTGAATCTGCGACTGAGCTGACCCAGGGTGGGGATTCGGGGCTGCATTTGCAGTGAATCTTTGTCTGAGCTGACCCTGGATGGTGTATGGGGGCTGTATTCACAGTGTGTCTGGGTCTGAGCTGACACTGCATGGCATATGGGTGCTGTGTTCACAGTAAATCTGGGTCTGACCAATTCTGGCAGGGGTATGGGAGTTGCATTCACAGTGAATATGGGTCTGAGCTAACTGTCGATGGGTTATAGGGGATGTATTCACAGTAAACCTGTTTCTTAGCTGACTCTGGGTGGAGTATGGGAGCTGTATTCACAGTGAATCAGTGACTGAGCTGACCCAGGATGGGGTATGGGGGATGTATTCACAGGGAATATGGTTCTGAGCTGACACTGCATGGGATATGGCTGCCGTGTTCACAGTAAATCTGGCTCTGACCAATTCTGGCAGGGGTATGGGGGTTGTAATCACAGTGAATCTGGGTATGAGCTGACCCTCAGTAAATATGGGGACTGTATTCACAGTGAAACTGGGTCTGAGCTGACCCTGGATTGGGTATGGGGGCTGAACACACAGAGAATCTGGGTCTGAGCTAACCGTCAGTGCGTTATGTATTCAAAGTAAACCTGTTTCTGAGCTGACACTGGGTGCGAAATACAGGCTGGATTCACGTTGAGTATAGGTCTGAGCTTTCCCCAGGCTGGCGTATGATGGCTGTATTTACAGTGAATCTGGGACTGAGCAAACCCTCTGTGGGTATGGTGGCTGTTTTCACAGTGAATCTGGATCTGAGCTGACCCAGGGTTAGATTTTGGGGGATGTATTCACATTGAAACTGGGTCTCAGCTGACCCTGCGAAGGGTATATTGGCTGAATTCGCACTGAACTTGGGTCTGAGCTGACCCTGGACGTGTGTGGGGACGGTATTCCCAGTGAATCTGGGTCTGATGTATCCCTGGGTCAAGTATGGGGGCTATATTCTCAGTGAATCTGGGTCTGAGCTGACGGTAGGTGGGCTATGAGGGATGTATTCAAAGTAAACCTGTTTCTGAGCTGACACTGTTTGGGAAATACAGGCTGTATTCACGTTGAGTATAGGTCTGAGCGTATGATGGCTGTATTTACAGTGAATCTGGGTCTGTGCTGACGCTAGGTCGGGTCTGTATTCGCGGTGAATCTGGGTCTGAGTTGACCGAGTGGGTTATGGAGGCTGTATTCACTGTGAATCTGGGTCTGAGCATGACCCTTGGTGTCATAAGGTGGATGTATACCCCGTGAATCTGGGTCTGTATTCACATTGAATCTGGATCTGATCGAACCCTGGATAGGGTATAGGGGCTGTATTCACAGGGAATCTGGATCTGAGCTGTACCTGCCTGGTGTATGGGGGCTGCATTAACACTAAATCTGGGTCTGGCCAACTCTGGCTCGGGTATGGGGTTTTATTCACAGTGAATCTGGGACTGAGCAAACCCTCTGTGGGTATGGTGGCTGGATTCAGTGAATTTGGGTCTGAGCTGACCCTGGCTGGGGTATGGAGGCTGTATTCACTGTGAATCTTGTTCTCAGCTGATGCTGGGTGGGGTAAGGAGGATGTATTCACAATGAATCTTGGTCTGAGATGACCATAAGTTGGGTATAGGGGCTGTATTCGCAGTGAATCTGGGCCTGGGCTGACCCTGAGTGGGTTTTGGGGGCTGTTTTCACAGTGAATCTGGGTCCGAGCTGACCCAGGGTAGAAAATGTGGGCTATATTCACAGTGAGTCTGGGTTTAAGCTGACAACGGGTGGGGTATGGGGGCTGAACACACACAGAATCTGGGTCTGAGCTAACTGACGGTGGGTTATGGGGGATGTATTCACAGTAAGCCTGTTTCTCAGCTGTCTTTGGTGTGGGCATGAAGGGTGTATTCACAGTGAATCTGGGTATGAGTTGACCTTGGATGGATATGGAGGTTGTATTCACAGTGAATCTGGGTCTGAGATGACCATAGGTTGGGTTTTGGGGCTTTATTCACAGTGTGTTTGGGTCTGAGCTGATGGTAGGTGGGTTATGGGGGTCGTATTCGTGGTGAATCTGGGTCTAAGCTGACTCTGGATGGGGTATAGGGACTGTATTCACAGAGAATCTGGGTCTGACCTAACTGTCGGTGGGTTATGGGGGATGTATTCACAGTAAATCTGTTTCTCAGCTGTCTTTGGTGTGGGTATGAAGGGTGTATTCCCAGTGAATCTGGGTCTGAGCTGACCCTGAGTGGTGTATGGGAGCTGTATTGACAGTGAATCTGCAGCTGAGCTGACCCAGGGTGGGGATTGTGCGCTGCATTGGGAGTGAATCTTTGAGCTGTCCCAGGATGGAGTATGGAGGCTGTATTCACAGTGTGTTTGGGTCTGAGCTGACCCTGGGTGGGCTATGGGGGATGTATTCACAATGAATCTGGGTCTGAGATGACCATAGGTTGGGTTTTGGGGCTTTATTCACAGTGTGTCTGGGTCTGAGCTGACCCTGGGTGGGCTATGGGGGATGTATTCACAGTGAATCTGGGTCTGAGCTGATGGTAGGTGGGTTATGGGGGCCATATTCGTGGTGAATCTGGGTCTGTGCTGACCCTGGATGTGGTATAGGGGATGTATTCACAGTGAGTCTGTGTGGGTGGGGTACGGGGCTGTATTCGCAGTGAATCAGTGTCTGACTTCACCCTGGATGGGGAATGGGGGCTGTACACACAGGGAATCTGGGTCTGAGCTAATCGTCAGTGGGTTATAGTCATAGAGTCTTAGAGATGTACAGCGTGGAAACAGTCCCTTCGGTCCAAGCTGTCCATGTGGACCAGATATCCCAACCCAATCTAGTCCCACCTGTCAGCGCGTGGCCCTCCAAACCCTTCCTATTCATATACCCATCCAAATGCCTCTTAAATGTTGCAATTGTACCTGCTTCCACCACATCCTCTGGCAGCTCATTCCATAAAAGCACCAACGTCTGCGTGAAAAAGTTGCCCCTTAGGTCTCTTTTATATCTTTCCCCTCTCAGCCTAAACCTATGCCCTCTTGTTCTGGACTCCCTGACCCCAGGGAAAAGACTTTGTCCATGCCCCTCATAATTTTGTAAACCTCTAAAAGGTCACCCCTCAGCCTCCGACGCTCCAGGGAAAACAGCCCCAGCCTGTTCAGCCTCTCCCTGTACTCAGATCCTCCAACCCTGGCAACATCCTTGTAAATCTTTTCTGAACCCTTTCAAGTTGCACAACATCTTTCCGATAGGAAGGAGACCAGAAATGCACGCAATATTCCCACAGTGGCCTAACCAATGTCCTGTACAGCCGCAACATGACCTCCCAATTCCTGTACTCAATAGTCTGACCAACAAAGGAAAGCATACCAAACGCCTTCTTCACTATCCTATCTACCTGCGACTCCATGTTCAAGGAGCTATGAACCTGCACTCCAAGGTGTCTTTGTTCAGCAACACTCCCTAGGACCTTACCATTAAGTGTATAAGTCCTGCTAAGATTTGCTTTCCCAAAATGCAACTTCATCTGCCACTTCTCAGCCCATTGGCCCATCTGATCCAGATTCTGTTGTAAACTAAGGTAACCTTCTTCGCTGTCCACTACCCCTCTAATTTTGGTGTCATCTGCAAACTTACTAACTGTACTTCTTATGCTCGCATCCAAATCATTTATGTAAATGACAAAAAGTAGAGGGTCCAGCACCGATCCTTGTGGCACTCCACTGTCACAGGCCTCCAGTCTGAAACACAACCCTCCACCACCACCCTCTGTTTTCTACCTTTGAGCCAGTTCTGTATCCAAATGGCTCGTTCTCCCTGTATTCCATGAGATCTAACCTTGCTAATCAGTCGCCCATGGGGAACCTTTTCAAACACCTTACTGAAGACCATATAGATCACACCTACTAGTCTGCCCTCATCAATCCTCTTTGTTACTTCTTCAAAAAACTCAATCAAGTTTGTGAGACATGATTTCCCATGCACAAAGCCATGTTGACTATCTCAAATCAGCCCTTGCCTATCCAAATACATGTACATCCTGTCCCTCAGGATTCCCTCCAACAACTTGCCCACCAAACGAGGTCAGGCTCACCGGTCAATAGTTCCCTGGCTTGTCTTTTCCGCCCTTCTTAAACAGTGGCACCACGATTGCCAATCTCCAATCTTCCGGCACCTCACCTGTGCTATCAATGATACAAATATCTCAGCAAGAGGCCCAGCAATCACTTCTCTAGCTTCCACAGAGTTCTTGGGAACACCTGATCAGGTCCTGGGGATTTATCCACTTTTAACCGTTTCAAGACATCCAGCACTTCCTCCTCTGTAATCTGGACATTTTGCAAGATGTCATCATCTATTTCCCTGCAGTCTATATCTTCCATATCCTTTTCCACAGTAAATACTGATGCAAAATATTCATTTAGTATCTCCCCCATTTTCTGTGGCTCCACACAAAGGCTGCCTTGCTGATCTTTGAGGGGCCGTATTCTCTCCCTAGTTACTCTTTTGTCCTTAAGATATTTGTAAAATCCCTTTGGATTCTCCTTCATTCTATTTGCCAAAGCTAACTCATCTCCCTGTTTTGCCCTCCTGATTTCCCCCTTAAGTATACTTCTACTTTCTTTATGCTCTTCTAAGGATTCACTCGATCTATCCTGTCTGTACCTGACATATGCTTCCTTCTTTTTCTTAACCAAATCCTCAATTTCTTTATTCATCCAGCATTCCCTATACCCTACCAGCCTTCCTTTTCACCCTGACAGGAATATACTTTCTCTGGATTCTTGTTATCTCATTTCTGAAGGCTTCCCATTTTCCAGCTGTCCCTTTTCCTGTGAACATCTGCCTCCAATCAGCTTTTGAAAGTTCTTGCCTAATACTGTCAAAATTGGCCTTTCTCCAATTTAGATCTTTTAGATCTGGTCTATCCTTTTCCATCACTATTTTAAAACGAATAGAATTATGGTTGCTGGCCCCAAAGTGCTCCCCCACAGACACCTCAGTCACCTGCCCTGCCTTATTTCCCAAGAGTAGGTCAAGTTTGCACCTTCTCTAGTGGGTACATCCACATACAAAATCAGAAAATTGTCTTGAACATACTTAAGAAATTCCTCTCCATCTAAACCTTTAACACTATGGCAGTCCCAGTCGATGTTTGGAAAGTTAAAATCCCCGACCATAACTACCCTATTATTCTTACTGAGATCTTCTTACAAGTTTGCTTCTCAATTTCCCTCTGACTGTTGGGGGGTCAATAATACAATCCTAATAAGGTGATCATCCCTTTCTGAGCTGAACTTGGGTGTCATATGGATGCTGTATTGACAGTGAATCTGGGTCTGAGCTGACCCTGGAGTATGGATGGGTGCTGTATTCACATTGAATCTGGGTCTGATCTAACCCTGGTGGGGTGTGACGAATGTATTCACAGCAAGTCTGGGTCTGAGCTAACCCTGGATGGGGTAAGGGGGCTGCATTAACAGTGAATCTGGGTCTGAGCTGAACCTGGGTGTCGTATGGATGCTGTGTTGACAGTGAAACTGGGTCTGATCTATCCCTGGTGGGGTTAAGGGAGATGTATTCACTGTGAATCTGGGTCTGAGTTGACCCTTGTTGGGGTATGAGGGATGTATTCACAGTGAATCTGTGTTTGCAGCTTGATCAACATCTGGAGCATATGTTACAGATAGAGACAGCCTGGAAAGAGGGATTGGAGAGGGAACAGTGTTACGCACTGACCTGAACTGGATTCAGTACTTCAAATCTGCTCCAGCATTCAATAAGTTCAGGGCAGACCTGATTACAGGAACTTTCAGTCATTGACCTCCCCGGGTTCCTGTCTCTGACCAGCCGACACCTGAAGCATTTTCACCAGTTTATCCAAGCATGCATTCTGGAGCATTTCCCATGAGGACCGACTCTCCAAATAACATATTACATCAGCTTTATACTTGTTTGTAAACATAATCAGAGTTTACACTGACCAATCAAGAAACTGAGAGAGAATCCTTCAGGACAGCAACATTTTCACCCTCCATGTTGGGAACTATAAGGAAATGATGTGTGTCTGCTCTCGAGTGATTGACTGCATGGGAATGCTGTAGTAATTATCTGTTCTTATGGATGTGTGCCTGTGTGTTTGG
This sequence comes from Hemiscyllium ocellatum, assembly GCF_020745735.1. Taxonomy (NCBI): domain Eukaryota; kingdom Metazoa; phylum Chordata; class Chondrichthyes; order Orectolobiformes; family Hemiscylliidae; genus Hemiscyllium; species Hemiscyllium ocellatum. Next base: position 14,523,733 of record NC_083421.1, on the reverse strand, counting down.
GGAGCAAGCGTTTCTTGTGTTTTGCATTGCATTTCTGTAAGTGATTCGAAACATATCATCTGTCATTTCAGTTTCAATTATTTCAATAAATCTCTGATTACAGGGACACATCTGAAATGAGACTGCCCTCAGTCAAACTGGTAACTTTGCCTTCAGGCTGATGTGTAATTGGTTTGTTTTCCTTCCTCACAGTTAACGTAGTGACGATCTACGTCCTGCTTTATAAAGATTGTGGATTATCTCCGTGTGTCAGAAGTTACCTGGGGGCCATGGCACTGGCGGATCTACTGGTCATTATCTTCGACCTGATATTGAGACATATTCCCATTATTTATCGGGAACAATTTCATTTCCTATTCTCTATCCCTGTGTGCAACATCCATGCTGTCCTGCTTTATGCAGCCACTGACTGTTCTGTCTGGTTTACTGTCACTTTCACCTTTGATCGATTTGTGGCCATTTGTTGCCAGAAGCTGAAAAGTAAATATTGCAGTGAGAAAACAGCGGCTGTGGTTCTGGGAACAGTGACTGCGCTGAGCTGTTTCAAGAACATTTTCTGGTATTTTATGCTCAAAGGTCGGTATACACTCAGGAATGTCCCCTGGTTTTGTGACATAACAGTGGGCGCTCGTTCCTCTCTGGTCTGGGCCATTATCGAATTCCTCCACTACATTCTAACTCCGGCTCTCCCATTTCTCCTGATTCTGCTGCTCAATATTTGCAGCATCAGACACATTTTAGTGACCAGCAAAGTCCGCAGGAGACTCCAGGCTCACACCAATGGGAACACTCAGTGTGACACAGAAATGCAAAATCGAAAAAAATCTGTCATTTTATTATTTGTGATCTCGGCGAATTTCATCCTGTTATGGTCAATGTTCATGGTATATTCGATATGGTACCGGATGACATGGATTGGGTATTACACTGTGCATCTACGTATGTTGGTGCGGCAATCGGGCTTTGTGCTGCAGCTCCTCAGTTGCTGCACAAACACCGCGATTTATGTCATAACCCAGACTAAGTTCAGACATCAGCTGAAGAATGTGCTGAAATATCCCTTTACTCAAATTCGTCAATCAGTCAAATTCACTCATTAATCAATCTATTCAGGATTTTCTCATTTTAGTTCATTTGCTTTAGCCAACATAGTAACAGACTGGGGGTAGTGCTGGCCTGTCCATCCTTATCCTATAGGTAATGGGGCACATTCCAATGCTTTGGACAGCTCAGGCACCATTCCACTTCCTGTGTAATCTGTGTAATGGAAGCTGGAACTTCAATTTGTAAACAATAAAAATGTTCATTAAAAAATGTCAGGCAGCTGAACTAACTGTATATTGTTTGTCTTTATGTGGAAAAAACTGAGCTGGAGAGAGACAGACCAGGCCCCAAGTCCTGGCCCTCAGGGAAGGAAAGGAGACTGGGCCGAGCTCAGCAATTGAGGTTAAGTCACTTTGCTTTCAGCTCTGGGTCACCACTCAGGCCTGGCCATGACAAAGTTAATCTCTATTCCTTTCTTCCTCATCATAGTTCCTAGGGCTCTCAAAATGTCCCTCTGAAGTTATTGCACTGAGGCCGGTATCCCATTACCAAGCCACCCCTGATTTCCATGTGCATAATACCATGGCTGTGGCCAGTCAGCTCAGAGTCAGTCCCCAAACTGAGCAGATTCTAAATCCCCTGTTTAAGTAGAAATATTTTTCTCAAAGTGCAGGGACTCATGAGACTATTGTGCAAATAATTTTACCCAATACTTACATCACCAGGAAAAACAGCCATGTGGCCAAGGAACCAATAACAAGCAAAGCCCAGTAATTGCAAAGCTGATATGAAAAAAACTGAAGTGGATGGTAGGGATTAAACCAAAATAGAACTGGAGGGGAAAATAAAGCACACCACTATCCACGATGCCCACCTTTCCCTAAAGGCATTCAGAGCATTGGTGTACACTACCTGCTCCTTCTTCAGGGAAACCTGCAGTCATTTGAAATGATTCCCCTCCATGGCCAGCTGCCTGGACCTGTTTATGCCCGGCCTGGCCAGGTCCAAGAGCAGACTCGCAAGGAGATCTTCTGACCTGCCCGCATTTCTCTGCAGTGGATGCCTAAAGTTCAGGAGTTTGGGGCTGGAGTGCAAACACAAACAAAGCAAAGGTTGTTCAGGTAACTGAAAAGGGAGTGCAAACATCCACAACCAATATACACAGGGTCCACAGAGTCCACAGCGCTATAAAACAAACAGGTGGGCTGGGAGTCCGTGGATTACCACAACCTACAGTTGTACAGGACTGCTATGCAGAGCACCATCAACTCCAATGAAAGAGGGAGAACTCTGGTGGAGAAAGCCCTCTGCTGCCCGAAATGTCTATTTTCCTGCTCCTCGGATGCTGCCTGATCTTCTGTGCTTTTCTAGCACCGCTCTAATCTTGACTGGGGACCATACTCTCCAGCAGCAAATGGGCTGCCAAGGCATGTCCAGCTGGTGAAGGAAGGAGCAGAGCGGTCTGTACATAGCCCACTACTTTGCCTCCCCAAAAGAAATACAACAGATATTTCAGAGGAGGCTCAGTGTTAAAAAGTGGAGGCTGACACCTCTCTGATAATTAAAACTGAAACTCCCAGAGAAGATCACCTGATTAAAGAAATGTATTAAATGGTATAATCTACCTCTCAGACCCCAATCTGTTGTAAAGGAGTTGTTAATCAAAACAAAATCATTTCACCCACTCTGAACTGAATAAATGTCAATGTATTTATCTAACACCAAAAGTGAACAGATGAACAGAATTACTAACAAAATGAACAATCTCTCCTTAACTACCTATTCCTGAACAAAACAAGATTCTAATAGTATACTGCTACAATAACCCAGGCCCCACTTATATAAGTTCAAATAACTAGAAAATAATAAATTAAAACTTGGTCTGTCAATGTTCACACAGAATGTGTCTTCCGAAACTTTCGGTACCTTCTTCCATCGTCTTCCTCTGTCCGAAATGCACTCTTTGTCATTTTTCTGGTATCATGAATATTATCTAAGAGTGCCATTGTATGTGTGAAAGATAGATGTTGCTTTTGTTTAGAGAGGATGGACATTTCTTCTGAGAGCCCAGTATTTATTTCTCCATGAGCGGGTTTGCTATCTGATCGGATAGCCATTGGCTGTCCCCCATCTTTCAAAATTCCTGCTTTTTTTGGATCCTTGATGACCCATTAAATTCTTTACAACCAGATTGGTTATCGGTTGCCAAAAAACAACAGGTTTAAATGTGATATGTTTCAGTGTTTAACGGCTTGGTTTAAATTAATTGGCTGATTCAAGCTGGTTACCAAAATAAAAAAAAGCCTCAGGTTTTCCAATGACGCAGCTAATTGCTACATGTTTCCATTTCAAAATTGTTTGTGGTTTTACAGCTGCTTGCAGACACATTTTTCTTAAATTTCCAAGCTTCGGAAAGCACTTTATCTCTGAAAGGGACCACGTACTCTGCCATCCTATTGTTTAAACAAGAAAACTCTAGCCTCCTGCCTTCCACTTATTCAGCGGGCAACTTCATAATATTAGGTTGTGGGGCACAGGCACCTGAGTGAGTTACAGGATCCTGTGGGCAATGTTAAATTCCCTGTGTGTAGGTGGACACACTCACGGGATTCCACTTCACAGCTCAGCATCCTGCAACATCAGGTCTGAGCATTACCGTTGTAAGGTATTGGATGGCAATGCTAAAGCACACCTTTCTCCAACTCCTCAATCTTGGATTTCCACCATCCCGTTGACCCTCTCAAACACTCCTGACAAAGGACACAGATGTGAGTCTTACCCTTATCCTAACATGGTGCCAAGGAGAGGAGGCCCCACCCTTCTTTCTTATCAAGCCAGTTCAGAACCATCAAAATGAGTCCCGGAACCGCTCATCCTCCAGCTGAAGGTTGTTAAAGTGCCAGAACGTGGACCCTAGTCGGGCCCCGGATGGAAGGAGCTCTGCTCACACCAGGTGATGGTCCGTGCATGGCACCTGCCACATGGAGGCCTCTGGAACACAGAAGACATAGTCACATGAAATGAACAGGGAGTCGATCCAGTCGTGGTCCATGTCCTCATTGGTGCATTTAAAATCCCCCTCCCCCACCACCTCCCAACCCTGAGGACACTACACTGGCCTTTTTCGAGGTTGGCAAGATGAGTGGACAGTTCTATATAGAAGCATGTTTGCCTCATCCTGAGTGAGAGAGCGTGGATGTTCACTAAGTGAAGCACCACACCCCTCCCCCCCCAGCTACATTGTCAGGTGAAGCAAACGGCCTGGCACAGGCTCCCTGATCCCCAGGATCTCTGACTGAAAATGTGGTAGCAACAAGGTAGCCTTCCCGCTCGATTTCCGGCTGAGGTGATTCCTTGCCACTCCAGGAGCCAGGTGGCTTTGTCTTTTGGGGTGGTGTGTGTTTCTTGCAGGAGACACACTGAATACCTCCCCTCTTGAGGACCAACAAGTTCTGGAATCTGAGCTGTGACTCCCTGCTGTTGTTGGTGTTGAGGCTGGCTATAGGTGTCTTCATGTCAGCAGCATAGAGCAATCATCACCAAGAAAATCATCAAAGCTGCTGCATCCTTGTACGAGGCAAGAAGGATATACAGCTCCCTTGCCCTCTCTGTGAGAGCATTCGAGGGCATCTTAAACTGCCGCCAGTTGTTCTGGAGCAGCCCAGGTGTATGGTCAGCAGCCCAGGTGTATGGTCAGCAGCCCGGGTGTACTGTCAGCAGCCCCAGTGTATGGTCAGCAGCCCGGGTATATGGTCAGCAGCCCAGGTGTATGGTCAGCAGCCCGGGTATATGGTCAGCAGCCCCAGTGTATGGTCAGCAGCCCGGGTATATGGTCAGCAGCCCCAGTGTATGGTCAGCAGCCCGGGTATATGGTCAGCAGCCCAGGTGTATGGTCAGCAGCCCGGGTGTACTGTCAGCAGCCCGGGTGTATGGTCAGCAGCCCAGGTATATGGTCAGCAGCCCGGATGTATGGTAAGCAGCCCAGATGTATGGTCAGCAGCCCGGGTGTACTGTCAGCAGCCCGAGTGTATGGTCAGCAGCCCGGGTGTATGGTCAGCAGCCCGGGTATATGGTCAGCAGACCAGATGTATGGTCAGCAGCCCGGGTATATGGTCAGCAGCCCAGGTGTATGGTCAGCAGCCCGGGTGTACTGTCAGCAGCCCGAGTGTATGGTCAGCAGCCCGGGTGTATGGTCAGCAGCCCGGGTATATGGTCAGCAGACCAGATGTATGGTCAGCAGCCCGGGTATATGGTCAGCAGCCCAGGTGTATGGTCAGCAGCCCGGGTGAATGATCAGCAGCCCGGGTGTACGGTCAGCAGCCCGGGTGTATGGTCAGCAGCCCGGGTGTACTGTCAGCAGCCCGGGTGTATGGTCAGCAGCCCGGGTATATGGTCAGCAGACCAGATGTATGGTCAGCAGCCCGGGTATATGGTCAGCAGCCCAGGTGTATGGTCAGCAGCCCGGGTGAATGATCAGCAGCCCGGGTGTATGGTCAGCAGCCCGGGTGTACTGTCAGCAGCCCGGGTGTATGGTCAGCAGCCCGGGTATATGGTCAGCAGCCCAGGTGTATGGTCAGCAGCCCGGGTGTACTGTCAGCAGCCCGGGTGTATGGTCAGCAGCCCGGGTGTACTGTCAGCAGCCCAGGTGTATGGTCAGCAGCCCGGGTATATGGTCAGCAGCCCCAGTGTATTGTAAGCAGCCCGGGTGCACTGTCAGCAGCCCGGGTGTATGGTAAGCTGCCTAAGTGTACCATAAGCAGCCCAGGTGTATGGTGAGCAGCCCGGGTGTATGGTGAGCAGTCCGAGTGTACTGTCAGCAACCCAGGTGTATGGTAAGGTGCCTGGGTGTACCATAAGCAGCCTGGGTGTATGGTCAGCAGCTAGGATGTATGGGAAGACCATAAGACCATAAGACATAGGAGAGGAAGTAAGGCCATTCGGCCCATCAAGTCCATTCCACCAATCAATCATGGCTGATGGGCATTTCAACTCCACTTACTGCATTCTCCCCGTAGCCCTTAATTCCTTGTGACATCAAGAATTTATCAATCTCTGCCTTGAAGACATTTAGCGTCCCGGCCTCCACTGCACTCCGTGGCAATGAATTCCACAGGCTCACCACTCTCTGGCTGAAGAAATGTTTCCGCATTTCTGTTCTGAATTTACCCCCTCTAATTCTAAGGCTGTGTTCACGGATCTAGTCTCCTCGCCTAACGGAAACAATTTCCTAGTCCATGCTTGTATTCTTTTTTTCCAAAGTGCAAGACCTCGCATTTGCTCAAGTTGAATTCCATCAGCCATTTCCTGGACCACTCTCCCAAACTGTCCAGATCCTTCTGCAGCCTCCCCACTTCCTCAGTACTACCTGCCTGTCCACCTAACTTCGTATCATCGGCAAACTTCGCTAGAATGCCCCCAGTACCTTCATCCAGATCATTAATATATAACGTGAATAACTGCGGCCCCAACACTGAACCCTGCGGGACACCGCTTGTCACTGGCTGCCATTCTGAAAGAGAACCTTTTATCCCAACTCTCTGCCTTCTGTCAGACAGCCAATCCTCAATCCATACCAGTAGCTCACCTCAAACACCATGGGCCCTCACCTTACTCAGCAACCACCTGTGTGGCACCTTATCAAAGGCCTTTTGGAAGTGTAGATAGGCCACATCCACTGGGTTTCCCTGGTCTAACCTACTTGTCACCTCTTCAAAGAATTCCAACAGGTTTGTCAAGCATGACCTCCCCTTACTAAATCCATGTTGACTAGTTCTAATCCGATCCTGCTGTTCCTAGAATTTAGAAACCTCATCCTTAATGATGGATTCTAGAATTTTACCAACAACCGAGGTTAGGCTAATTGGCCTATAATTTTTTACCTTTTGTTTTGATCCTTTCTTGAACAAGGGGGTTACAACAGCGATCTTCCAATCATCCGGGACTTTCCCTGACTCCAGTGACTTTTGAAAGATCTCAGCCAATGCCTCCGCTATTTCCTCAGCCACCTCCCTCAGAACTCTAGGATGTAGCCCATCGGGGCCAGGAGATTTATCAATTTTAAGACCTTTAAGCTTTTCTAGCACTTTCTCTTTTGTAATGGCAACCATACTCAACTCAGCCCCCTGACTCCCTTTAATTGTTGGGATATTACTCATGTCTTCCACTGTGAAGACTGATGCAAAGTACTTGTTAAGTTCTCCAGCTATTTCCTCATCTCTCATCACTAGGCTTCCAGCATCAGTTTGAAGTTGCCCAATGTCTAGGTTTGCCTGTCATTTGCTTCTTATGTATTGAAAGAAACTTTTACTATCATTTCTAATATTACTGGTTAGCCTACCTTCATATTTGATCCTCTCCTTCCTTATTTCTCTCTTTGCTATCCTCTGTTTGTTTTTGTAGCCTTCCCAATCTTCCGATTTCCCAGTGCTCTTGGCCACTTTATAGGATCTCTCTTTCTTTGTTACATTTCCTGACTTCCTTTGTCAGTCATGGCTGTCTAATCCCTCCCCAGATAATCTTTCTTTTCTTGGGGATGAACCTCTGTACAGTGTCCTCAATTATACCCACAAACAAATGAGAGGGATCGTACTGTTGAAGAGGAGAGTATGAAACGGACTGGTAAGCTAGAGGAGATACTTGTTAGGAAGAAAGATGTGTTGGGCATTTTGAAAAACTTGAGAATAGACAAGTCTTCCGGGCCTGACGGGATATATCCTAGGTTTATGTGGGAAGCAAGAGAGGAAATTGCAGAGCCATTGGCAATGATCTTTTCGTCTTCACTGTCAACGGGGGTGGTCCCAGGGGACTGGAGAGTGGCGAATGTTGTGCCCCTGTTCAAAAAAGGAAATAGGGATAACCCCGGGAATTACAGGCCAGTTAGTCTTACTTCAGTGATAGGCAAAGTAATGGAAAGGGTACTGAGGGATAGGATTTGTGAGTATCTGGAATGACACTGCTTGATTAGGGTCAGCCAGCACGGATTTGTGAGGGGTAGGTCTTGCCTTACAAGTCTTATTGAATTCTTTGAGGAGGTGACCAAGCATGTGGGTGATGGGAGAGCAGTGGATGTAGTGTACATGGATTTGAGTAAGGCATTTGATAAGGTTCCCCATGTTAGGCTTATGCGGAAAGTCAGGAGGCATGGGATAGTGGGAAATTTGGCCAGTTGGATAGAAACTGGCTAACCAGTTGAAGTCAGAGGGTGGTGGTAGATGGTAAATATTCAGCCTGGAGCCCAGTTACAAGTGGAGTTCCGCAGGGATCAGTTCTGGGTCCTCTGCTGTTTGTAATTTTTATTAATGACTTGGAAGAGGGAGTCGAAGGGTGGGTCAGTAAATTTGCAGACGATACGAAGATTGGTGGAGTTGTGGATAGTGAGGAGGGCTGTTGTTGGCTGCAAAGGGACTTAGATATGATGCAGAGCTGGGCTGAGGAGTGGCAGATGGAGTTCAAACCTGTCAAGTGTGAGGTTGTCCATTTTGGAAGGACAAATAAGAATGCGGAATACAGGGTTAACGGTAGGGTTCTTAGTAAGGTGGAGGAGCAGAGGGATCTTGGGGTCTATGTTCATAGCTCTTTGAAAATTGCCACTCAGGTTGATAGAGCTTGTAAGAAGGCCTATGCTGTATTAGCATTCATTAGCAGAGGGATTGATTTCAAGAGTCGTGAGGTGATGTTGCAGCTCTACAGGACCTTGGTAAGGCCACATTTGGAGTACTGTGTGCAGTTCTGGTCGCCTCACTTTAGGAAGGATGTGGAAGCTTTGGAGAGGGTGCAGAGGAGATTTACCAGGATATTGCATAGAATAGAGAATAGGTCATACGAGGATAGGTTGAGAGTGCGAGGCCTTTTCTCATTGGAACAGTGAAGGATGAGTGGTGACTTGATAGAGGTTTATAAGATGATCAGAGGAATAGGTAGAGTAGACAGTCAGAGACGTTTTTCCCCGGGTACAACAGAGTGTTACAAGGGGACATAAATTTAAGGTGAAGGGTGGAAGGTATGGGGGCATGTCAGTGGTAGGTTCTTTACCCAGAGAGTGGTGGGGGCATGGAATGTGCTGCCTGTGGGAGTGGCAGAGTCAGAATCACTGATGACCTTTAAGCGGCAATTGGATAGGTACATGGATTGATGCTTAAGCTAGGACAAATGTTCAGCTCAACATCATGGGCCGAAGGGCCTGTTCTGTGCTGTATTATTCTATGTTCTATGTTCTAAAATCCTGCCATTTTTGCTCTACTGTCTTCCCCGCTAGGCTCTGCTTCCAGTCTATCTTTGTCAGTTCCTCTCTCATGCCCTCATAATTACCTTTATTTAACTGTAACACTCTCTTTCAAACTGCAACTGTAAGTAGCCTGGGTGTACCATAAGCAGCCAGGCGTATGGTAAGCAGCCCTGGTGGACCAGAAGACCACGCCAAAATCTTCCCAGTGGGCAGTAGCCAGCGGGACCGATAGAGATGACCAAGTGTAACCTCAACAAAGCCCCAGATTTCCTCAGCTGAGATGAGGGGGAGATTTATCAGGCCAATAGGGAGTCTAGAACGTTACTGATGACAGATTCTGCATTGTCCCCAGCTCCCACCACCGAGCTGGAAACCTCCTCCAAGTTGTCATCCTCACCCACTGGCCCCTCCCCAAGATGAGATTGGGGGATGGTCTGGAATTTCCATCTGGTCCCAAAATCCCAGCGACTCCTTACCCCAGGGTCACCGGCAGGAACATCATTAATGAACCCCCTGTCCTGAGGTTGGGTCATTAGCTGCACCCTCATGGACAACAGGGAATGAAGCCTTGGTCACCTCCCCCTGGGCTAACCAAATTAAGGCCTGGCACCAGAAGGAGTAGATATGTCTTTGGGCGGGGTCCTTCAGTCCGATTGAGATGGGTGGGACACCCATCCAGATTTCCTCCCGGAGCTGTAAGTGTGGATGAGGAGATCACTGCAAAAGAAGCGTGGGACGTTGGAAATCACAATCCTCTTGGGCCGTGACCTCGAGAGGATCGACAGGTATTTACATCCCACTTACACTGAGCCGTTTCTTAAAGGCCAGGTGTACCACCTGCTCAGACCAGAGAGAGAACACAGTGTACCCGTACATTTTGGCCTCAGCGACAGGGAACAGAGGGCCAACCACTCTAACCATGGCATTCATGCAGGCCTCGATGGTCATAGTGGGATGGGGAAACGCCTTCACACCTGGGCCATTGGTAAGGAGCCAAAAGGGGGACAGGGTCACATCTGGAGCTGAAGCTGTTGAGCCTAAAGCTGTGGCTACCCAGCAATGCCTGCAGCTGGCCCCGGTACCTGAGGGATGGCTATCGGGAGGGATGAGAGAAAAGAAAGTGGAAGATAATCGGAGGGGGTAAGGGCTCAAGCTAGTGCTGCCACATAGAAAGGTTCAGCACAGAACAGGCCCTTTGGCCCACGATGTGGTGTCGAGTTTTAATCCTAATGTAAATGAAGATTTTAGGAGGAAGGTATAAAGGAGAACATCATCATGGGCCAAAGGATCTGGTCTTTGCTGTACTTTTTTTATGTTCTATGTTCTAAAATACAGCAACTTAACCTACACACCCCTCAACTCATTGCTATCTGTGTGCATGTCCAGCAGTCGCTTAAATGTTCCCAATGACTCTGCTTCCACCACCACAGCTGGCAATGTATTCCACACATTCACAACTCTCTGCATAAAGAACCTACCTCTGACATCTCCTTTATACCTTCCTCCTAATATCTTCAAACTATGACTCCTCGTACCAGTCAATCCTGCCCTGGGGAAAAGTCTCTGGCTATTGACTCTATCCATGCCTCTCATTATTTTGTACACTCAGGTCTCATCTCTTCCTCCTTCTCTCCAGAGAGAAAAGTCTGAGCTTTTTCAACCTTTCTTCATAAGGCAAGCCCTCCAGTCCAGGCAGCATCCATTAGGGCGGCACGGTGGCACAGTGGTTAGCACTGCTGCCTCACAGCGCCAGGGATCTGGGTTCAATTCCCGACTCAGGCAACTGACTGTGTGGAGTTTGCATGTTCTCCCCGTGTCTGCGTGGGTTTCCTCCGGGTGCTCCGGTTTCCTCCCACAGTCCAAAGATGTGCGGGTGAGGTGAATTGGCCACGCTAAATTGCCCGTAGGGTTAGGTAAGGGGTAAATGTAGGGGTATGGGTGGGTTGCGCTTCGGCGGGTCGGTGTGGACTTGTTGGGCTGAAGGGCCTGTTTCCACACTGTAAGTAATCTAATCTAAAACCTTCTTTGTACCCTCTCCAAAGCCTCTGTATTTTTCCTATAGTACGGCGGTCAGAACTGGACACAATATTCCAAATGTGGTCTCACCAGGGACTTGTGGAGCTGCAGCAAGACCTCCTGGCTCTTAAACTCAATTTCCCCTGTTAATGAAACCCAAACCACAGTATGCTTTCTTAACAACCCTATCCACCTGGTGGCAACTTTGAGGGATCTATGTACTTGTACATGCAGATCCCTCTGTTCCTCCACACAGCCAAGAATCTTGTCTTTAATCCTATATTCAGCATTGAGTTCAACCTTCCAAAATGCATCACTTTGCAGTTATCCAGGTTGAACTCCATCTGCCTTTTCTTAGCCCAGCTCTGCATCCTGTCTATGTCACGCTGCAGCCTGCAGTAGCAGTCTACACTATTGACAACACCTCCAACCTTTGTGTCATCTGCAAATTTACTAACCCACCCCATAACCTCCACATCCAAGTCATTTATAAAAACTACAAAGAGCAGAGGCACAAAAACAGAGCCCTGCGGGATCCCACTTAACACTAACCTCCAGGCAGAATACTTTCCATCTACAACCACTCTCTGCCTCTGTCAGCCAGCCAATTCTGAATCCAGATAGCCAAATCTTCCTGTATCCCATACTTCCTGACTTTATAAATGAGCCTACCATGGTGAACCTTATCAAATGCCTTGCTGAAGTCCATATACACCACATTCACTGCTCGACCTTTGTTGATCTGTCTCGTCACTTCCTCAAAGAACTCAGTAAGATTTGTGAGGCATGACCTGCCCCTCACAAAGCCATGCTGACAGCCTTTAATCACACTATGCTTTGCCAAATAGTCATAAATCCTATCGCTCAGAATTCTTTCCACAACGCTGCTGACCACAAATGTAAGACTGCCAGGTGGTCCGAATGGTCTCCTGGTGGAGGGGCCCAGGCAGCAACAGTCCCAGGATCTGGCAGTGGCAGTGACAGCAAGTCCACAGGGCCTTGTAACAACACAAGTTTGTGGATTGGATCCAGGCAACAATAACAGTCCCAGTTCTTAAATGGCAACAGCAGGAGGAGAACTGGGGAGGATCAGGCAGCAGCAGATCAGCAGGAGCTCAGGCCGGAGCAGCAGCAGATCCAGAAGGCGCCAAGGGGCAGCAGCAGGTCCTGGGGAGGGGGGGCTCCCTCCGACAGCAGCAGGTCCAGGGGTGGGGGGGGTCCCTCCAACAGCAGCAGGTCGGGGGGGGTGCAGGGGTACAGGCAATAAATGCCGTAGTAACAGTAATCATGGCAAAACACTCCCAACAGAGTCAGTGTCTCTGTGCAACAGGCACCTTCCTTACAGGATACTGGCCATGCCCAGATTGCACTCAGTCCCCTGAACTAAGGAGATTGTAAATCTCCTGCTGATGTACATTGATTTTTTTCTCTGTAAGCAACATTATTAAAGCTCTACCACCAGGAAAATCACCCATCTGGCCATGGAACCAGTGACAGGCAGAGCCCCATCGGGGCATTGCTCATATGAAAGAAAGTGTGAGGGGAAGGGTAGGGACTGAATCAAAATGGAATTGAAAGTAGAAATAAAGCAGTGTAATATCAGTGCCCCCACCCCACACCCCAGCATTGCCCACCTCTCCCTGAAGGCATTGAAGGTGTTGGTGGACACTGCGTGTTCTTTCACCAGGGACACCCGGACTCGAACATGGCCATAGAAGAGGAACAGACAGTCGGACATAATGATCCCCTCCATGGCCCACATCCTGGACCTGTTCATGGCCAGCCTGGCCAGGCCCAGGAGCAGACTGATGAGGAGATCCTCTGTCCTGTCTGCACTCCTCTGCACTGTATGCCCAAAGGTCAGGAGCGTGGGGCTGAAATGCAACCAAAAGCAGAGGAGAAGGTCTTTGAGATAACCGAGAAGGGAGTGCAGATGCCAAAACCCAATTTAACACGGTTCACAGACTCCACAACACAGCGAAAAGAAACATTCGGTTGGGAGGCTGGGAACCAGTGCAATCCGTGGTGATATGGGAAAGCTGTGTACATTTCCACGGCAAAAGGTTGTTATTTTAATTCATTTTTGGTGTATCAAAAACACAAAAAAACTTTTTAAAAATGTGTGATTTTATTTTTCAGAGTTCTGTTAATGGATCTTTTGGAGAGGCTCAGTCAGTTTGTTCAAATTATACGTGTAGAAGGAGAGATATTTTGAATTTCTCTAAAGTCGGGGGGGAGGGGGGCGATGACCTAATGGCATTCTCGCTAGATGAGTGTTCTGGGGACCTGCCATTGAATCCCACCACGTCAGTATTTGAATTCAATGAAATTTGGAATGAAGAGTCTAATGAATAGCTGTGAAATGATTCTCAGCATAAGGCTCATTAATGTCAGATGGGGAAGGAAACTGCCATCCTTACCTGTTCTGGTCTGACTACAGCTCCCAACTCCCAGCAATGTGGTTAACTCTCAACTGACCTCAGGGCAATGAATGCTGGCCCCCCAGTGATGCTCAAGTATTATGAATGAATAAACAAAAATACATTTTATTAAAATTGCAGAGAAGAGTTCTTTTTAAATAAAGTTGTGTTTGCAGAGTTTTTCAAATCAAAAAGGATTGATCGCTTTGAACAAAGAACAAAGAAAATTTACAGCCCAGGACAGGCCCTTGGGCCCGCCAAGCCTCAGCCAATCCAAATCTACTGTCTAAACTTGACGCCCAATTCCTAGGCATCTGTATCCCTCTGCTCCCCACCTACTCACACATCTGTCCAGACACATCTTAAATGAATCTGCCGTGCCTGCCTCTACCACCTCTGCTGGCATCATGTTCCAGGCACCTACCATCCTCTGTGAAAAGTACTTACAGTGTATCTCCCCCTTAAACTTCCCATCTCTCACCTTCAAAGCGTGACCGCTGGTTATTGAATCCTTCACCCTTGGAAAAAGCTTGTCTCTATCCACCCTGTCTATACCCTTCATGATTTTGCAAACCTCAATCAGGTTCCCCCCTCAATCTCCTTTTTTCTACTGAAAATAACCTTAACCTACTCAACCTCTCTTCATAGCTAGCACCTTCCATATCAGGCAACATCCTCGTAAATCTTCTCTGCACCCTCTCCAAAGCGTCCACATCCTTTTGGTAATGTGGTGAACAGAACTGTGGTCAGTATTCCAAATGCAGCCGAACCAATGTCTTGTACAATTTTAACATGACCTGCCAGCCCTTATACTCAATACCCTGTCCGATGAAGGCAGGCATGCTATATGCCTTCTTGACTACTCTGTCCACCTGTGCAGCAACCTTCAGGGTACAATGGACCTGCATTCCCAGATCTCTCTGCTCATCAACTTTTCCCAAGACTCTTCCTTTTCCAGTATAATTCGCTCGAGAATTAGACTTACTTAAATACATCACCTCACATTTGTCTGGATTGAACTCCATCTGCCACTTTTCTGCCCAACTCACCAGTCTATCTATATTCTCCTGTATTCTTTGACTTTCCGTTATGCTTTCTGCTACTCCACCAATCTTCGTGTCATCTGCAAACTTGCTGATCATACCAACTATACCCTCTTCCAGATCATTTATGTATATCACAAACAACAGTGACCCCCTGTGGAACACCACTGATCAACTTCCTCCATTTTGAGAAACTCCCTTCAACTACAACTCTCTGTCTCTTATTGCTCAACCAGTTCTTTATCCACCTAGCCAGAACACTCTGCACACCACGTGACTTCACTTTCTCTAGTAGTTTACCATGGGGAACCTTATCAAATGCCTTACTAAAGTCCACGTATATGACATCAACAGCCCTTCCTTCATCCATCAACTTGGTCACTTCCTCAAAGAACTCTGTTACGTTGGTAAGGCACGATCTCCCCCGCACAAAACCATGTTGCCTATCACTGATAAGCCCATTCTTTTCTCAATATAAATAGATCCTATCCCTCAGTACCCTCTCCAGCAACTTTCACACCATTGACGTCAGGCTCACTAGTCTGCAGTTACCTGGAATATCCCTACTACCCTTCTTGTACAGGGGGACAACATGAGCAACCTTCCAGTCCTCCGGTACGTCAACTGTGTTTCAGGATGCCACAAAGATATCTGTCAGAGCCCCAGATATTTCCTCTCTCACCTCCCTCAGCAACCTGGGATAGATGTCATCTGGTTCTGGGGATTTGTCCACCTTAATAACCTCTGGCCTACCCAACCCATCTTCTCTACTTATGCCAACGTGATCCAGACTAATGAAACTTCTATCTCTAATCTCAACACTCATCATGTTCCTCTCCTCGGTGAAGATTGATACAAAATAATCATTCAGAATCTCACCCATTCTCTCAGATTCGACACATAGCTTGCTTCATTATCCTTTGGTGGACCAATCCTTTCTCTAGTTACTTCTTGCTTCTTATATAAGGATAAAATGCTTTGGGATTTTCCTTAATTCTGCTCACTAAAGCTATTTCATGACCCCTTTTAGCCCGCTTGATTCCTCATTTAAGACTGGTTCTATTCTTCCGATATTCCTCCACGGCCAATTCTGTTCTTAGCTGCCTGGACCTTATGTATGCTTCCATTTTCCTCTTGGCTAGTCGCACGATTCCTCCTCTCATCCATGGTTCATGAATCTTGCCTTTCCTATTCTTTGCCTTCAACGGGGCATGCCTATTCTGCACTATCTTTAACCTATCTTTGAACGCGTCCCATATATCAAATGTGGACTTCCCTTCAAATAGCTGTGTCCAATCCACATTTCCCAGCTCCTGCCTAGTTATGATGTAATTGGCCTTGGCCCAGTTCAGTACTCTTAGGACCACCCCTTGTAATCTAATAAAGAAGGCTGAGAAGGGTTATAACCTACCTCTCATTCCCAAATCTGTTGTAAAGAATTGAATAGTGGAATGAAATTATTTTGCTCAATCTGAAATTAACAAATAACAATTTATTTCCAGACTTCAACAGTGAACAAATTCATAGAATACCTCACAAATTGAACAACTACTCCCTAACTACTACCCATTCACTCACTTAATTAAATTTTATTTGTATGCTCATTCAATAATGCAGGTACCACCTATATAAATCCAGGGAATAAGAAAACAATAAATTAAAGCTTAGTCTCTCAAAATTCCCACAGGATGTGTTTTCCAGAATACTCCTCAACCTCTCCACTGAGTCTGCTGTTCAGGATTTGTCTGCTCTGAACACCTCTCTCAGTCGAATTCTGATGTCAGGAATATTCGCTAAATGTGTCGGGTACCTTCATGAATAAATTGCGTCTTTTGTCTGAGAGTATAGAGGTTTCTTATCTCTTCAGAATGCAATTGCCTCTCCTCCATCTGTCCAAGTGCCCTGTCATTATCCCGGCGAGAACATATTGAGTCTGACACGAGGGTCTCCTCATGTTCCACCATAACAGGCTTAAGGTGCTGAATGGCCTCCTCCTACATCCCTGAAATGGGATTGAGGGGATGGTTGGTCTTCTAAGTCATGGGGATAAATAGACAAGGTATTTTCGCTGGGGTGGGGGAGTCCAGAATTAGAGAGCATAGGTTTTGGCTGAGGGGGAAAGATACAAAAGGGACCTAAGTCACAACTGGTGGTACGTGTATGATATGAACTGCCAGAAGAAGTGGCAGGGGCGGGTACAATTGCAACATTTAAAAGGTATCAGGATGGGTATATGAATAGGAAGGGTTCAGTGGGATATGGGCCAACTGACAAATAGGACTAGATTAGGTTAGGATATCTGATTGGCATGGGCGAGTTTGAGTGAAGGGTCTATTTCCTTGCTGTTACATCTCTGTGACCCCCAAAACACAATGGTTGAATTACCTCCTCCTTCCTCAGAAAAGGTCACACTCAGTTTTACGCCCTTCTCCAATTCCCATGCAATCAGCTCTTTCAGCTCTATGGCCTTCTGTTATTCAAGTGGAACAGTCACAAGTCATTCTGTGGCCTCTTCCCATTTCTTGAGTTACAAACTTGAGGAAGCTGAACGGACTGATCCTGGTGTTGTCCAACTGGATATTGGTGCTTCATGGCCTACTCTGGGTCCGGCATTATATGTTTGAGGGGCTGGTTGGTCTCCTCCTGTAACTATATCAGGCTCCGAGGACTGAAGAGCCTCATGCTGTCCTGATGTAACGGGGTCAAAGGCCTGAATATACCTCTGCTGTTCCTGTGTAACAGGCTGGGGAAGTGGCATGGATTCCTCCATTCTCTGTGTAATGGTCTCTTGCTCACTTCCTCTGGTCTTTGATGTAAAATTAAGATCATCTTTCATTTTTATTGGAATAACAAGTCTTGCTTCCTTTCTACATTCACATCTTCGTTTCCGAAATCAGGTGAGGGAACCATTTCTGAGCTGCTCCCTTTCTTCAGTGAGGAGATTAAATCTGTGCACACTGCTCGAGATGTGATCTCACAAAGTTCCTGGACAGCAGTGTCATAGCAGAATTCAATTAGCAGGGATCTGTGAGAGCAAGAGAAATCAACAACACTCAAAAATCAATTGAACTGAAAATAATCAGCCTTTATTGTAAATATTGCAACAATTTGGCTGGGACTAGGAAAGAGGAGGGATCCAGTTCGTCCCATGTTTCCCTTCTAAGTTTCACACCTTATAAAATTAACACATTATAAACTTTAAAATATGCTTAGCAATAACAGATTATCATGACATGTGCATAACCTGTACCACTGAATCTTAGTCTGAAAAACATTAATCGTTTGTGTCATTCCATAAATCTGTTTCTATTAGGAGGGATCCTTTTCTTACGGCTGCGATCTGCAGTTTGAAATATACAAGGCGCTGTGAAAAAGATTAGTGAATTTTAATCAAACTTATGGAATTTGTTTGCATACAGCCTGATCCTGAAAGCTGTTTCTGACATTTTGCCTTTTAACTTCCTGAATTATAACTTGAGAAATGAACAATTTTTTTTCCAATCATGCATTGTGTTGCCCACAATGCCACATTTCCCCCTTTAGTCATAACGCGACAGTCAGCTGTATAGGCATTTAGAAAATCCAATTGAAAATGCATTGGCACAAGCAGACAAGTAACCCTATTCCTGCTAGCAATAGTATGATGAGCAAAAAGGCTTTCATGATCCGATCAAACATTCATGTTCCAACCAACTCAACCAATTCGGTGGGCTATAATCATGGAGTTCTTTGCCAATGTGGTCAGTATATTGCTTAATATGTTCAATTAAGTTGGTAATATGTTCAGAGGAGTCTGGAATGTAAGTACAGCATTCCTGACCCACAACAGCAGATGATCACCCTTCCGAGGCTCGCAGATGAACCAAAGCCAGTCGATTCTGCAATGTGATTCTCCGGACAGTCACTGGCTCAGCTGAGGCCTAAGTCAGTGCTTGTCCAATTGCCTTGGCTTCTAAAGCTGTCTCATTGGCCAGGTCTTCCAGTGCTGAGGCCATGTAAACCAATTCGCTGGATCCTTCACCTCAGTCCACATAACGGAAAGGACGATATGAGGAACTGGTCTAGCCCAGTAATGGCTCTCGCAGTTCATGGATAGTAGTGCTTAAGGGAGGTGAGGTGATGCATGTAGGGTACAACATAACCCAGACAGCAGAATCCTATCCAATTGGCAGGAAGTCATGGGTATGCTTTAGTTCTGCATGTAAACTCTGTGCCATTGTAAGCTGTAAACTCATCAGCCAATGTCATCCAGGGCTGCATGGTGGAATAGGCCCATGCACTATCAGGTGTAATATTCCATATCCTGGTCCTATCACAGTTAAACATCCCATTTTTTGAAATATTGACTACTGGGCCTTGCCAGTCAAATGTGAGATTACATTTGCTTTGCCCCATTAGAATTCCTTGTTCTAATTTTCTCAGCATAAGGACCTGTACCATTATTTGAATGAACTGTAAGGGAAGGACGAAATGAGTTGTAATTATATGTGGACTGATACTACATCGAAAATGCAGTCATTTCATAACCTGCTGTTTCCCACGTCATAATTTCCCCATTTCACCCTCTGCGATTCCGTCCAACATTCACTCAACTGTTTCTGATACATAGAAAGGGAGGGGGTGAAGAGGCATTCCTTCCCTAAATGGGTGGGGATATGTGTTCAAACCCAACACTTACTTATATTCAATTTCTCAGCATCCATACATGACATCAGTAAATAAGTGTTTGCGTGCAGTTCCCGAGTAGGCCAGTTTGTCAAATATTCACCTACATCAAAGAGTTCAAAAAGTCCAAAGAGTACCAAAATGATGTTTATGCTGTCGACCAGTTGAGGAGTAATCTTCTTCCAATTAGATAGATGAACCCAATTAGAATGCCCTTCAATTTTGACTGAGGCTGATGTAGTCAATAGGACTTAAAAGAGCCCAGTCCAGTGATGTCCTAATTTGTTTCATTTCCAATTCCTAGCCAAACGTAATTTCCTGGGTTTCCTCATGGGTATTGGGAGGCAATCGTGCTTCCCTCAGCTGGGCAATGCGATTATTGGACATGAGAGTGAAGAAACTTCAGAGAAAGAGTTAACTTTCTGCATTTGCTCACCCATAACATGGAGATCTAGGGGTTTAGTATGAGCATCCGATGGAGTTGTCATTGGCCGATCATAAACAATCTTTGCAGCTGATAGTCCTGTCCACAAATGCCCAGTCACTCACATGTGAAAGAGTGTTAAGGGCAAAACATTGAGCCAATTTAACCCCATGTCTTCGACAAATTTAGATAATTTTTCTGTTAAGGTCCTGTTGGCCCGCTTCCTGCAGGCGATACACACTTGGTGTTTAATTGAAGGTGATTCACACAATTCAGTATTGATTTGGGCCACAAAATGTGGTCCATTGTCAGAGCTTATCATCTTAAGCAACTCAAAGCGGGGACATTCTTCAGTTAGCAATATTTTCACGACTGTATGTGCAGTACAATTGGGGGTGGAGAAGCCTTCAATCCATTTGCTAAATACATCAATCATCACTCAACAGTATTTATAACATTGTACATTAGGTAGTTCAATGAAATCTAGCTGTATAGAAGTGAAAGGACCATCTGGCAGGGGTTAGTCACGGAAGGCCATTTAATACCTTTATGCTTGTTATGTTTCATGCAAATAAGGCATCTATCCAGCAGCATTTGAGCAGCTTTATTCAAATCTGGGTGCCACTAGGTGTTTAAAGGCAGCTATCCCATTCCTTCTTTGCCAAGATGGGAACAAGTATGCAAGTAATCAACAAGCACTGGGAACAAAGAATCAGGAATACAAACGTGACCTACCGGTGTTAGCCAGAGGTGTCGTGTCGAGGAGTGCGAACACCCCATCGACTTCCAAAATCTACACTCAGATTCAGAGGTGTCCCTCTGGAAAGTGTGAATTGCAATTAGATCTGGCATGCCCTTTGTCCCCAAAGTAGCTCCTCGATTTAGAGCCTGATTCCTGTTAGTTGGAACAACTAAAATGGCTGATGCAGTCGCCTCCTTAGCAACCAATCAGCACAGTCATTTCCTCGTTGTATCGGAGTGTCCCTCCTTGTGCGTCTGGTGCATTTTATAACAGCCAATTGACAAGGAAGCAGCATAGCATGAGGAGATTTTTAACCCAAAGAGCATTCGGAATGGGATGCTCCGTCAAAGTAAGGAAGCCTTGCTGCTGCCAGAGGAAGCCAAGATCATGGGCAACACCAAATGCCGATCTGGAATCAGTGTAAATGTTCACAATTTTATCAGTGGCTAGAATACAACCTCTGGTAAGGGCAAAAAGCTCGGCTTTCTGTGCAGAGACAGGGGTCTGAAAGGCAGCAGACTCCTGAACAGCAGTGTCTGTTGCGATAGCATAGCCTGACCTTTCATCAGGGAAACAGAGGAAGTACTATCAACATAAAATATGAAATCAGGAATTTCAAATAGGAGGTCTGCCAAATCCAGGCAAGGAGCAGTAAGGAAATGATTCCCAAACAAACAGCAATGTGGGGGTCAGGAAGATCATCAGGGGGTTGCTCAAGGATTGTAGCAGGATTCAAAGGGAAGCAGTCGTGAAACGAGAGGTAAGGGTTCTGCAATAGTGACACCTCATACGGCTCAGATGAGCTTGGGTGAGATGTTGGGTCTGCTGAGGCATGAGAATGTTAACAACAGAATGTGAGGTGAAGGGTCAGGTTAGAAGCTGCTAATATGAACAGATGGAAAGATTGAGATTCACTGTGAATGCATCACCCACAACTGCACACACAGCCTCCATACCCCACCCAGTGTCAGATCAAACCCAGATTCATTGTGAATACAGCCTCCATACCCAAACCAGAATCAGCTCAGACCCAGATTCACTGTGAATACAGCCCCATACCACCCCTCCAAGGATCAGCTCACACACAGATTCACTGTGAAGAGAGACAGCACACCCCACCCAGGGTCAGCTCAGACCTAGATTCACTGTGTATACAACCCTCATTTCCCACCTAGAACCAGCTCAGAAACAAATATATTGTGAATACATCCCCCATACGCCACCGATAGTTAGCTCAGACACAGATTCACTGTGAAACCAACCCACTTAGTGTCAGCTCAGACCCAGATTCACTGCGAATACAGTCCCCCTTACCTCACCCAGGGTCAACTCAGATTGAGATTCACTGTGAATGCATTACCCATAACCACACCC
Organism: Hemiscyllium ocellatum; assembly: GCF_020745735.1. Lineage (NCBI taxonomy): Eukaryota > Metazoa > Chordata > Chondrichthyes > Orectolobiformes > Hemiscylliidae > Hemiscyllium > Hemiscyllium ocellatum. The sequence goes on along the minus strand of NC_083421.1, from coordinate 14,501,781 downwards.
ACGGTCAGCTCAGACACAGACAATGTCAATACAGCCCCCATACTCCACCCAGGTTCAGCTCAAATCCAGATTTACACCGAACACAGCCTCCAAACCCCACCCAGTGTCAATAGACAATAGACAATAGGTGCAGGAGTAGGCCATTCTGCCCTTCGAGCCTGCACCGCCATTCAATATGATCATGGCTGATCATTCCTAATTAGTATCCTCTTCCTGCCTTATCTCCATAACCCTTGATTCCACTATCTTTGAGAGCTCTATCCAACTCTTTCTTAAATAAATCTAGAGACTGGGCCTCCACTGCCCTCTGGGGCAGAGCATTCCACACAGCCACCACTCTCTGGGTGAAGAAGTTTCTCCTCATCTCTGTCCTAAATGGTCTACCCCGTATTTTTAAGCTGTGTCCTCTGGTTCGGCATTCACCCATCAGGGGAAACATGTTTCCTGCTGCCAGAGTGTCCAATCCTTTCATAATCTTATATGTCTCAATCAGATCCCCTCTCAGTCTTCTAAACTCAAGGGTATACAAGCCCAGTCATTTCAGTTTTTCAGTGTAAGGTAATCCTGCCATTCCAGGCATTAACCTCGTGAACATACGCTGCACTCCCTCAATAGCCAAAATGTCTTTCCTCAAATTTGGAGACCAGAACTGCACACAGTACTCCAGGTGTGGTCTCACCAGGGCCCTGTACAGCTCCAGAAGCACCTCTTTGCTTCTATATTCAATTCCTCTTGTTATGAAGGCCAGCATGCTATTAGCCTTCTTCGCTATCTGCTGTACCTGCATGCTTGCCTTCATTGACTGGTGAAAAAAATGAGGTCTGCAGATGCTGGAGATCACAGTTGAAAATGTGTTGCTGGTTAAAGCACAGCAGGTCAGGCAGCATCCAAGGAATAGGAAATTCGACGTTTCGGGCATAAGCCCTTCATCACGAATCCTGATGAAGGGCTTATGCCCGAAACGTCAAATTTCCTATTCCTTGGATGCTGCCTGACCTGCTGTGCTTTAACCAGCAACACATTTTCATTGACTGGTGTACAAGAACACCCAGATCTCTCTGTACTGCTCCTTTACCTAAATTGATTCCATTGAGGTAGTAATCTGCCTTCCTGTTCTTGCCACCAAAGTGGATAACCATATAATTATCCACATTAAACTGCATCTGCCCACTCACCTAACTTGTCCAGGTCACCCTGTAATCTCCTAACATCCTCATCACATTTCACCCTGCCACCCAGCTTTGTATCATCAGCAAATTTGCTAATGTTATTGCTGATACCATCTTCTATACCATTAACATATATTGTAAAAAGCTGCGGTCCCAGCACTGATCACTGCCTGCCATTCCGAAATGGAGCCATTTATCACTACCATTTGTTTCCTATCAGCCAACCAATTTTCAATCCAATCTAGTGCTTTGCCCTCAATACCATGCACCCCAATTTTGCTCATTAACCTCCTATGTGGGACTTTATCAAAAGCTTTCTGAAAGTCCAGGTACACTACATCTACTGGATCTCCCTTGTCCATCTTCAGAGTTACATCCTCAAAGAATTCAAGAACATGAGTCAAGCATGATTTCCCCTTCATAAATCCATGCTGACTCTGTCCTATCCTGTTACTACTATCCAAATGTGCCGTAATTTCATCCTTTATAATAGACTCCAGCATCTTTCCCACCACTGAGGTCAGACTAACCGGTCTATAATTTCCTGCTTTCTCTCTCCCACCTTTCTTAAAAAGTGGTATAACATTAGCCACCCTCCAATCCTCAGGAACCGACCCCGAAGCTATCAAACTCTGGAAAATAATCACCAACGTATCCATGATTTCCGGAGCCACCTCCTTCAGTACCCTGGGATGTAGACCATCAGGCCCCAGAAACTTATCAACCTTCAGACCTAACAGTCTCTCCAACACCAAATCCTGGCAAATATAGATTCCCTTAAGTTCAGGTCCTTCAGCCACTGTTACCTTAGGGAGATTGCTTGTGTCTTCTGCAGTGAACACAGATCTGAAGTATCCATTTAATTCTTTTGCCATTTCTTTTTTCCCTGTAATATATTTCCTTGTTTCTGTCTTCAAGGGCCCAATTTTAGTCCTAACCATTTTTTTGCCTTGCACATACTTAAAAAAGCTTTTACTATCCTCCTTTATATTATTGGCCAGTTTACCTTTGTACCTCATTTTTCCTCTGCGTATTTCCTTCTTAGTAATCCTCTGTTGCTCTTTAAAAGCTTCCCAGTCCTTAGTTTTCCCACTTATCTTTGCTATGTTATACTTTTTCTCTTTTATCTTTATATGTTTCTTAACTTCCCTCGTCAGCCACGGTCTCCCATGCCTCCTCCTGGAATCTTTCTTTCTTTTAGGAATGAATTGATCCTGCAACTTCTGCTTTATACCCAGAAATATCAGCCATTGTTCCACCATGGTCATCCCTGCTAAGGTATTGCACCATTGAACTTTGGCCAGCTCCTCCCTCATAGCTCCATAGTTCCCTTTATTCAACAGAAGTACTGTCACTTCCGACTGTACCCTCTCCCTCTCAAATTGCAGATTGAAGACTAATGTATTATGGTCACTACTTCCCAATGGCTCCTTCACTTCAAGGTCTCTGACCAATTCTGGTACACTATACCAGATCCAGAATTGCCTTCTCCCTGGTCGGCTCCAGCACCAGCTGCTCTAAGAATCCATCTCTGAGGCATTCCACAAAGTCTCTTTCTTGAGGTCCAATACCATCCTGATTCTCTCAGTCTACCTGCATGTTAAAAGCCCCCATAACAACTGTAGTAACATCTTTGCGATAGGCCCATTTCAGCTCCTGGTTCATCTTACATCCGACATCCAGACTACTGTTTGGGGGCCTGTAAATGACTCCCAAGAGGGTCTTTTTACCCTTAGTATTTCGCAGCTCTATCCACACTGACTCTACATCCCCTGACTCTAGGTCCCCCCGCGCAAGGGACTGAATATCCTCCCTTACCAACAAGGCCACCCCACCCCCTCTGCCCGTCAGTCTGTCCTTACGTAGTCTTGAATATTCATTTCCCAGGCCCTGTCCGCTTGAAGCCACGTCTGAGTTATCCCCACAACATCGCATCTGCCAATTTCCAAAAGAGCCTCAAGCTCATCCATCTTATGTCTAATGCTTCATGCATTCATATATAGTATTTTTAATTTGTTACTGCTCTCACACTTCCCATCAACTCCTATTTCACTCAACTTTACAGCATGATCCCTTTCCGAGTTTTCTGCCTCATTGATACAGTTGTCTTTCTTGACTTCTCTTGTTCTAACTTTCCCCTCAATTTCCTTTTTAAACATCCAGATTGTCCCCTCTCCCCCGCTACTTAGTTTAAATGTAGCGGTGCTGCAGTAGAAAACCTGCCTGCCAGAATGCTGGTCTCTAACCTATTAAGGTGCAAACCGTCTCTCTTATAGAATTTATGCTTACCACAAAATATACCCCAGTGATCCAAGAACTTAAATCCTTGCTTCCTGCACCAGCTCCCCAACCACACATTCAAGTCCTTTATCGCCCTATTTCTGGCCACACCAGCCCAAGGAACTGGAAGCAACCCGGAGATAATCACCTTGGGCGTCCTGCTTTTCAGCCTTCTTCCTAGTTCTCCGAACTCCCATTGTAGCATGTTCTTCCTCTTCTTCCCGACATCATTTGTGCCGACATGTACCACCACCTCTGGCTCTTCACCCTCGTCCTTGAGGATTACCCACACTCAGTCCGCGATGTCTTTTACCCTGGCACCAGGAAGGCAACACACCATCCTTAAATCCCGCCTGCTGCCACAAAACTCCCAGTCAGTTCCTCTGACGATGGAGTCCCCTATTACCACGGCTCTGTGCGATGTCCGACTCTTCCGCTCTGCCTCTGCGCCAACTTTTGATTCACAGACCTGGCCGCCTTGCGAACTGGCAGTGTCATCAGTCTCTACTATTTCCAAAAGCTTCAACTTGTTCCTGACAGGTACTTCTCCCGGGGTCTCTTGCACCTGTCTCCTCTCTGCCTTCCTCATCGTCCGCTCTCTTCTGCTCTCTTCTGGCATGATTGGTGTAATAGCCTCGCTGAAGGTCTTGTCCAGAAAGATCTCGTTCTCTCGGATGAGCCTAAGGACCTCGAGTTCTTTCATCAGCACTGCAATATGCTCGGTCAATAGCTGAATGTGCACACACTTTCCACACGTATACGAGCCAGACACACCAGAGTCGTTGACCTCCCACATCAAGCGAACTGAACCAGCTGGGCAGTCATGTCTTCACCCTCTTCAACTGTGGCGTAATCACTTCACTCAACCTCCTTGTCAAAGACTCCTGAGCTGAAGCCTCACTCTTCGATCCAAACTTCCTTAGACCTTCTTTTTTGTGGCAAGTCTGTGGACTCTTAATTTAGGTTAGAGGAGGAGGGAGGGAGGGAGACTCTACTTTGTAGGACCTGGGGTTTAGAACACACCCACTCTAATAGCAATCACTTACCTTCCCAACTGGCTTTGCGCTCCGTCTGCGCTCCCACCGCTCTCTGCTGCGAAAAGGGACTGGTATCAGGTCAGACTCACATTCATTGTGAATACAGACTCATACTCAACACAGGGTCAGCTCAGACCCAGTTTCACTGTGAATACATCGCCTATTCCATAGCCAGGGATAGCTCATGCCCAGATTCATGTGAATACAGCCTCCATACTATATGCAGGGTCTGGTCAGACCCCAATTCACTGTGAACACAGCCCCCAAAACCAACTCAGGGTCAGCTCAGACCCAGATTCACTGTGAATACACCCCCCATTCCCGACTCAGAGTCAGCTCAGACGCAGATTCATAGGGAATACAGCCTCCATACCCCACCCAGTGTCAAGTCAGACTCACATTCATTGTGAATACAGACCCATACCCAAACCAGAGTCAGCTCAGACCCAGATTCACTGTGAATACAGCTCCCATACATCACACTGGGTCATTTCAGACCCAGATTCACTATTGTTACAGCCACCATACCCCACGCTGGGTCAGCTCACACCCAGATTCACTGTGAATACAGCCCCCATACCCACCCTGGCTAAACTCAAACTCAGATTCACTGTGAATACAACCCCCCATACCCACCCTGGCTAAACTCAAACCCAGATTCAATGTGAATACAGTCCCCATTACCCAACAAGTGTCAGCTCAGACCCAGACTCACTGTGAACACAGCCCATATTTCCCAACCAGGGTCAGCTCAGAAACAGATGTATTGTGAATATGTCACCCACACTCCACCGACGGTTAGCTCAGACACAGAGTCACTGTGAATACCGCCCCCATACCCCACCAAGGTTCAGCTTAGCCCCAGATTCACTCTGAATACTGCCTCCATACTATATGCAAGGTCTGGTCAGACTTCAATTCACTGTGAATACAGCCCCTGTAGCCAACACAGGGTCTGATCAGACCCAGATTCACTGTGAATACAGCCTCCATACCCCACCCAGTGTCAAATCAGACTCACATTCATTGTGAATACAGACTCATACTCAACCCGGGTCAGCTCTGACCCAGATTCACTGTGAATGCATCACCCATAACCGCACCAGGGTCAGCTCAGACACAGATTCAATGTCAATACAGATCCCATTCTCTACCCAGGGTCATCTCAGACCCAGATTCACAGTGAACACAGCCTCCATACCGCACCCAGGGATAGCTCAGACTCAGATTCACTGTGAATACAGCCCCCATATATCACACAGGGTCAGCTTAGACCCAGGTTAACTCTGAATATAGCTCCCATACCTCACCCACGGTCAGCTCAGACCCAGATTCTCTCTGAATACAGCCACTATACCCCAACAAGGGTCAGCTCAGATTCAGACTCACTGTGAACACAGCCCGTATTTCCCACCCAGGTTCAGCTCAGACTCAGATTCACTGCGAATACATCCCACATAGCACACCCAAGGTCAGTTCAGACCCCATTCAGTGTGAACAAATCCCCCGTACCACTGCCAGGGTTAGCCCATAGCTAGATTCATGTGAATACAGCCTCCGTACTCTACCCAGGGTCTGCTCAGACCTCAATTCACTGTGAATACATTCCCCTACCCGCCCAAGCTTTCAGCTCAGACTCAGATTCAGTGTGAATACAGCCCCCATATGTCACACAAGGTCAGCTCAGATCCAGATTCACTGTGAATGCAGACATCATACCCCATCCAGGGTCAGTTCTGACCCAGATTCACAGTGAATACATCACCCATAACTGCACTCATTGTACCTCAGACACAGATTTACCGTGAATACAGACTCCATACCGACCCAGTGTCAGGTCAGAACAGATTCATTATGAAAATAGTCTCCATATGCAAACCAGGATCACCTCAGACACAGATTCACTGTGAATGCAGACTCCATACCAACCCAGTGTCAGGTCAGGCCAACATTCATTATGAATACAGCCCCCATCCTCCACTCAGGGTCAGGTCTGACCCAGATTCACTGTGAATACATTCCCTACATCACACAGAGTCAGCTCAGACCCAGATTCACTGTGAATACATTCCCTACATCACACAGGGTCAGCTCAGACCCAGATTCACTGTGAATAAATTCCCTACATCACACAGGGTCAGCTCAGACCCAGATTCATTGTGAATATATTCCCTACATCACACAGGGTCAGCTCAGACCCAGATTCACTGTGAATACATTCCCTACATCACACAGGGTCAGCTTAGACCCAGATTCATTGTGAATACATCGCCCATACCACAGCCATGGTCAGCTCAGACCCAGATTCACTTTGAATAGAGCTCCCATACCCACCCAGCATAAGCTCAGATCCAGATTCACTGTGAATACAGCCTTCATACCCCACCCAGTGTCAGGTCAGACTCACATTCATTGTGAATACAGACCCATACCCAAACCAGGGTCAGCTCAGACCCAGATTCACTGTGAATGCATCACCCATAACCACATCCAGTGTCAGCTCAGACACAGATTCAATGTCAGTACAGACCCCATACTCCACCCAGGGTTAGCTCAGATCCAAATTCAGAGAATACATCTGCCATACCCCACTGAGAGATTCAGACACAGATTCACTGTGAACACAGCCTCGATATCCCACCCAGGGTCAGCTCAGACCCACATTTAGTGGGAATACACTCCCATACCAGACTCAGGGTTACCTCAGACCCAGATTCATTGTGAATACAACACCCTTACCCCATTCAGGGGCGGTTCAGATCTAGATTTACTGGGAATTCAGCCCCCATTCCCCACCAGGGTCAGCTAAGACACAGACTCACTGCGAATACAGTCCCTATATCACTCCCAGGGTCAGCTCAGACCCAGATTCACTGTGAATACAGCCCCAATACTCCAATCAGGGTCAGCTCAGACATAGACTCACAGTGAATACATACCCTGTATCACACACAGGGTCAGATCACAAACAGATTTACTGTAATTACATCCCCCATACCCACTGACGGTTAGCTCAGACCCAGATTCAACATGAATACAGCCCCCATACTGCATTCAGAGTCACCTCAATCTCAGATTACTGTGAATCTAGCCCCAATACCCCAGCCAGTGTCAGCTGAATCCCATATTCACTTGAATACATCCCCCATAGCACACCCAGAGTCAGGTCAGACCCAGCTTCATGTGATTACAGCCCCCATGCTCTACGCAGTGTCTGCTCAGAGCCCAATGCATTGTGAACACAGCCCCTATAGCACACTCAGTGTCAGCTCAGAACCATATTCAATGTGAATACATCCCCCACACTCCACTCAGGGTCAGCCCTGACCCAGATTCAATGTGAATATAGTCCCCATACCCACCCAGGGTTAGCTGAGATCCAGATTCAGTGTGAATACAGACCTCATATCCCACGCAGGGTCAGCACAGACCCAGATTCACTGTGAATACATCCCCCTTAAACCACCCAGGGATAGCTCAGACTCAGATTCACTGTGAATACAGCCCCCCTACATCACACAGGGTTAACTCAGATCTGGATTCACTGTGAATACATCGCCCATAACAAAGTCAAGGTCTGCTCAGACACATATTCACTGTGAAAACAGCTCTCATTCCCACACTGGGGAACCTCAGACTCAGATTCACTGTGAATACAGTCCCCATACCCCAACAAGGGTCAGCTCAGACCCAGTTCAGTGTGAACAAATCTCCCACACCACACCCACAGTTAGCTCAGACCCAGATTCGTGTGAATACAGCCTCCATACTATACACTGGGTCTGCTCAGACCCCGATGCACTGTGAATACACAAAGCTAGAAACTGAGGTCTATTCTGTTTCCTTTCCATGTTTCCAACGATCAACTGACATTTTATTTTCAAAAACTTGACGCAATTCTCCAGATTCATCGTGCCCGGGGGTGAGTGAATTCATACATTCCAGAGGTCGGGATTTCTTCACAGCAAAGAAAATTAAATGGGGATTTCATGGTGTTAGTGTTTGGATGGAGCAGATTGTGAGAAAGTACTACCACAGACCGGGATCAGTAAACAGGGGACTGGGATATTAGAACATCAAAGAAAGACAACTGCATTTATATAGCACTTTTCACCATCAGTGATGAAGCCCGATGACAACGGGCAGAAGTTTGTTCAGACTTGTTTCCTTCTGCTCCGTGTGTGATAGATTCACCGCAAAGTCCCTGAGAGATCTCACACCGACCGCAATCCCATCAAAATCACATCTGCTCAGGGAAAAATCGAACTGAATGCACAGCGCCTGGACTCGACCAAGACTTGGATCTAGGATCTCTCTCAGTTATTCCATCCACCCGAATCAGAAACCGCAGAATGCGGAATTTTCCAACAAAGTCTCTTTCACTGAATTTCACTGTCTGTCATTTGCCTGAGCCTGATGTTCCGAGAAGCCCTGATCTATGTTCATAAACACTGCTTTGGGTGAGACTTGATCTGACAACTGCGGCATTTACACACGCCTCCTTGTAAAGGTTTTATTGCAATATTAATTGATTCCCAAACTGTGTTCCGGCTGCACGTGTTGAGAGAAAGAAAAGGGAGCAGTACACACGATCATGACCAGGATTTGAAACAACACAGAATACCAACTATTGAACAATCTCGGCGCCACGCAATCTGCCGCCAGGAAACATCAAATAAGTGCAGGGCTGGAGGGGATTGCAAGAGCAGCACCAGAGACACAACACCAGAAAAACTCACCAAATCCCGCACTGAGATGAGGGAACTCAGAGTGGGAAGAATCTATGGAATTCGGGGCCTCAGAGGTTGCAAATGAGATTGGTAGTTTTCGACGGATTGAAAACACCAAGGGCTCAGGGGATAGTACAGAAAAGTAGCGATGATTAGGAGGCCGCCCATGATCTCACTGAACGGCGACGCGGGGCTCGATGGGCTGAGTGGCTGCATGTGTTATTTGCATTTGTTATGTTTAAAATGAAAATATTCTTCCTTATGTTCACTTGGTGAATAGACCGTAAGACCATTAGACATAGGAGCAGTATTCACGCCATTCAGCCCATCGAGTACGCTCCTCCGTTCAATCATGGTTATTAAGTCCCTCAATTCCATTCTCCCGCTTGCTCCCTGTAAGCCTGGATCCCCTTGATATTCAATAATCAATCTATCTCAGTCTTAAATATACTCAATCACCCAGTGGCCTCCACATCCTTTTGAATTCCATAGATTCACCACTCTCTGGCTGAAGAGGTTTCTCCTTATCTCCAATCTAAAAGGTCTTTCTTTTACTCTACGGCCATGCCCTCGGGTCCTCGCCTCTATTACCAATGGAAACATCTTCCCAACATCTACTCGATACATGCCATTCAGTTTTCTGTTAGTTTCAAATAGATTCCCCCTTCAGGCTTCTAAACTCCACTGAGCATAAACTCAGTGTCCCTATGCGGTCCTCATATGTTAGGTTTCACATTCCTGGGGCAATTCTCATGAACCTCCTTTGAAGATGCTTTAGGGCCAGTACATCCTTCATGAAAAATTGGGCCAAAACTGTGCACAATACTCCAAATGTAGTGTGACCAGAGCCACATAGAGACTCAGAAGCATACCCCTGCTGTTATATTTAAGTCCTGTCAAAATAAATGCCATCATTGCATTTGTCTTCCTCACTACTGACTCAATCTGCAAGTTGACCTAATCAGGTGGAAATTATATAAGTCTGCTGGGGTACAATCTTGGAGAAAGTGGGGACTGTGGGTGTTTGAGATCAGAGCCAAAAAAATGCCACATTGGAAAAACACATATGGTCAGGCAGCTTCCGAGGAACAGGAGAATCGGCGTTTCGGGCTTATCCCTTCATCATTCCCGAAACATCAATTTTCCCACTTCTCGGATGATGCCTGACGTGCTGTGCTTTTGCAGCACCACACTTCTGAAATTACAATCTTGGATGCATTTTTCAATAAGCAGCTGAGTTTTTCATGTGTTACTTCACCAGTTTCCTTACACTGCTGCAGACCCTTCGATTCAATTCATCCATACCAACAAGATATCCCAAGCTAATCTAGTCCATTTGCCAGCACATGGCCCATATCCCTCTCAACCCTTCCTATTCATATGAGAATGGGTTCAAAATACTAAACTTGTCATTTTGGTATGACTTTGAGCATTCAGTCCAAGATACCCAGTAAATAAATATTACTGAATTGCAAGTATAAGAATGTTGCCAGGTTCAGAGGCTGAATAGGCTGGGGCTGTTTTCCCTCTAGCATCGGAAGCTGAATAGCGACCTTATGAAAGTGACAATATGAGGTTTATAAAATCATGAGGGGTAAATAGACAAGGTATTTTCACTGAGATGAGGGTGCCCAGAACTAGAGGGCATAGTGATAGGGTTAGAGGGGAAAATTTATCACGTTGGATATCATCCTGTTTCTGACGCTCGCAACCAGAGGAACTCAGTGCCCCAACATTCAACATGTTCAGGACAATTCTGATTCTAACCTGAAATCCCTGTACTCGCTTCCACATGATAAACTTTAAATCTCTTGTTTTACAGAATTTCTCTTCATCTGCCTGAAAAAATATTCAAGGACGTGTTCTATATGGACTCCAGTAAGGCGTTTGACAAGTTTCCTCATGATGGACTGGTTAGCAAGGTTCAATCTCATGGTATACAGGGACAACTGGCTCGAAAGTAGAAGATGGACAGTGCTGGTGGAGGGTTGCCTTCCAGACTGGAGGTTGTGACCACTGGTGTGACACTAGGATTGGTGCTGGGTGCATTGGTTTTCATCTTTTATATAAATGATGTGGATGTGGATAGGTTAGTAATTTTGCAAATGATACCAAAATTGGTATGCTTTCCCCTTTATGGGTCAGAATATTGAGCACAGGAATTGGGAGGTCATGTTGCAGCTGTACAGAACATTGGTTAGACATTGGAATATTGGTCTCCATCCTATCGGAACAATGTTGTGAGGCTTGAAATGGTTCAGGAAAGAGTGACAAAGATGTTGCCAGAGTTGGAGGATTTGAGCTATAGGGAGAGGCTGAACAGGTTGGGGCTGTTTTCCCTGGAACGTCTAAGGCTGAGGGGTGACGTTATAGAAGTTTACAAAATCATGAGGGGCATGGGTAGACATACATAGGCAAAGCCTTTTCCCTGAGGTGGGAGAGTCCAGAAACAGCGAGCATAGATTTAGGGTGAGAGGAGAAAGATGTAAAAGAGACCTAAAGGGCAACGTTTTCACACAGCGTGTGGTACGTGGATTATCTGAGCTGCCAGAGGAAGTGGTGGAGGTTTGTACAATTGCAACATTTAAAAAGCATCTGTATGGGTATATGAATATGAGGGGATTGGAAGGAAATGGGCCGGGTGCTGGCAGGTGGGACTAGATTGGGTCGGGATATCCGGTTGGCATGGACGAGTTGGACTGAAGGGTCTGTTTCCATGCTGTACATCTCTATGACTCTTGGACTCTGAGGAGGTGTAATGGGCAGCAAAGAAGGTTTCCTCAGATTCCAACAGATCTTGAACAGATGGGCCAATGAACTGAGGAGTTTCAGACCGTGTTTAATTTAGATAAATGTAAGGTGCTGCATTTTGGAAAGGCAAATCACAGCAGGACTTACAATGCCTTTTAAATGCTGGAATTGTATCAGCCTCCACCACTTTTTCTGGCATCTCATTCCTTACGAGCACCACTTTCTGCGTGAAAACGTTGCCCATTAAGTGCCTTTTAAATTTTCCCCTCTAACCCTACCACTATGCCCTCTAGCTCTGGGCACCCTCATCTCAGTGAAAATACCTTGTCTATTTACCCCTCATGATTTTATAAACCTCATATTGTAACTTTCATAAGGTCGCTATTCAGCTTCCGATGCTAGAGGGAAAACAGCCCCAGCCTATTCAGCCTCTGAACCTGGCAACATTCTTGTACTTGCAATTCAGTAATATTTATTTACTGGGTATCTTGGTCTGAATGCTCAAAGTCATACCAAAATGACAAGTTTAGTATTTTGAACCCATTCTCATATGAATAGGAAGGGTTGAGAGGGATATGGGCCATGTGCTGGCAAATGGACTAGATTAGCTTGGGATATCTTGTTGGTATGGATGAATTGAATCGAAGGGTCTGTTTCCGTGTTGTACATCTCTCTGACTGTGTGATTCCATAATTCAGAGCAAGGTGAACCTCTGGAACTCAGTGCCCCAACACGGTGATGGTCAGTCATTGAGTCTGTCCAAGATGAGATTCACAGCTTTCTGCAGATTAAAGACACCAGTGGCTCAGAGGACAGTCAGGAAAAAATATTGAAGATGCATTTTTTCATATCAATCCAGTTTAGCACTGTGTAGTTAAGCAATATCCTCAAATAAGTCCGGAATCACCGGTGAAGAAAACCCGGAAAATCTCACATCACAGCCAATTCACCAACCGCTGAGATATAACTTGGAATATTGAGGAAAGTGGTGCAGCTCCAGTGGCGCAATTGGTCAGCGTGTGGTACTTATATGGCAGTATGGCGGCATGCGCAATGCCGAGGTTGTGAGTTTGAGCCTCACGTGGAGCAGTTTTATCTTCTCACAGTCAAATACCAACATTGAGCATATCCGAGTTTGTTGGAAAATACCAGTATCTCTGGATTGAGAAACCATCTTCCCTGAGGAATGTTTCGGTGATGAAGCAACATGCCCCGATAGCGATTAAAACGTGAAGAAATATCTGGGGAGAAACAAGAGCAGGTGACCTTGTTCAGCTCGAAGATGGTTCTGAAACAACAGACAGCATTGAGTTAAATTGCGGGTAAAAGCTGTTTAGCTGGCTTTTTAAATTCAATTTGCTACAAACTCGCACAGGTCATTGTAATAATCTAAAAGTAATTAGATTTATATCATTGAACAATGTGAATGTTGTATTTAACTTTGTTTGGAACATTTATCTGATTAAAATAAAGACCTGCTGAGGAGAAGAGGATTCAAAATGTAAAACGACAGAGCCTTGTTTGTGGGTTTCTTGGGTGGAGATCAGAGTGTACCAAATGGACCCAGCATCATCTGAATGTGATCAAACCTTTAAGGTACCAGGGTAAAGCAGGAATGGTGTCTCCGGGAGATGGTTCACTTCAGACTCAGGACGGTCTAACTTTTCTTTCTAATTAAAAAACGAAAGTTCTGTTCCATTTGTAATGCTTCACAGGGAATAAAACGCCACACGTTTCAAAACCATCAGCTTTTTTTATCCTCAATCTGACTCAGCTGCACATGTTCAATAAACTTCTTCACATGTGAGGTCAAAGAAATTTGAAAGTGTTCCCCATCCACCCACAGACATTTGCTCACTGTTAAATTCCCTCCTTAGGTACCCAGGGGTGGAGGCACATAATTGTTTGAAGTTTGAGGCACACTGGGACAGGTTGTTTAAACAGGCCTTTGGCACGTTTGCCTTCATTGGCTCAGTCTTTGAGTATAGGATGTGGGAAGTCATGCTGAGATTGTGCAGGACACGGGTGAGACCTCTTCTGGAACACTGTGCCCTGTTCTGCTGACCCAGGTATAGGAAGGGCATTATCCAACTATCGAGGGTTCAGAAGAGATTTACCAGGATGTTGCCTGGTATGGAAGGTTTGAGATATGAAGAAAGGGGGGAGAAACTGAGTCTTTTTTCACACTTGTTTAGGAGATGGATAGGGAGCTTGGGAGAAGTTTCTGAAATAATGAGAGTTATAGTTGGTGTTAACGATAGTTGTCTTTTCCCTGGATTGGGAGCTTTCCAGACAAGGAGACACATTTTTAAATTGAAAGGAGTGATATTTTAAAAAGACAGGAGAGGCATTATTTGTTACACAGAGGGCGGTTTGCGGGTGGAATGAACGTCTTGAGGAAGTGTGGATGTGGGTACAATTCCAACGGTAAAAAGCCATTTGAACAAGTACATTAAAAGGGAAGGTTTGGAGGGACATAGACCAGGATTTGGCAGGTAGGACTAGTTTAGTTTTGGATTGTGTTTGGACGGAAGCGTTTGTTTCCGTGCTGTATGACTCTATGACTCTGTGCTTGTGCATCTTTTAAACCATTCTGGGATCAGCTTCTGGATGTTGTTTCTGAGATAAAAACATTCAGGAATTAAATAATTCCCTGACTGAAAGAAACTATGTTCTAATCCTTTATTTATCATACACCGTTTTAAATCTCTGACTCTGATTATTGATTCATCTGAAAGAGGGCATTCACTTCCCATTCAGTTAGTTCGAACCTCATATCATCGGGAAAATATCCGTTGGTTTACTTCCCAATCTTTCCGGTTTCTGGTACAGTATTTTCAACATCGTGGGCCAAAGGGCCTGTTCTGTGCTGTACTTTTCTATGTTCTATGTTCTATAATCCTCACCTCTTTCTATCAACAACATCTTCCAGATGAGGACACAATCTCGATCACAGTGAACAGGATTTAAAGGACACAAGTGACCCAGCAGGAAGTCACCACGTGACTCTTCGTATATTAATAATACAACAAAGTCCCAACACGATATTGTACACTTAAATCTGCAAGTTAACCTGACATCCCTTTGTTTCGAACTGGCAGAGGAACAACAGATTCACAACTAACTCTCATATTTCCATGCATCCATGAATTATGATGTCCTGTAAGTTATAAAGTCAGTACATGAAAGTGCCCTTCAATGTGCAAGGGGCCATCCCAGGAGCTGTCCGGTGCTCGATAATATTCCACCCTCATTAATATCCATGGTGTATGTTGCAAATGGAGGTTTCAGTGCCGAGAGAAACCAAGGTGAGAATCATCCCACTGATGACAAATAAACCTACCAGGCCTCTGTAAATGATCAAATGAAAGAGAACTTGAGTGGGGACCAGAAATGATTAAATGAGCAAACAATATATTAAGAAGCAAACGTCAGGGTTCAAAAGTGAAATAGACAACCTCACAGAGAAGTGGCTCATCCTCTTTTTGTATTTATGATGTTAGAATTAAAAGAGTCATTCTGCACACAATACATGTCAGTCACAGCTGGGAGGAGTGGAGGCAAGCTCCTGTATTGTGACCATAAATGGTACTTCTGATTACAAATGTAGAAATCACTAAACCTCTCACTCCCACAACAAGAAAGATTGAATCAAATTAAAATCTGAGATTACAAAAAGGATACATAAAAGGTGAGCAGCTTTGTTTTCTGAAATGAAGAATATTAAATTTGGGAGAGTGAGCAGCTTGCCCCCTTGTCCTGTTGGAATAAAAGGATCTTTCTATCTGAATGCAAATATCTCAAATATTGATATTCACTGAAATAAATATTAACCCTTTGTGATCTGAACTTATATGTATTTGTAACGTGGGTTTTACTTGAAAACAGTTTAGATATCCATTATTTATCTTGGCACCCTGCACATTCGAGCTCACTTTCATGTAGTGAGTTTATAACTTACAGGACATCATAGTTCATGGCTGTGTGGAAATGTGAAAGTTAGATGTGAACCTGTTGTTCCTGTGCCAGTTCTAAACAAAGGGATGTCAGGTTAACTTGCAGATTAAAGTGTACAATATCGTGTTGGGACTTTGTTGTATTATTAAGACTCGCCAATCTGAAGGAGGTAAATTAAAGTAAAATGTAAATCAATTAAAAGTTTGTGAGTTTTTGTGGTCTGTCACATTAAGGACATCTTGGTGATCATAAAAAGACTGCTACCAATCTTTAATGTGAAGTTGGAGTTGACAAATGTTTGTAAGAACTTCACTCAGCTACAATGAGATCTATAAGACTGTGGCCAGATGGGCCGCTCACAATGACGGATTTATGAAAAATAGCCATGAAATGAGGCATGCTGGGAAATTGAGACAAACCTTAACCAAAATGACTGCACTCAAAGACTCTGGAATAAACATGTTGCAGAATCCACACAGACTGCAGCTACAGTCCTCATCGAAGAGTGTAGTGTTTGAAAAGCACAGCTGGTCATGCAGCATCCGAGGAGCAGGAGAGTTAACGTTTCAAACATAAGATCTTCATCAGGAATGACACAGCAGCTGCAGACTCATACAATATACACTTGAATTTGAATTGAATGGAATCGACCTGAATGCCATCCCCAGGATAACTGGGGACATCAAGTTATTTGCCAGACACAGGGATCCTCATGCTCTTATTTGGAGAGAGCTATCTGACCTATGTGCACCTAACACCTCCAGGAATGGATGAGCAAGTACCACTCTGCCATCCACATGTCAATGCCTGGTTGGGTTCAATCGATCAGGGGATCAAGTCCTGATCAATCTATTGGAGGACACTAAAGACCATCCCAAAGAGGCTGGACAGCACGGGGCGGCACGGTGGCACAGTGGTTAGCACTGCTGCCTCACAGCCCCTGAGACCCGGGTTCAATTCCCGATTCAGGCGACTGACTGTGTGGAGTTTGCACGTTCTCCCCGTGTCTGCGTGGGTTTCCTCCGGGTGCTCCGGTTTCCTCCCACAGTCCAAAGATGTGCGGGTCAGGTGAATTGGCCATGCTAAATTGCCCGTAGTGTTAGGTTAGGGGTATGGGTGGGTTACGCTTCGGCGGGTCGGTGTGGACTTGTTGGGCCGAAGGGCCTGTTTCCACACTGTAAGTAATCTAAGTAATCTAAAAAAAAAACTCCTGAGTAGAATAATTGCTGCAATACCACGGTCAGGAAGCCCTTTATTAGGAATATGGAGTGTGAGAGATAAATAGAGGGGTGGGGATGGGAAGGGAGGTTGGTGCAATGGTGCTGGTGGATGCAGGTAGGGGGTAATTGTGTTTGGTTGGTGGCGAGGAAGGAACAGCTCACTGGGAAGGAATATGGATAGGTAGGACAGGTCATAAGGGCGGTGCTGACCTGGAAGGTTGGAACTGAGATAAAGTGAGGTGGGGGGGGGGGGGGGGGGAAATGAGGAAACTGGTTAAATCCACATTGATACCATGCAGTTGGAGAGTCCCAAGGCAGAAGATGTGCTGTTCTTCCTCCAGACGTCGGGTGGTTGGGGATTGGCGATGGAGGAAGCCCAGGACCTGCATGTCCTCGCCGAGGTGGGAGGGGGTATTGAAGTATTCAGCCAAAGGGCGGTGGGGTTGGTGGGTGCGGGGTCCTAGAGATGTTCTCTGAAGTGCAAGATGAGTAGGCATCCTGTCTCCCCTGTGTAGAGGAGACAGCATCAGGAGCAACGGATACAATAAATGTATGGAAGTGCAGGTAAAATTTTAATGGATGTGGAAGGCTCCTTTGGGACCTTGGACGGAGGTGAGGGGGGAGGCGTTGGGGGCAGATTTTGCAATTCCTGCAGCGGCATGGGAAGATGCCAGGAAAGGAGGGTAGTTTGTTAGGGGGCATGGACCTGACAAGGTAATCGTGGAGGGAATGGTCTTTACAGAAAGCAGATAGGGGTGGAGAGGGAAATATATCTCTGGTGGTAGGGTCCGTTTGTAGGTGGAGGAAATGTCGGTGGATGATGCAACCTGTACTGAAGTTGGGCATGGAAGGTGAGGACCTGGGGGTTCCATCCTTGTTGCTGTTGGAGGGATGGGGTTCAAGGGCGTAGGTGTGGGAAGTAGATGAGATGCGCTGGACGGCATCATCAACCACGTGGGAGGGGAAATTGCAGTCTTTGTAGAAGGGTGTCATCTGGTAGGTTCTGTGTGGAACTGGTCCTCTTGGGAGCAGATGCAGTGGAAATGGAGGAATTGGGAATAAGGGATAACATTTCTACGGGAGGCAGGATAGGAGGAGATGTAATCCAGGGGTTATCATTGCACAGAGATGCAGATATAGTGATGCAAATATATTTATAGGAACACACATCACACACACACACACACACACACACACACAGAGAAAGGCACACAGACATGTATAAATTAAAAAATATATAAATACAGACAGAAGCACACAGACACATATCAGACACACAAACACACATGGAGTTATACAGCACAGAAACAGAACCTTCAGTCCAACAAGTCCATGCTGACCATGATCCCAAACTAAACTAGCCCCATTTGCCTCTCCCCATATTTTACCAAACCTTCTCTTATTTATCAATTGATCTAAATGTCTTTTAATCATTTCAACTGTACCTGCTTGCAACACATTCTCTGGAAATTCATCTTTCACATGAGCCTCTGTTTTAAAAAAAGCCCCATAGATCTTTTTGTAATATTTCTCCTCTCACCTTATAAATGTCCCCTCGCCTTGTAATCTCCCAGCCCAAGGGAGAGACATTTGCCATTCACCTAATCTATCCTCCACATGACTTTATGCATCTCGATTAGTTTACCTAAGCCCCACAACCTGCTATGCTCCAGTGAACATATCCCAGCATATCTAGCCTAATAATGTAAGTCAAACCCTCCATTCCCGCAAAATCGTGGTAAATCTCCCCTGAACCCTTGAAGCTTATTAATACCTGATCTATGACAGGGTGACCACAACTGGACACAATACACCTGCAGATGCGTCAGCAACATCTTGTATAACCTTAAGATAATGTTCCCACTCGGATACGCAAAGGTCTAAATGAGGAAGGAATGCTATATAAATGCTTCCTGAACATATATGTGATGCAAACTTCAAAAAATAGTACCTGAACGTCTCTGTTCTACAACACTAAAGCCCCATTTAAGCTAGAAATCAGAGCAAGGCAATTAAAGATGTTCATAGTTTATCTCGATGGCACAGCGTGTTCACTCAATGTCCGACAGTTGAAGCAAATACCCTGCATCTGATTAACAATGAGAAATGTCCACTGTGTCATTCAGTAAAGTTACCCAGATTGTATAAACCCCTACCGAGGTGAAAGCTGGCACTTAAAAAGGTGATCCAAAATCTGGGCAAGGTTCAGGTGTTGTGTAGTGTGCAGCACCCATGCCTCAGAGTCACAGCTCAGGATTCGACTCCAATTCCTGAACTTGTGCCAGTGCCCCTATCTCCAGACCAGAAGGTCTGGATTCAAGCCCTGATTATCTTGGAGATATATCACAGCATGTCAGAACTGGGTGATGAACAAAACACACAGGGGAATAATGTTGCAGATTTAGGGCTTTAGTACAGTTAACGGTACTGTCCCACCTCTGGACTCAAAGGGCTACATTCAAATCATACATAATATATCTGAACAGGTTGATTTAAATTATTTTAGAATTGTGGCTTGATTGAGTAGGAAGAGGTGTCAGTATTGAATTTCAGAACTTAGATGTGGGATGACAGAAAACACAACCAGTCGTATTGATTGGAGTCAAATTTGCAATTTCTGGAAGTTTATAAAATCATGAGGGGCAAGGATAGATTGAACAGTCAAAGTGTTTTCTCCAGAGTTGTTTGGGGGAGGATGCAAATCTAGAGGGCATAGGTTGAGGTGAACGGAAAAGATTCAAATGGGACCTAAAGGGCATATGTCTCGTGCAGAGGGTGTATGGAATGAGCTGCCAGAGGATGTTGTGGAGGCTGCTACAATTATAACATTTAAAAGATATCTGGTTGGGGACATGAAAGGGAAGGGTTTATAGGGAAATGAGCCAAATCATGGCAAATAGGACCAGATTAATTTCAGAGATCTGGTTATCATGGATGAGTTGGACTGAAGGGTCTGTTTCCGCGCTGTACAACTCTATACCTCAGTGATCCAATTGATCAAGAATTATTTGTAATCTTAGACAATGTTCTTCACGGTCCACTGTACAGCTAACCTGGGTGGCATCCACAGACTTGCTAATCATGCCTGCTATATTCTTACCTCAGTCATTGATATAAATGACAAGCAAAAGTGGATGCAGCACCGATCCCTGTGGCTCACCGCTGGTCACAGGCCTCCAGTCTGAAAAACAGTCCGGCATGACCAAGACCATGCTCTGTGTTCTGTCATTAGCAGAAACACACCGAAACAGACACACTCACATAGCACATTCATACAGAGACACAGACACACTTATGTCTTTAAGGCTGTAGTAGATATATTTTGATTATTAAGGAGATTGGGTTACAGTGAGAAGGCGGAATAATTGTACTGTGAAACATGCCAGCCACGAACAAACAGCATATCCTACTCAATGGGCCAAATGGCCTAATTCTGCTCCAATGTCTTGTGCTCTATGGTCTTAAAGTAGTACAAATGTCTTCTATGGAGAGCAGTTTAGACTGAGTTTGGTAAACGTTGCTGAACAGAGTTAATGGGAATATGGGATAGGTTTGAGGTGCTGAATGACCCAAGTCTTTTCATATTTGATAAAGAAGAACATAGAACATTTACAGACCAGGAACAGGCCCTTCGGCCCTCCAAGCGTGAGCTAATCCAAAAGTACTGTCTAAATCAGTCGGTCAATTCCTAAGCATTTGTATCCCTCTGCTCCCCACCTACTCATTCATCTGTCCAGACACATCTTAAATGAATCTACCGGATCTGCCTCTACCACCTCTGCTAGAAACGCATCCCAGACACCCATCACCCTCTGTGCGAAGTACTTATTGCGTGTATCCCCTTAAACTTTCCATCTCTCACCTTGAAAGCATGACCTCTCATTATTGAATCCTTCACCCTGGGAAAAAGCTTGTCTCTGTACACTCTGTCTATACCCTTCATGATTTTTGATGTGCGCTTACTTCTCAAAAGAGCGGGTGACCTGCTGTGCGGTTAGCATACTCTAAAATTGACGGGTCTCCCATTTAAGATGACAATATCATTTGGGCTGTGCTGTCCATGGTGTCCTCATTCCCAGGGAACAGTGAAGATTGGGTCATTGAAGATATTCAAGGCTGAACACGACTGACCTTTGACGGGCAGGAGAATCAAAGTTTGTTGGGAATAGACAGGAAAGGGGTGATCAGCCACTTTGTGCATGTGTGCTTGAGATCAGATCAGACGTGATCTTTCAAAATCGAGCAGCAGGCTGGAGGGGGGCGAATGGCTAACTGCTGCTCCTTACCCTTGCGTTGATCTCTGAATAACAGCAGTTGAGGAAGACCCCATTCAGCCCATCAGGATGATTGCAATGAGACAGAAGGAGACCATTCTGTCCCTCTGAGGAGTCGGTCAGGCATAGAATAAATTATTTGAGTACTTTATACATCACAGGAGAAGGCCATGCAACCTTCCCAGGTTTCTACACAGGTACAGGGGCTCCTTGGTTAGCTAACAGGAATTACAGAGTAGAGATTATTATTTGTTTTCAGGTTGGAAAGCTGTTGGTAATGGAATGTATCAGGAAACAGGTATAAGGTCAACAACAATTTATAATGTAAATGAATGATTTGGATGAAGGGGCTGAGTGATTTGGAGCTCAATTTGCTAAGGCACAAGAATAATCATTCAATAAGACGTCAAGTGGAGGCAGAGCATCTGCAATGGGATACAGACAGGGGAGGTTAATGAGCAAACCTTCAGCAAAAAACACACACAATGTGGCTGATAGGAAGTTTGTCTTTTGGTGAAAAGATAAAACAACCAGAAATTATTTAACTGGTGAGAAATTTCCAAACACGGAGGTCCAGAGGGATTTGTGTATCTTTGTACATAAATTACATCATATTATTCAGAAGATGCAGCAAATGATTTAGATGGTAAATGGAATGATGATTTTTTTAAAAAAAAAGTATTGTGTTTGATCTGAGGGATATTATTGTGCTTCTGTACAGAAAAATTGCTGAGACCACATCCAAGGCGGGATGTTAGGTTATGATCCCCTTAATTGAAAAAACACACAACTGGTTTTGAAGATTTTCAAGGATATTTGTCTTTACTCAGTCTTGGGATGAAGGCATTCTGTTCTGAAGGATTAATAGTTCAGACCTGAGAATGCCAAATGTCCTTATTAATCATATAAAGTCTTGAGGAGAGGGTAGCTGGTAAATAGCTAATGGATATTTCCCCTTGCATGGGAGAATAAAACTGGGGAAGTAAGTTAAGAATACAATGCAGTCATTTAACACAAACATTGTGAAGATATTAAGTGTTTTAATTTTAAATTACGTGGCACATATAAACACATCTTCAAATCAAATGGGGGTTTAGTTGCTAAAAAAATGGCTCTATGTACAACGGCAGCAATGATACAGCTAAATGGAGCAGGGGATGTGGTGGAGTCATACCGTTCTGACAGGGAGACCTCACATGGTTCAGTTTGGCTTCAGATAACATTATTGTGTGAATGAACTCAGAGAGGGAAAAAATGTAACTTTCTTGAGTAGGAATAGCCTATTGCTCCCTCTCTCTTTTCCTCTTCCTCCTCACAGCAATGTGTGCAAGCTTATACACTTGATATTCATCTTTACCACTCTTGGAGGTTTCCTGTTGAGCATTTATTGGAATCTTCCCACTGCCTAAAGCAAAGCGAATTCAGCCAAATCCAACTGTTCCAGGAAGACATCCCATTGACAGGAGCTTAGTTTTCCCTTTATCTTGAGTTCAACTAATAGTTGGCCAAAGTTCTTTCAACTTAGCACTCATCATTTTTGGTTTTTCTATTTGCCATCAGATGTGTGTATGTATGTGACTTTTTTGTATGTGGGACTGAGTGTATGACAGATGAAGTATTGACGATGTTCTCCCTTTAACAAGGCTATTTTGTCCCTTTTTTTATTGAGAAAGGTCATAAAAACAGAGGTGAAGAAATGTCTACTTTAACAATGGCAGAGGGGAGGCCAGTTCTCCCAGTTCAGGTTTACTTCTAGTTTGGTTCAATTGTAGCAGAGAAGCTGCTGCAGAAAGAAAAGATTCCATGCTTTAGCAGATGAGTCTTGCCTGTCTTTTCACTCTGCACTTTTCACTCTCCTGTCTATAAGAACCTGTGTTGGCATTTACCTTTCTCCAAGGGGTGTGTTTACAGGATATTATATGAATTGGAACAGTTCCTACAGTAATTTTCTGAATCGAGTCAGTTGAGTTCTCAAATAGTTAAGTTATCCTAAATTCTGTTTATCTTTCTTAGTGTTTAGATGTAGTATTTAAATAAATTCTGTTTTCTGGAAGCTGAGTGGTTTGATCACACCTGGAATACCCACTTCACATCTGCTTTTACAATACAAAAAGCTAAAATTTCGGCCACCTTCTCAAAATATTTTAAGGGGAGTCCGGCCTGGTCCATAACAGTATGTGTAGGGGTGTGTGTCTGTGTGTTTGTCTGTGTGCATCTATGTGTGTGTGTTTGTGAATGTGTTCATGCACGTGTGTCAATGTGAGTGTGTGTGTCTGTGTGTGTGTTTGTGATTTTGTCTGGGTGTGTCTGTGTGTGAGTTTGTGTGTGTGAGTGTGTTTGTGTGTGTGGGTCTAAGTGACTTTGTGTATGTGTACTTGAGTGTGTGAATATGTGTGTGTTAGAGACTCTGTGTGTATGTGTCTGTCTGTGTGGGTGTGGTGTGTGTCTGTTATCTAGAGTATTTTTAGAAAGAAAAATATTCATGTACATATTTGCAATGTTACATGTGCAATATCTAATCTGTTTGTCATTCATCTTTCCATCATATTTTGAGTAAATTTGCTTTGATCATAAACTGGCTATTTTAGCAGATTAAAGAAACCTACCCACTTTGTTTCTAACAATGAACCTGACCCACTCTCAGAACCATATCACCAAGCTGGTTACAATGAAAATTTGTTGTAATCAATGGAAGAGTGGGATAAGAAATGGAAACAGAGACTGTAAAACCTAGAGAACTACAGACCGGTGAGCCTGACATCAGCGTTTGGTAAGCTGTTGGAAGGGACTTGGATGGATAGGATTTACATGCATTTGGAAAGGCAAGGACTGATTACAGATAGTTCATATATATTTGTGTGTGGGTAAATGTGTCTCACTAACTTGATTGAGTTTCTTGAAGAGGTGACAAAGAAGATTGATGAGGCAGCGCGGTAAATGCTGTTTATATGGACTTCAGCAAAGTTTTCGAGAAGGTTTTGCATGGGAGACAGATTATTAAGGTTAGACCATATGGGATTCGGGAAATCTAGACAATTGAATACAAAATTGGGATAAGGGTAGACAACAGAGGATGGTGGTGGATGATTGTTTTTCAGATTGGAGGTCTGTGACCAAGGGTGCTGAGTTCACTGTCTTTCATCATTGGTAAACATGAAGTGGATATGAATATTCGAGGCATGGTTAGCGAGTTTGCAGATGACATCAAAACAGGTGGTGTAGTGGGCAGCGAGTAATATCTTAGAGTAAAACGGGAGGTTGATCAGATGGAACAATGGGCCAAGGAGTGGCAGGTGGAGTCTAACTTAGTGAAGTGAAGTTTTGCATTTAAGAAAGACAAACCAGGGCAGGACTGATACAGTTAATGGCAAGTTACTGGGGAGTGCTGCTGAACAAAGAGACCTTGGAGTGCAGGTTCACAGTTCGTGGAAAGTGGAGGCGTAAGTATATAGAATAATGAAGAACACATTGGCACGCTTGCCTTCATTGGTCAGTGCATTGAGTATAGGAGTTGTGACGTCATGTTACAGCCGTACAGGACCCTGGTGAGGCCATTTTGCAAAACCTGGGCATGGCTTGGTTTGCTCTGTTAAAGAAACGATGTTGTTAAACTTGAGACAGTGCGGAAAAGATTTACTAGGATATTTTTCCATGGAGTGTCAAGGGTTGAGCTGCGACTTTACAGAAGTTTATAAAATCATAAGAGGCATGAGTAGAGTAAATAGACAAGGTCAATTTCCCTGGGGGTGGAGGCATTCAAAACTAGAAAGCATAACTTTCAGGTGAGAGGGGAGAGAGTTTAAAAGGACCTTTGGAGCAGCATTTTCACATGGACGGTGGTGCGTGTATGGAATGAGCTGCCAAGGACGTGGTGGAGGCTGATACAATTACATTGAAAAAGCATCTGGACGGGTACGTGAACAGAAAGGATTTAGAGAGATACAGACCAATTACTGGCAAATGGGACTAGATTAGGTTAGGATACCTGGTCGGCATGGACAAGTTGGACTGAAGAGTCTGTTTTCGTTCTACATCTCTCCATAAGAGGGATTAGGAGAATTTCTAAAAGGGATGTTTGAGTGAGAATGCTCATCCCCAGATGTTTGTGGTACCTCTTTGTTTATGTTTACTCAATGCTGAGCGAGTTATATATTTGACAGAGAAGTGTCTCACCTATAATGGGATACAGACAGGCACGTGGGGTTGAGACCACAACCTGATCAGCCAAAATCTTTGCGCCTAATGGACAAAGCCCACAGTGTCTAATGATCCCCTCCTGGTCCGCAATCCCATGTTCCTGTGTTCCATTCAGCCCTCAAACCTGCTAGAAAGGTGCAGTTGGAGGCCACTCACTCCTATGACCTGGTACATAGAAACAGAAGAGCCTATTCAGCCCCTCAAATGTGTCAGACACAGTTTGGGGTGGTTTGGAAAAGGTAACTGAAAAACCCAAGCTGAGTATGAAAGGGGTCCCTCATCTCTGTTTACTGAGCTTCCTCTTTCTGCAACATGCTTCATTTGTTGGTGATGTTATAGACCCAGATTCACTGTGTGTATAGGCCCCATAGCTCAGCCAGAGATGGCTCACTAAATCCTCTGGTCCCTGACCGCAACATTCAATAATAGAACATCCAGGTAAATAGCACCCACTACATTTCCAATAACAGAATGTGAGAACATCAGAAACAGGAGCAGGCCATTCACCCCCACATCACCCCCAAGCTTGCCTTGCCTTCCTGTACTTTGGGCAGGATGTTGTGGAATTGGAAAAATAATACTTGTACAAGGGAAAAAGATGATTAAATATTGTTGCTCTGTATGGACTAAGGAATCCATTCTTCGTCCCGCCATCTTCTGGCCGAAGTATGGGTCGGACGAAGAATGGGTTTGTAAATATTTGAATTTATATGTCAATGAAAAACAGCCTTAGAGTCAGGAGGATTCGGATTATGCTTCAAGTCGGAAGGGCTAGTGGCTGAAGGGCTACTGAGGGTACACTTTGTAACTAAATCATGGCCAGTCATCCAGAAAAATGTTCAAAAGATAGAGGGCTGAAGCAAGGAGCACCCAGAGGTGTTGTTTCGGGAAGCTCAGGAAGTGTCTGTGAGAGAGAGAGAATGAAAAGGGCTGTAGAAGGTTTAACCCTTTGTGATTTGGTTTGAATGCACCATTTGTTTGTTGGTGATTGAATGTTTGCGCTTTACTCCAGAGAGCTTGAGTTCCAGGACTGTGTTGAATCTGATTTTTATTATGGAAACTTAGTATGATGTCTTTTAAGGTTAAGGATTCTTTAGTGATTATGAAAAAAAAATGATAACTCCTGTTCTTTTTACAGGTCATGACTGCCTTACTATCAGTTTCTAACTAATCTCTTTTATCCTTACATGAAAATGATTTATGGAGGACAGTTGAAGTTTCAGTTCAACATTAGATTGTAGTAAAAACAAAATCCTATGGTTAATACCTGTGACCTTGGATTCGGCCATTGTTCGTGCGTTAGAAGTTTTTTTTTAACTTGAATAGACAAATTCTTTTAAGGCAGCTCTGATTATTTCACGACCTATAGCATTGTAATTGAGCAATGATTGGTCAGGACTACTTAAGAAATCTAGTTTTGGATTTAAATTAAGGGACTAATACTGGGTAATTATAGTGGATTTCACAGTTGGGAACGGCATGCATTTTACATTTTAAATATTGAATACTGAATAAATGAATGTATAATATATAAATATAGTTACAAGTTAGGAACAGGCTTTAAAGTTAGTCAAGCATGAATTGATGAATTGGTGTTTGAAGTTATGGGGAGCTAGAAATATTGCAATATTTCTTTAAAAAAATTCTCAAGGTCTAAATAAAACATTGGGTGATGAAGAACGGCCCATTAGGTGGCCCTAAGGCTGTTCAGTTGGTTAAATCGGGTCAGCAATTGATCTGGCAACATAACATGAGAAGTAGAAACAAAAGGCAAAAATAATGCTAGCCCACGGTTGATGAAGTAATAAAGAAAAGGACAAAACTAAAAGGAGAAAGAAACCGGAATGGTCAGGGAGGAGATGTTAAGGGGTCTGGTGGATAGGAACAAGGATCGAAGTGGAAATCCCCACAGGCGGGATGTTATTACTGTGAAAGGACGGGTCACTTTAAGAGAGAGTGTCCAGATTTGAAAAAAGAATTAAAGACAGTACCGTTTATGAACCTTGATGAAAAATAGAGGTCTCAGGAGTTCCTGCCCCCGGGGACCCACCAGAAACCCTTGATAAATTTCAAGGTGGAACTATATAAAGAGGACGTAGTTTTCCTAGTCGATACAAAGGTAGCAAGGTCATCCTTAAAATTTGAGCCCATGGCAGGGGGAACGAAAGAGTTAATTGGATTTTGGTGACAGTTTTGTGATGAGAGGCACGAAGAATCAGTTTTGGGCTCATGACAAAATACTGCCACCAAATTGGGGATTGAATTAACTGCAAATGGTGCTATGGAATCTGTTGAGGTTCTTAAAAATGAATGCGCTCGAGCAAAACAATTACAGAAACAGAATGAGAAAGCACAAGTGACTGGTAAACAAATAAAACTGCGCAATTACAGTTTTAAGAATGTTTAGGTCATTTGTTGCGTTTTCACCCTGAATTACAGATAATGATTTTTATATTTATATAATTAATAATTAATATTTACAATAAATCAATTGTGCTAGCCTGAATCAATATAAATTGGCAGGATCCTTTCACGCAGTCTCAGTGACCTGTCATATTGATTCATGGTTAATTTAAAATATGACTGCATTAATTCATTGTTAATTAAAGAATGGAAAGCTACATTACTGGCTGATGAGGTAACGAAAGAAGCAGCTCTGAATCCACAGGAAGCGGTGGTTTATTCCCCAGTACCTACTATCCCAGATCCTTGGGAAGTTCCTATCTCTGGCCACTGCCAATCCCAGAAACTCAAGATTTGTTCTTAAAGAAGTATATTCTGGGCTTGTCCTCCTCTTTGTCTTTCCTCAGGAAACAGGGATTATTGGCACAGACTCCACTCCTTGAATTCACCATTCATCCCATCCAGCCAGGAGATTGGGTCTTAGTAAAATCATGGGACAGAGACTAAATTGCAGCTGGACTGGGAAGGGCAGTACCAGGCTCTTTTGACTACCGGAACGGCAATAAGGATGTCAGAGAAAGACTGGATTCACTACACTCGGATCAAAGGGCCAGTGGAATCTTCAGTTGAGGAAGAAGTCTGGACAGCCGAATCAACGCAAGACCCGCTGATACTCAGACTAAAGAGACTTTGAGTAACTGATTATACAGTGGCGATGTGAGCACGGAATTATTTCTGTAGGATTGTATATTAAGTCTTTTTGTGCTTCAGCACGTTTGTTTAGAATGCTGGGATGTTTAGAGTTATGATGCTAGCCCTCTTAGTATCGGGATTTTGTCAAATATCATTTTCGTATGTATTATTAACGATTCCTGAGTCTGATAATCCACAAGTAATATATGCTGATGCATGCAGCTTAGTCAATTGTGGGGATGTAGATAATCAGAGACAGTACCGCAGCTCAGAGACACATCTTAAGTCCTATGGGGATGGCCTTGGGGATGGTACTTGGTATAATGGTCTCGTCACAGTACACCGGGCCCCCTTCCGACCAGCTCCCGATTGTCCCGATAAAAAGTGTAACCCAATATACGTGACAATAAAGAAAACCGCATGGCACGAAGCAATTCTGGTGGGGTGCCGGGGGGAGGGGCACTTATGAGATACAATTAAATGAAACATTTGGGATAGAAATGAAAGCAAACGGGGATGATTTCTCAGGCTGTTGTTTTCGAATCAGTGTAGGACAGGGAAAACGGGTAGAACTACTGGATAATAAGGTACAACCTTTCACCCCACCTGATGACCTTAAAGTAGTAAAAGTTAGAGGGATAAAGGACTTAAAACAGACCATTGAAATAGCAACTGGATATGGGGATGCAAATGCCTGGGTTGAATGGGTAAAGTATACTGTAAAAAGTCTGAATAAGAGCAATTGCTATGCATGTGCCTCCGGTAGGCCAATGGCCCAGGAAGAGACAGGAAGGGCATGAAATGTATGATAGCTCTGTACCAGGATGAGGCTGCATGGAATGATAGGAACTGTGCCTCCCTATCTCTGACGTTCCCTCCCTTGGAGAAGAAAGACTTAAAAGCCCCCCTACGTTTTCAGCCGCAGTTGGAAATCACACGTCGTGTGTGCTTAGACAAGGTACAAATTGGTCTAGAGATTTGGAGGAGCTGAAATTGTGTAGAGACATTAAGAATGTCACTGAAATGGACAAGGGAGGGTACTACTCAGCACTAAAGGTTCCCCAAGCAGATCTGTGGTGGTACTGTGGAGGCAAAATATTGAGACCCACCCTACCTCCAGATTGGAGAGGGATACGTGCAATTGTACAATTGGCAATTCCATTTATCCTGGCATTTGTGAAGGAAAAGATAGTAGAGAAAAATGGAAGGAGTAAGAGATCACTGTTAGACACCTCTTTCGATGGCAGGATTTATCTAGACTCTGTAGGAGTCCCTGGGGGAGTAGCTGATGAGTTCAAGGTTTGCAACCAGATTGCAGCAGGCTTTGAGTCACCTCTCTTCTGGTGGGTAACAATTAATAAAAATGTAGATTGGATAAATTCCATTTTCTATAATCAACTTTGATTTATAAATTATACAAGAGATGTGCAATTAAAGGAATATCAGAACAACTTGATGTGACAAGTAGGATGGCATGGGAAACCAGAATGGCCCTTGACATAATTCTAGCGGAAAAAGAGTGTGTGTGTGTGTATGTGTGTGTGATGTTAGGAAGAAGCTGTTGTAGCTTTATTCCTAATAGCACTGTGCCTGATGGTTCAATTACTTGGGCCTTAAGGGGCCCTGACTACCTTAGCAGAGGAACTGGCTGAGAAGTCAGGAGTAGACACATTTTTCACAGGATGGCTTGAATCATGCCTTGGAAAATTGAAGGGGGTGGTGGTTTCTATCCTTAATTCCCTGAGAGTAGTAGCAGTATTGTTAGTCATTGGCTTTTGTTTCATACCCTGTATTCAAGGGCTAACCCAGAAACTGATTATGATGACCTTAATGAAACAAATGCCCCTAAAGAGCATTCAGAGAGAACAATTACAAACTTGTTTTGTTAGCCAGGGGGCCTGTGACCAGGTATATTGTACAGGGATCGGTGCTGGATCGACTTCTGTTTACCTGTTAAACAATGAAGGAATAAGTGATCTCAGGGAGATTTCCAAAATAAATGAAATTTTGGGTAAGATGCTCGTCAATTTGGAAGTGACATCAGAAAAATGCAGAAGGTAACAAATGCTAATTAAAGAAAAAGGGGGAAATTGTGGGACGTAGGTAAAGTAGTGTTACTTCTGCAATCATATTTACTTATGCAAGGTAAATGAACTTGCACCAGTATATAATTGTTTCAGCCAAGAGCTGAGTCCACAAGAAAGGAAACTATGTGAAGGAAATACATAATTGTTTTTGTATTAGCTAAAATGTGTCTATAAAGAATGATAGATGTTACAGACAAATAGATAAGGTGCTGTGAGGGGAGGGGGTTAAGCTAGATACGCCTGTACAAACAGTAGTTATAAGCATCTGTTTCCTGCTTCTGCAAAAACAAGAACAAAGCACAATTAAGAAGTCATGAGGTCATAAGGTCATAACAAGTAAGAGAGGATATACCTAACAATGGCCCACAGCAGGATATGGTCAAACGGCCTTGTGAGGCCAGAAATAAGCATTTTGTCACAGACAAGGCCAAATAAGACAAGAGATGAACAAGCGTAATGGGCGCCGATCTTAGATGTAAACAGGGGATGAGCAATGGGAGGAGAGAATAGGAACCAAATTATGTAAATATTGTGTACTAGTTGACCAGGTGTATTATACAGGGATCGGTGCTGGATCTACTTCTGTTTGCCAGTTACATCAATGACTTAGATGATAATATCGAAGTAAGTTTGCAGATGATGTAACAATTGATGGTACAATGGAGAGTGAAGAAGGTTTTGTCAGATTACAAAGAGACCTTGATCAATCGGATCAATGAATCATTGGTACAGCACGGAAACAGACCCTTCAATCCAACTCATCCATGCTAACTAGCTATCCTAAGTTAGTCTAGTTCAATTTGTCAGCATTTGGCCCATATCCCTCCCAACCCTTCCAATTCCTAGATCTAAACAGATAGTTTTGAAATGTACCAGACTCCTCCACTACATCTGGCAACTCATTCCACACAAACACTGCCCTCTGTGTAACAAATGTTGTTCCTTCAGCCCCATTTATGTCTTTCACCTCTCACATTAAGCAGATGCCCTCTATTTTTGAACTCCGGTACCCTTTAAAAATGACTTTGGAATTTCAACCTATCAATGCCCTGCATGATTTTAGAAACATCTATAAAGTCTCCGCTCAATCTCTAATGCTCAAGGGAAAATAGCCCCAGTTCATTCAGATTTTCCCCTTAGCTCAAACTCTCTAACCCAGGTGGCATCCATGTAAATCTTTTCTGCACCCTTTAAAGTTTAACAGTGTCTTTTCTAAAGCAGGAAGATCAGAATGGAACGCAGTATTCCAAAAGTGTCCTCACTGATGTCCTGTTTAGATGCATCATGTCATCCAAACGTCTGTTATCAAAGCACTGAACAATAAAGATAAATGTTCCAAATGCCTTCGTCACGACCTATTGTCCTATGACTGCACCTTCAAGAATCTGTGAAACTGCACCACAATGGTTATCACTGCTGCCTCACAGCACCAGGGACCAGTGTTTGATTTCACCCTTAGATGACTGCCTGTGTGGTGTGTGCACATTCTCCTCGTATCTGCCTGGGCTTTCTCCAGATGGTCCAAATTCCTTCCACAGTCCAAAGGTGGGCAGGTTAGGTAGGTTGTACATGCTAAATGACCCACGATGTGCAGGCTTGATGAGTGAGCCATGGGAAATATATGGTTGCAGGGAAAGGGTAGGGGTGTTTCTGCTTGGATGCCCTTCCAAGGTTCAGTGTAGACTCCATGTGCTGAATGGTGTGTTTCCACTCTGTCGGGCTTTCTGTGTAGGTCTCTTTGTTTGACAGCACTCCCCAGGACTCTACCATTATGTCTATAAGTCCTTCCGTGGTTTGCATTACGAAAATGCAACACATCACATTTATCCAAAGTAAACTCCATCTGCCACTCCTCAGCCCCTCGATCCATTTGATCCAGACAGCTTTCCATTCTTCTCTGTATTTCTGCCTTCATTTTTTCTTCTTGGGGATTCCCCTTCCCAGGTCTTTGATAGATGAAGGTACCTGTCAGAGAGCAGATCCTTCTGCAAGCAGTCTTGTTGGTGCCAGCTGCTCTTTGCTGTCCTGGCTAACTGTTCAAAATGTTTGATATTCATTCCCCAAAACATCGGATCATTTCATTTTATCAAGCAAAATAGGAATATTCAAATTCAATTGGACTTCTGTATCTGGGACATCATTTACACTGATTGGGTGAATTCTGAAACTAGAGGTAAGGGTTCTGCAATAGTGAGAGCTCATACGGCTCAGACGAGCTTGGGTGAGATGTTGGGTCTGCTGAGAACTGAGAAGGTGAGCAACAGAATGCAAGGTGTACACTTGCACGGCTGGTGAAGGATCAGATTAGAAGCTGCCTGTACGAACAGATGGACAGCAGTTAGGATTTGAGTGTATGGAGGGAGGCCACAGGCAACAGGATCCAATTTAGTGAAATAATAGGCCACTGGGTGACAACGGTCACCATGCTGCTGAGTTAGGATATGCCCATTTGTGAGATCGTTTGCTTTAACAGTATACTGAGCACGAGACTATAGATCAGGCTATTTAGGAATCGGTGGGCAAAGGTGAGGACTGCAGATGCTGGAAACCAGAGTCGAGATTAGAGTGGTGCTGGAAAAACACAGCAGGTCAGGCAGCATCCGATGAGCAGGAAAATCAACGTTTTGGGCAAAAGCCCTTCATCAGGATTGGAGGCAGGGAGCCTCCAAGGTGGAGAGATAAATCTGGGGGGAGCGGCGGTGGAGGGGGCCCAGGACCTGCATGTCCTTGGAAGAGTGGAAGGGGGAGTTCAAATGTTGGGCCACGGGGCGGTGGGCGCACCCTCACCACCTGATGCCTGGAGGAAGAACGCCTCATCTTCCACCTCAGAAAACTTCAACCCCAGGGCATCGATGTAGACTTCACCAGTTTCCTCATTTCTCCTACCCCCACCTTACCCCAGTTTCTAACATCCAACTCAGCACCATCCTCATGACCTGTCTTACCTGCCAATCCTCCTTTCCACCTATCCACTCCATCCTTCTCTCTGACCTATCACCTTCATCCCCACTTCCATTCACCCATTGTACTCTTTGCTACCTTCTCCCCAGCACCCACCCACACTCTCCCCACCCAACTCCACACACACACACACACACACACACACACACACACATCACTCTACCCTGGAGGGTCCCTGCCTCCATTGCTGATGAAGGACTTTTGCCCGAAACATCGATTTTCCTGCTCCTCGGATGCTGCCTGACCTGCTGTGCTTTTCCAGCACCATTCTAATCTGGACTCTATTTAGGAATTGGTGTTGAGTGATCGGAAGTGCTAATTGAAAACCTTGCTAAAAAGGAGCTTTTGCATGTAGTGGTAGTACAATGGATTTTTTATGATGTCTGAATTCATAGTTTTTTTTAAAATACAGTTAAATACCTGAGTCAGGCAAGTCATGATGAAACACAGATGCAAGTTAGATTCAGTGAATTGGGAAAGTATATGAGGCAATATCTGTTATTTATAGAAACACTGTAAGGTATACAATATAAATATATCTCTCCAGGTTGTCAGACACTGTGGTATGGATTTTTAAAAAATAGGACCCAGCAAAGGAGGACCAAGGAATTGATGAGAAAGCCAAGTAGACAACACAAATGCAAGCTAACAAGAAACATAAAGCCTGACGAATAGATTCCATCAATATTTGAAAGGGAAAATGAAAGCAAGGTCCAATGTGGAAGAGTGAATTTGGGGACAGGATACATGATTGGAGAGAAAAGAGAAATAACAGTGAAACTAAAGAGTTACTTTGTATCTGTCTTCATGGAGGAAGATCCCGAAAATTTCCCAGAAACACCATATGACCATGGGACTTGTGGAAATAAAGTTTAAAATTGTTCATGTCAGTGATGAGGTAGTTGTAATGCACACCAGAAATTCGGAAGAAGCAGCATAGACATATTGATTGCATCAGTGATCACTGTGTTATTTTCCTTTACATTGTACAAAGACAGGAAGCTATTCTGGATAACTGGAATGTTCTGAATATAATACAATGATGTAAGAAGGGAAGAAGAGGGAGAGAGGAGAACTCTAGCGCAGTTAACTTCTCATCCACAGGAGGGAATCTGCTGGAATTTATCATTAACAATTTGATATTGGGTACTGAGAAATTATTAGCAAAATTAGAGAAAATGAGAATATATTTATGAATGGAAAACTGTAATTGAGAAACTTTTTCAAAAAATTGTTTGAAGGTGTTTTTGTAGACACAGCCAAGGGAGAAGCAATGAATGTGGTATAGCTAGATACTCAGGAGGATATTTAAAGACCTCATACAGCGAGTGTCAAATAAAATTACACTGAAGGGCACTGGGGAAACATGTGCAAATGGAATGTTAAAAGTTAGGTTTACCTTCAATTAAAGTTAATCGGAATATAGAAGTAAAGACATCCTGCACCAGTGTTGGTGAGACTGTGTCGGGATTATCGTGCATAGTATTGGTGTCCCAATTTAAGAAAGAATAGACTGACTGCAGAAGAAGTGCAATTGACATTCTCCGGATTAATCCCTCAGATGGCAGGATTGTCTGATGAAGAAATACAGTTTGTGTACTCCAGAGTTTCAAAGAATCAGAGGTGACTGAAGTGAAGCTGAGAAAATTTATACTGAGGCGACTGACTAAAGAAGGGGTATATTGAGAGCAGGCAAGTTTAGGGAGACTGGTGAGAGCAGGCAAGGTTAGGGAGAATCCCAAGATATTCTACAAGTACATCAAGCTGAACAGAGTCACCAGGGAGTAATTAGGGCCTATTAGAAATCAAGGCGGCATTCTGCATGTTAATCTGGCAAGCAGTGATAGATTGTTCCATGATTATTTCGCATCAAGTTTCCTTGGGATAAGGAGGATATAAGTACAGAATTTGAGGAGTTGGACTGTGAAGCCCTTGAACAGATTGATTTAAGGTGCAAGGGTTTGATGGTTTTGGCTGGTATTAATTTGGACAAATCCCCAGGTCTGGGTGAGTTGTTTCTCAGTCTGCAATTAGAGACACGGAGGAACGGTCCTGACTCAAATGTTTAATTAGAATCTGGCCACAGGGGGACGTGCCAGAGCACTGGTGAACAAGGAATGTAGTTCCACTTTACAGGAAGGGTAATGGTGATAGCACTGGGAACCATCGATCAGTGAGGGTCAGATCAGAGTTAGAAATACTATTGGAGAAAATAAGGAAGGAGAAAATTAATCTCCATTTCGAGAGGCAAAGTTTGATCAGGGATAGTCAGCGTTACCCTATCAGAGGGAAGCCTAGTGTAGGGAATTTAGAAATGGTTTTCGAGGGTAGTTGTTATACAATTTTTCAGCAAGGTCTTTGACAAATCCACACTTGATGAATTGATAAACAAAGTAAAATATCACAGTATCCAGGGTAACTTGACGATTTCCTTCAATATTGTCTTAGTGGCAGGACACAGAGGGTGGTGCTAAAAGGCTGTTTGTGTGGCTGGAGACCAGTGTCCCCGATGTACCATAGGGATTAGTGCTGTGTCCCTTATTATTTGTGTTATTCATAAATGATGTATATGTGAATGTCAAATGTATGAAGGGGCCCACATTCCCCACCCTGGGTCAGCTCAGTCCCAGATTCAGTGTGAATACAGAACCAATACGCCACCCACGAGGGACAGCACAGAAACAGATTTACTGTGAATACAGCCCCCATACCCCACCCAGGGTCAGCTCAGACCCAGATTCACTGTGAATACAGACTTCATACCTCATCCAGGTTGAGCTCAGACCCAGATTCACTGTGAATTCCATGAATACCCATACCCCAACCAACGTCAGCTCAGGCACAGAGTCACTGTGAATCCAGCCCCTCTATCCCAACCATGGTCAGCTCAGAAACAAATTTATTGTGAATACATCGCACGTACCCAACCGATTCATTGTGAATATAGCCCCGTTACTCCACCCAAGGTCAGCTCACACTCAGATTCACTGTGAATACAGCCCCCACACCCTAACCAGGGTCAGCTCATACACAAAGTCACTGTGAATACAGCCCCTCTATCCTACCCACTGTCAGCTCAGAAACCAATTTACTGTGAATACATTGCACATGGACAACCGATGGTTAGCTCAGACAGATTCACTGTGAAACCAACCCCCATTCCCCACCCAGAGTCAGCTCGACCCAGATTCACAGTAAATACAGCCTCTGTACCCCACCCAAATTCAGCTCAGTCCCAGATTCACTTTGAATACAACACCCATGCCCCACCCAGGGTCAACGCAGACCCAGGCTCACTATGAATACAGCTCCAATATCCCACACAGGGTCAGCTCAGACCCACATTAACTGCGAATACAGTCTCCATACCCCACATAGGCTCAGCTCAGACCCAGATGCACTGTGAATACAATCCCCAAAAACTCACCCAGGGTCAGCTCACACTGACATTCACAGTGAATAAAGCCTCTCTACCCCACCCAGGGTTAGATCAGACCCAGAGTCACTGTGAATATAGCCCCCATTCCCCACACAGGGTCAGATCAGACCCAGATTCATTGCGAATACAGCCTCCATACTCCACTCAGCTTCAGCTCAGTCCCAGATTCACTGTGAATATTGCACCCTTACCCGACCCAGGGTCAGCTCAGAATAAGACTCACTGTGAATACAGCTCCGTTATCCTACATAGGGTCAGCTCAGTCCCAGATTCACTGTGAATATAGCACCCTTACCCGGCCCAGGATCAGATCAGAGCAAGACTCACTGTGAATACAGCTGTTATCCTACTTAGGGTCAGCTCAGACCCAGATTCACTGTGAATATAGCACCCTTACCCCACCCAGGGTCAACTCAGAGCGAGACTCACTGTGAATACAGCTCTGTTATCCGACATAGGGTCAGCTCAGACAAAAATTCACTGTGAAAACAGCCCCCATAGCTCACTCAGGGTCAGGTCTGACCTAGATTCACTGTGAATACAGCCCCCTGACCCCAACCAGTGTCAGCTCAGACCAAGATTCACTGTGAATACAGCCCCCTGACCCCAACCAGGGTCAGCCCCAACACAGACTCACTGTGAATACTTTGACTTCTGCCCCTTTTACACTCACCATCAGGGACAGCTCAGAAACAGATTTACTCTGAATACTTCACACATACCCCACCGAAGGTTAGCTCAGAATCAGATTCACTGTGAATACATCCCCCTTATACCACTCAGGGACAGCTCAGACCCAGATTCACTGTGAATACAGCCCCCATACCAAACCCAGGGTCACCACAATCCCAAATTCATTGTGAATACAGTCCCAATTACGCCCCCAGTGTCAGCTGAGTTCCACATTCACTGTGGATACACCCCCCATAGCACACCCAGTCAGATCAGACCCAGATTCATGTGATTACAGCCCCCAAGCTCTACTCAGTGTCTGCTCAGAGCCCAATTCTGGCTATTGAGGGAGTGCAGCGTAAGTTTACAAGGTCAATTCCTGGAATGGCAGGACTACCTTACACTGAAAGACTGAAGTGACTGGGCTTGTATACACTTGAGTTTAGAAGACTGAGAGGGGATCTGATTGAGACATATAAGATTATGAAAGGATTGGACACTCTGGATGCAGGAAACATGTTTCCGCTGATGGGTGAGTGCCGAACCAGAGGACACAGCTTAAAAACATGGGGTAGACCATTTAGGACAGAGATGAGGAGAAACTTCTTCACCCAGAGAGTGGTGGGTGTGTGGAATGCTCTGCCCCAGAGGGCAGTGGAGGCCGAGTCTCTGGATTCATTTAAGAAAGAGTTGGTTAGAGCTCTCAAAGATAGTGGAATCAAGGGTTATGGAGATAAGGCAGGAAGAGGATACTAATTAGGAATGATCAGCCATGATCATATTAAATGACGGTGCAGGCTCGAAGGGCTGAATGGCCGACTCCTGCACCTATTGTCTATTGTCTATTATCTATTGTCTATTGTAATTTCTTGTGAACACAGCCCCCATAGCACACTCAGTGTCAGCTCAGACCCACATTCACTGTTAATACAGATGTCATACCGCACCTAGGGTTAGCTCAGACACGGACTCAGAGTGAAGACAGCTCGTGTTTCCTACCCAGGAACAATTCAGAAACAGATATACTGCGAATATATCCCTCATAACACACCAAGGGGTAGCTCAGACCCAGATTCATTGTGATTACAGCACCCATAGCCCACTCAGGATCACTGTGAATACATCCCCCATACTCAACCGACGATAAGCTCAGACGAAGATTCAATGTGAATATAGCCCCCAGGCCCCACAAAGAGTCAGATCAGCTCCACATTCACTGGGAATACAGCCCCCAATCCCAGGGTTAGCTCAGACCTAGATTCACTGTGAGTGCAGTCCCCATACCCACCCAGGGTCAGGTCAGACTCAGATTCACTGTTGAAATGAGCTCATTCCTGAAGAAGGGTTTATGCCCGAAAAGTCGATTCTCCTGCTCCTCGGATGCTGCCTGGCCTGCTGTGTTTTTCCAGCATCACATTTTTCAACTCTGGTCTCCATCATCTGCAGTCCTCACTTTCTCCAGATTCACTGTGAATACATCAGCCATGGCATGGTCAGCTCAGATACAGTTCAGTGAGAACAAATCCCCCATAACACACCCAGGGTTCGCTCAGACCCAGATTCATGTGAATGCAGCCCCCATACCTCAACCAGAGTCAGCTAAGACACAGACTTACTGTGAATACATCACACATACCCCACCGATGGTTAGCTGAGACACAGAGTCACTTTGAAACCAACCCCCACACCTATTCATGGTCAGTTCAGACACAGATTCACTGTGAATACAGCCCCCATAACCACATTCAGGTTCAGCTCAGACCCAAATTAACTCTTAATGCAGTTCACATGCCCCACCCAGGATCAGCTCAGATCTAGATTCACTCTGAATACATCGCCCATAACCACATCCAGGGTAAGCTCAGTCCCAGATTCAATATAAATACAGCGCTCATACTCCACCCAGGGTTAGTTCAGATCCAGATTCAGTGAATACATCTGCCATACCTCACCCAGGGTCAGCTCAGATCCAGATTCACAGTGTACACTGCCTCCATACCATCACCAGGGTCAGCTCAGACTCAGATTCAATGAATACATCACACATAACCACACTCAGGGTCAGCTCAGACACAGACTAAATGTGAATACAGCCCCCATACCACACCTCCGGTCCACTCAGACACAGATTCAATGTGAATACAGCCCCATATCCAACCACCAGATAGCTCAGAACCAGATTCACTGTGAATACAGCAGCATACCCCTCCCAGGATCAGCTCAGTCCCAGATTCACTGTGAATACATCCACCTTTCCCCAACCAGGGTCAGCTCAACCAGAGATTCACTGTGAATACATCACCCATACTCAACAGACGGTTAGCTCAGACCCAGATTCAACGTGAATACAGCCCCATATCCAACCACCAGAAGCTCTATCCCAGATTCACTGTGAATACATCACCCATACCCCAACCAGGACAGGTCACACCGAGTTCAGTGTGAACAAATTCCCCATACCACACCCAGGTTTAGCTCAGACCCAGATTAATGTGATTGCAGCACCAATGCTCTATGCAGGGTCTGCTCAGAGCACGATTCACCGTGAGTACAGCCCCCATAGCCCACTCAGGATCAGCTCAGACCCAGGTTCACTGAGAATTCATACTCCATACCCCACTCAGTGTCAGGTCAGACACAGACACACTGTGAATACAGCTCCTCTATCCCACCCAGGATCAGCTCAGAGACAGATTTACTCTGAATACATCACACACATACACCACCGATGGTTAGCACCGACACAGATTCACTGAGAAACCAATCCCCATACCCACTCAGGGTCTGCTCAGACCTAGATTCCCTGCAGAAACAGCTCCCATTCCCCACCCAGGGTCAGCTCAGACCCAGATTCACTGTAGATACAGCACCCATACCTCCCCCAAGGTCAGCTCAGATCCAGATTCATTGTGAATGCATCGCCCATAACCGCACCCAGGGTCAGCTCAGACCCAGCTTCAATGTTAACACAGTCCCCTACTCCAACCAGGGTTATCTCAGGTCCAGATTCAGTGAATACATCCACCATACCTCACCCAGGGATAGCTCAGACCCAGATTAACTGTGAATACAGCCCCCATACCCACCCTGGGTAAACTCAGACTCAGATTCACTGTGAAAACAGACACCACATCCCATCCAAGGTCAGCTCAGACCCAGTTCATGTGAATGCAGACCCCGTACCTCAACTAGGGTCAGCTCAGACACAGACTTACTGTGAATACATCACACATACCCCACCAATGGTTAGCTGAGACAAAGATTCACTTTGAAACCAACTC
Source organism: Hemiscyllium ocellatum (assembly GCF_020745735.1). Taxonomy (NCBI): domain Eukaryota; kingdom Metazoa; phylum Chordata; class Chondrichthyes; order Orectolobiformes; family Hemiscylliidae; genus Hemiscyllium; species Hemiscyllium ocellatum. The sequence goes on along the minus strand of NC_083421.1, from coordinate 14,460,630 downwards.
CCATACCTTCTCAGACACAGATTCACTGAGAATACAATCCCCGTTACCCCAATCAGGGACAGGTCAGACCAAGTTCAGTGTGAACAAATTGCCCATACCACACCCAGGTTTAGCTCAGACCCAGATTGATGTGATTGCAGTGCCTATGCTCTACCCAGGGTCTGCTCAGAACCCAATTCACTGTGAATACAGCCGCAATAGTCCACTCAGGATCAGCTCAGACCCAGCTTCAATGTGAATACATTCCCCATACCCAACCCAGGGAGAGCTCAGATTCATATTCACTGATACAGGCCATATTTTCCATCTGGGGTCAGCTCAGGAACAGATTTAATGTGAATACATCCCCAAATACCCCACCGACCATTAGCTCAGATGAAGATTCATTGTGAATACAACCCCCAGCCGCACAAAGGGTCAGATCAGACACAGGTTCACTGTGAATACAGCCCCCATACCCCAGCCAGGGTTAGCTCAGACATAGATTCAGTGTGAATACAATCCCCATATCCACCCAGGATCAGCTCAGACCCAGATTCAGTGTGAATACAGCCCACATACCTCACGCAGGGTCTGCTCAGACCCAGATTCACTGCGAATGCATCCCCCAAAACATCACCCAGGGTCTGCTCAGACACAGACTCACTGTGAATACATGCCCATGCCACACTCAGTGTTGGCTCAGTCCCAGATTCATGATGGATACACCTCCCATCTCCCACACAGTGTCAGCTCAGAACCAGATTCACTCTGAATGCAGCCCCGTACCTCAACCAGAGTCAGCTCCGACCCAGACTCACTGTGAGCACAGTCCCCATATCTCACCCAGGGTGAGCTCAGACCCAAATACACTACGAACACAATCCTCATGCCTCACCAAGTTTCATGCTGCAGATCCAGATGAATTATGAATACAACCCCCATACCACAGCCAGGTTCAGCTCAGACCCAGGTTCACTGTGAATACATCACCCAAAACAGCACTCAGGGTCAGCTTAGACCCTGATTCACTGAAAATATAACCCCCATACCCAAACCAGGTCCTGTTCAGACCCAGATTCACAGCAAATACAGCCCCCAGACCCCCCCAGGTTCAGCTCAGAACCAGATTCACTGTTGATGCAGCTCCAAACCCCAGCCAGGGTCAGCTCAGATCCAGGTTCACTGTGAATACAGTTTCCACACCCCACCACGGTTAAGTCAAACCTGATTTTCTGTGAATACAGCCCCAATACCCGACCCAGGGTCAGATCAGACCCTGACTCAATGTGAGTACGTCCCCCTCGCACAACCCAGGGTCAGCTTAGAACTTGATTCACTGTGAATACAGCCTCCAATTCCCCCCAAGGTCAGTTCCAACTCAGATTCACTGCAAATATAGCCCACACTGAAGCTTAGCTCAGACCCAGATTCATGAGATTACAACTGAAAGTGTGTTGCTGGAAAAGTGCAGCAGGTCAGGCAGCATCCAAGGAGCAGGAGAATCGACGTTTCAGGCATGAGCCCTTATTCAGGAATGAAGAAAGTGTGCCAGGCAGGCTCAGGGAGGAGGGACTTGGGGGAGGGGTGTTGGAAATGTGATAGGTGGAAGAAGGCTAAGGTGAGGGTGATAGGCCAGAGTGGGGGTGGGGGCAGAGAGATCAGGAAGAAGATTGCAGGTTAGGAAGCAGGTGCTGAGTTCGAAGGTTGGAATTGAGACAAGGTGGGGGGGTGGTGGGCGGGGAATGAAGAAAGTGGAGAAATCTGAGTTCATCCCTTGTGGTTGGAGGGTTCCTAGGCGGAAGATGAGGCACTCTTCCTCCAGCCGTCGTGTTGCTATGGTCTGGCGATGGAGGAGTCCAAGGACCTGCATGTCCTTGGTGGAGTGGGAGGGGGAGTTGAAGTGTTGAGCCAGGGGGTGGTTGGGTTGGTTGGTGCCGGTGTCCCAGAGGTGTTCTCTGAAACGTTCTGCAAGGAGTGATAGCTCAGACGCAGACTCACTGTAAACACAGCCTCAACATTGCTCCCAGGGTCAGCTCAGAAACAGATTTACTGTGAATACATCCCCAAATATCCTACTGACGATTAGCTCAGATGAAGATTCATTGTGAATACAGCCCCCATACCCATCCAGGGTCAGCTCAGTCCCAGATTCACTGTGAACACAGCCTCCACACCACCACCCAGGATCAGCTCAGAGCCAGATTCAGTGTGAATACATCCTCCATCACCCAGAGTCAGCTCAGACCCAGATTCACTGTGAATACATCACCCAAAACCATGCTCAGGGTCAGCTCAGACCCAAACTTAATGTGAATACAACTCCCCTTCCCCATAACCGATTAGCTCAGACCCAGACTTACTGTGAATACAGCATTATTCCCCACCCAGGAACACCTCCATCCCAGATCCACTGTGAATAATCTCCCTTACCACACCAAGGGACAGCTTGGGCCCAGGTATATTGTGAATACAGCCCCCATATCCCAACCACGATCAGCTCAGACACAGACTCACTGTGAACACAGCCCCTATATTGCTCCCAGGGTCAGCTCAGAAACAGATTTACTGTAATTACAACCCCCATACCCCACCGACGGTTAGCTCAGACCCAGATTCACTGTGAATGCATTTCCCATAGCATACCCAGGGTCAGCTCAGTCCCAGATTCACTGTGAGTACAGCCCCAATCCCCATCCAGGGTTAGCTCAGACTCAGCTTCACTGTGAATACAGCCTCCACACCCCAACCAGGTTTAGGTCAGATCAGATTCACGGTGAATACAGCCCCATTACGCCACCCAGGGTCAGCTCAGACCCTGACTCAATGTGAATACATCTAGGAGAAAGTGAGGACTGCAGATGCTGGAGATCAGAGCTGAAAATGTGTAGCTGTAAGAGCGCAGCAGGTCAGGCAGCATCCAAGGAGCAGGAGAATCGACGTTTCGGGGCATGAGCACTTCTTCAGGAATGAGCCCTGAAGAAGGGCTCATGCCTGAAACGTTGAATCTCCTGCTCCTTGGATGCTGCCTGATCTGCTGCACTTTTCCAGCAACACATTTTCAGCTCAATGTGAATACATCCTCCTTACACCACCCAGGGTCAGCTTCGAACCAGATTCACTGTGAATACAGCCTCCAATCCCCACCCAGGGTCAGCTCAGGCACAGATTCAATGTGAATACAGTCCCCAAACCCATCCAGGAGCATCTCAGACCCAGATTCAGTGTGAATACAGCCCTCATACTCAACGTTGGGTCAGCTCAGCCCCAGATTTATAATAAATACAGTCCCCATACCCCTCTAGGTTAGCTCAGTCCCAGATTCCATGTGAATACAGCCCCCAACCCACCCAGGGTCAGCTGAGACCCAGATTCAGTGAGAATACAGCCCACATACCCCCCCCCCCCCGGATTTAGGTCAGACTCAGATTCACTGTGAATAAAGCTTCCATACATCACCCAAGGTTAGCTCAGACCCAAGTTCACTGTGAATGGGGCCCCCATACCCCACCCAGGGTTAGGATGGACCCAGATTCACTGTTAATCCAGGCACCATACCCCAATAAGGTCAGCTCAGACCCAGACTCACTGTGAATGCAGCATGCATATCCCACCCAGGGTCAAAACAGAAACAGATTTACTGTGAAAACAGCCCCAATACACCAAGCAGGGTCAGCTCAGACCCAGATTCAATGTGCATACAGCCCATACTCCATGCAGGGTCAGCTCAGACCCAGATTCACAGAGAATGCAGTCTCAATACCACATCCAAGGTCAGCTGAGACACAGATTGAATGCGAATACAGTCCCCAAACTCACCCAGGATCAGCTGAGACCCAGCTTCAATGTGAATACATCCCCCATATCACAGCCAGGTTCAGCTCAGACCCAGATTCACTGTGAATACAGCCTCTACACCCCACCCAGGTTTAGGTCAGACCCAGATTCACTGTGAATACAGCCCCAGTACCACCACCACGGTCAGCTCAGACCCAGATTCACTGTGAATACAGCCCCAGTACCACCACCACGGTCAGCTCAGACCCAGATTCACTGTGAATATAGCTCCATACACAGCCCAAGGACAGCACAGACACACATTTGCTGTGAATACAGCCCCCATTCCACAACCACAATCAGCTCAGACACAGACTCACTGTGATTACAGCCCCTATATTGCTCCCAGGGCCAGCTCAGAAATAGATTTATTGTGATTACAACTCCCATACCCCACCAATGGTTAGCTCAGACCAATATTCATGTGATTACAGCCTCCATTCTCGATGTAAGGCCTGCTCAGACCTCGATTCACTGTCAATGCAGCCCCCATACCTCACCCAGTGTTAGTTCAGATCCAGATTCACTGTGAATACACAGCACACCCAGGGTCAGCTCACACCCAGATTCACTGTGATAACAGACCCCATACCTGACCCAAGGTTAGCTCAGATCAAGGTTCACTGTGAATACAGCTTCCATACTACATCCAGTGTCAACTCAGACCAACACTCACTGTTAATACAGCCCCCTTACCACAACAAGGGCCAGCTCAGACCCAGATTCACTGTGAACACAGCCCACATTCCCCACCCAGGGTTAGCTCGAACACAGATTCACTGTGAATACAGCTCCCATAGCCCACCAAGGTCAAGTCAGACACAGATTCACTTTAAGTACAACCCCCCATAACCCACCCAGGTTAGATATGTGTGAATACAGTCCCCATACTATGCAGGGTCAGCTCAGACACAGATTCACTATGAATACAGCCTCATATCCAAACGAGGGTCAGCTCAAAACCCAGTTTCACTGTGAATACAGAACCCAGGGTTAGCTCAGATCCAGATTCACTGTGAATACTGCCTCCATATCCCACCAGGATCCGCTCAGACCCAAATTCACTGTGAATACAGCACCATTCCCCTCCCAGGGACAGCTCATAACCAGATTCACTGTGAATACAGCCCCAATACATCTCCCAGCATTAGCTCAGACAGGGATTTACTGTGAATATATTTCCCATATCCCAACCAGGGTCACCTTCAACCCTGATTCACCCTGTAAATACAGACCCCACAGTCCACCCAGGGTTAGTTCAGATCCAGATTCACTGTGAATACAGCCCCCATAAACCACCCAGGGTCAGTTCAGATCAAGATTCACTGTGGATACAAACACCCTTACCCCACCAAGGGTCAGCTCAGACCCAGATTCACTATTAATGCAGCCCTCATACCCAGCCCCGCGTCAGCTCAGATCCAGATTCACTGTGAATACATCGCCCATAACCACACTCCGGGTCAGCTCAGAGCCAGAATCACTGTTAACACAGATGCCATACCCTAACCAGGGTTAACTCAGACACAGACTCAGAGTGAATACAGCCGTGTTTCCCACCCATGACCAGCTCAGAAACAGATTTACTGCGAATACATCCCTCATACCCCACCAACGGTCAGCTCAGACCCAGATTCACTGTGAATACAGCCCTCATACCACACCCAGGATCAGCTCAGAGCCAGATTCATTCTGAATACATACCCCATACCCCACACAGGGTTAACTCAGACACAAATTCACTGTGAATACCGGCCCTATACCCTACCCAGGACTAGTTTAGAGCCAGATTCACTGTGAATACAGGGCTCATACCAGACCCGGAGTCAGCTCAGAGCCAGATTTACATTGGAAACAGCCTCATAGTCCACAGAGTCA